>NC_080572.1:126183358-126497009 GCF_030247185.1 Malaya genurostris
TCGGATAAGCAATCGATATGAGAGATCCCAGAATCGATTTTTCAACGGTAAGACGCCCGCGAGCACTTCGAGACTCATCGTATGAGTCGATTGCATGCAACCTAGGGCAATACGCAAACAACGATACTGAATTCTTTCCAGTTTAATGAAATAGGTGTTCGCGGCGGATCGGAAGCAGAAGCATCCATATTCCATTACGGACAATATCGTTGTTTGGTAAAGCCTGATCAAGTCTCCTGGGTGGGCACCCCACCAAGTTCCGGTTATTGTGCGAAGAAAATTGATTCTCTGCTGGCATTTTTTGTTTCAGATACCTAATGTGACATCCCCAGGTGCCTTTGGAGTCGAACCAGACCCCGAGATATTTGAATGTGAAGACCTGAGCTATGTTTTCACCCCCTAGTTGAAGCTGTAGTTGTGCTGGTTCTCGCTTCCTTGAAAATACAACCAACTCAGTTTTCTCCGTAGAGAACTCGATACCCATTTGAAGAGCCCATATGGATAAGTTGGCAAGAGTATCTTGTAACGGCCCTTGCAGATCGCCAGCTTTGGGTCCTATAATGGACACAACGCTGTCGTCGGCAAGTTGTCTCAGCGTGCAAGATGTGTTGATACATTTATCGATGTCGTTTACGTAAAAAATGTATAAAAGGGGGCTTAAGCATGAGCCCTGAGGAAGACCCATGTAACTGAATCGTATTGTCGACAAATCACCATGTGCGAAATACATGTATTTCTCGGACAATAGATTGTACAAAAAGTTATTCAAAATTGGTGAAAGACCATGCTGATGCAACTTCTCAGATAGGATATTTATGGAAACTGAGTCAAAAGCCCCCTTGATGTCTAGGAAAACTGACGCCATTTGTTCCTTACGAGCAAATGCCATTTGAATTTCTGTTGAGAGCAACGCAAGACAATCGTTCGTTCCTTTGCCCCTGCGGAAACCAAATTGTGTATCTGAAAGTAAGCCATTAGTCTCGACCCAATTGTCTAGACGAAACAGAATCATTTTTTCGAACAATTTCCGGATACAGGAAAGCATAGCAATCGGCCGATACGAATTGTGATCGGAGGCTGGTTTCCCTGGTTTTTGAATGGCAATAACTCTTACTTGTCTCCAGTCATGTGGGACAATATTATCCTCAAGAAGCCTATTGAATAAATTCAATAAGCGCCTTTTGGCAGAGTCAGGTAAATTTTTCAACAAGTTGAATTTGATTTTGTCTAACCCCGGAGATTTATTGTTACACGATAAAAGCGTAAGTGAGAACTCTACCATCGAAAACGGTATTTCGTTTGCATTTGACGTCGCGGCGCGGGAGATCCTCTGGTCCGGAGCAGAGTCTGGGCATACTTTTTTAGCGAAATCGAATATCCAGCGGTTAGAATATTCCTCGCTTTCGTTTGTGGTGTTTTTGTTGCGCATTCGTCGGGCTGTGTTCCAAAGAGTGCTCATCGATGTTTCTTTTGTTAATCCGTCAACAAACCGGCGCCAGTAACCGCGTTTTTTTGCTTTAATTAAGTTTTTCATTTGCGTGTCTAACGTTTCGTAATTACGATAATTATCGGGTGTTCCATTGGCTCTAAACTGTTTGAACGCGGAGGCTCTATCAGCGTTCAGTGATGAGCACTCTTTGTCCCACCACGGATTGGGAGGACGGATGTTAGTTTTCGCGCCAGGTACACGTTTCGTCTGAGCTTGAATCGCAGTATCGAGAATCAAGCCAGCCATAAACGTGTACTCTTCCTCCGGAGGAAGTTCTTGTGTTGTTTTGAGTTTCTCAGATATCGAATTTGCGTAGTCTTTCCAATCAATATTTCGTGTGAGGTCATACGAAACATTGATTGTCTCCGATGGTCTTAATCCGCAGGTGATTGAGATTACGATAGGTAGATGATCGCTACCGTGGGGATCAGGGATCACCTTCCACTTGCAATCTAACCGTAGCGATGTCGAGCAGAGGGATAAATCCAGCGCACTTGGTCTTGCTGGTGGTGCAGGAATTCGTGTCATTTCTCCCGTATTCAAGAGTGTCATATTGAAGTTGTCGCAAATATCATGGATCATAGTTGATCTGTTATCATCGTGAAGACAGCCCCATCCCGTACCGTGTGAGTTAAAGTCTCCTAAAACCAACGTCGGTGCAGGAAGGAGCTCTACGATATCACTGAGCCGCCGATGCCCAACCGAGGCTCTTGGGGGAATGTAGATGGAAGCAATGCAAAGGTCCTTGCCTTTTACTGTTATTTGACATGCGACAACTTCAATGCCTGGTATCGATGGGAGGTTAATTCGATAGAAAGAATAGCACTTTTTGATCCCCAAAAGTACTCCTCCATAGGGATCATCTCGACCTAGACGAATAATGTTAAAATCGTGGAAGTTTAGGGGTACATCATAAGTTAGCCAAGTTTCGCACAATGCAAATGCGTCACATTTCAGATTATTCACTAGAATTTTGAAAGGATCTATTTTCGGGGTGATACTTCTTCAATTCCACTGTAAAACAGTGATTGAATCCTTAACCTCGAAGGGTGACTTAGCCATCGAAGGATACGATCGCTGAAAGAAGGGGCCAATTTGCAGTCATCTGCTTCAAATATGTTTTCACTGTAGGCATGAATGCAATTAAAATGCTTTTAAGAGGGTCAGATATACTAGGAAGCTTGTGGGAGGATATATTTCTTCTCTTTCTATAGCTTTGAGGGACAGCCGAAGATGTACCTTCCAAAGGGTCGTCATAATCACTCTCGTCATTTGACAAGCAGGCATATGGGTTCGTTATTTGTTTGGGGGGAGTGGCACTCTTCAGCATATCGGCGAAAGAGCGTTTAGAATGTTCTTTCAGAGAACGCTTCATTCTGTCACCGCGAAGTCTATACGCGGGACATGCCGAGAGGTCATGCGGACCCTCCTTACAATAGAGGCACTTTTCAGTATCCTTACCGCAAGAGCCATGCGCATGTCCTCCCCCACAGTTGGCACACCGGGGCTTATTGCAGTTGGTACAGTTCATTACTCGCGGTACAAAGAGACGAACGGGCAGACGAACCCGGTCCAAGAGGACGTAGTTGAGTAAAGCCGAGCCAGCAAAGGTAGCTCGATAAGAATCTGATTGGGGATAAGATTTAGTTCCATCCCCGGCGATCGATACTGAATGCAAGCGTTTGCAATCCAGTATCTTGACATTCTTAAGTAAGGGGTCTTTAAAACAACCTGCTCCGTACTTAAGAATGTCCTCACAAGTCAGAGTCGAATCGGTTACCACGCCGTCTATTTCGACTTCACGAGCTGGTACGTACACGCGGTAGTCCCGCGTAAAGTGCTCATTTCGAACAATCTCGTTTGTCTGTTGAGAGCTGGTTAGTAAGACCCTGAGCTTGTCTGGTCGTACTTTATCTATTCTTTTTATAGTAGAATATCGCGAGGACAGGTCACGAGATATTTTCAAAATATTCAATTTTTTGTCGTTTGATTTGGTCCGGAAATATACCGCATAAGGTCCGACCGGGAGTGCAAGCCCATCCGGATAGCTCTTAATGCGAATCTTACTGCTGTCAGCAGAAGTCTCCATCTGATCATCGGGAGGGGGAGGATCAGGTTCAGAGTTGCTCATGTCCTCACGGATAGTTGTGAGGATAAAATGATGATGAACCGATAATAGAAAGGCGGGAGAATAAACAATGAGAAGACAGTACTTATCTTAAAATCCAGCTGATCGTCCACCAAGTTCTCGCTTTTGCAGATCGGTGTATCTCCGCAGATGGTGTGCAAAAATCCTCCACGAGGAAAAAAAAAACAATTGTCTATAATTCAACGTATAACGGCACTTTTCACCAGAACACAATATACAGTGATATCACAATAGCACCCGGCGCTGGCCAACTGTGCCTATTGATACTAACACTGGCTAGCACACAGAGAGAGCAAAATGACCTTGAGAATGGATTAAAACGCTCGACTGGACAAATGTTAAGAGAAACGTAAATACGCATCCGATCACATCGACTGTTGATTTGGGATGTCTGTTATTGAATAACGTTGAATAATGGCTCGTGATCGTGTATTGTATAAAAACTGGACTTAATCACTCATTAATTTATACGAAAAAGTATCAATGTGAACAATCAAATAAATAGGAGCATAAATAATATGTTTACTGGCACTCGTGTCCTATGCGTTCTACTTTCATTCGTAAACTAAGCCGCAGATATGATGAATCTAGCAGCCAATCCTAACAGAGCACTCGCATGGTAAATACTCAGACGTATATGTGTTTCCGTACCATTTCCTCAGGTCAAATGTTCGTTTACACACTATGTTCAGCAGTGAATGGGCAAAGAATGCGAATAATAGAATAGAAAGAACGCAAAATCAAGAATAAAGACAAACGTACGTATGTATGTTTATGAATGAACACTTGTATATGTACGATGTGAACTTAAATGGAGGTTAGAATGGAGAAATACAACAAACGCATTTAAAAAAATCATAAACATATATTATATCATATGTCTTTCTATACAAAATGTATGGGCCAGCCAGATACCATTAGTCAGACCGAGGGTAATGTTTCAAACCAGCCGTTTTTCGTCCTTTTTGAGGTCACTGTCTATACTGCTTATTGCATAGATCGATAGCCAATAAAATTTTAGGAAGCTACCTGAAACCTCAAGTCGATAGATAAATTATAAATATGTAAAATTGATGGTGAAAAAACGAAAATGGTCTGGCTGGTATAATTTTAGGGGTGGTATTCGGAAGGCAAGGTATCGATACCTAGGGTATCGGGGTACCGAAATTTTGGGTATCGATACAAGGTATCAAAAGGCAATAAAGTATCGATACCTGTAAGTATCAATTGATACTTGCGCAGCAATCATTTCAAAGTAAAAAAGAATTGTCGACTGTTCCGTTATTTTATTATGTACAGAAAGATGTTTCCACACAGCAAAAAAAATTGTAACAATTTCAATGTGATTATCAATTGATGTGAAAAAAATTAGACTTACTAAACATCGAATGCAATAATTTTCTGTTTTCAAGAAATATTGCAGATAAATCACATCGAAACAACGTTATGAGTAGATTACATCAGCTTGACTGAATACATAACCTTGACGATTTTGATAGGAAATTATGCAGCTTTTCGTGTAATAATCCTCTGTTGATTTCTCTCATTGTATTCTCTTTTAGCGCACCTGTGGGACTAAGCAAGGTCGGGAACGAATTTCGAAGAGGTATTGTCTGTTATTGAATAACGTTGAATAATGGCTCGTGATCGTGTATTGTATAAAAACTGGACTTAATCACTCATTAATTTATACGAAAAAGTATCAATGTGAACAATCAAATAAATAGGAGCATAAATAATATGTTTACTGGCACTCGTGTCCTATGCGTTCTACTTTCATTCGTAAACTAAGCCGCAGATATGATGAATCTAGCAGCCAATCCTAACAGAGCACTCGCAAGGTAAATACTCAGACGTATATGTGTTTCCGTACCATTTCCTCAGGTCAAATGTTCGTTTACACACTATGTTCAGCAGTGAATGGGCAAAGAATGCGAATAATAGAATAGAAAGAACGCAAAATCAAGAATAAAGGCAAACGTACGTATGTATGTTTATGAATGAACACTTGTATATGTACGATGTGAACTTAAATGGAGGTTAGAATGGAGAAATACAACAAACGCATTTAAAAAAATCATAAACATATATTATATCATATGTCTTTCTATACAAAATGTATGGGCCAGCCAGATACCATTAGTCACACCGAGGGTAATGTTTCAAACCAGCCGTTTTTCGTCCTTTTTGAGGTCACTGTCTATACTGCTTATTGCATAGATCGATAGCCAATAAAATTTTAGGAAGCTACCTGAAACCTCAAGTCGATAGATAAATTATAAATATGTAAAATTGATGGTGAAAAAACGAAAATGGTCTGGCTGGTATAATTTTAGGGGTGGTATTCGGAAGGCAAGGTATCGATGCCTAGGGTATCGGGGTACCGAAATTTTGGGTATCGATACAAGGTATCAAAAGGCAATAAAGTATCGATACCTGTAAGTATCAATTGATACTTGCGCAGCAATCATTTCAAAGTAAAAAAGAATTGTCGACTGTTCCGTTATTTTATTATGTACAGAAAGATGTTTCCACACAGCAAAAAAAATTGTAGCAATTTCAATGTGATTATCAATTGATGTGAAAAAAATTAGACTTACTAAACATCGAATGCAATAATTTTCTGTTTTCAAGAAATATTGCAGATAAATCACATCGAAACAACGTTATGAGTAGATTACATCAGCTTGACTGAATACATAACCTTGACGATTTTGATAGGAAATTATGCAGCTTTTCGTGTAATAATCCTCTGTTGATTTCTCTCATTGTATTCTCTTTTAGCGCACCTGTGGGACTAAGCAAGGTCGGGAACGAATTTCGAAGAGGGCTAGTCCACGTCATACCAATACATGCACGAGCTTGGCGCTTCGTCAAAGCCGAATAAATAAAAATGTTCCATTGGGGACGGGTATAGCGTGATACCTTTTACGCAGCTCACCTGGGTTCGATTCCCAACCCCGCACATAGGATTAGAAAAAAAAATCTGTACCGAAGAGGGAATGATCTTAAGGTTAAATTCTCTACAATTGAAACAAAAAAATATTTCCGTCGTTTTGGGAATTGACTTCAATCTGTTGCGATACTGTAAGAGTCGTGACCAAAAGTATCGATACTAACAGTATCGCTCTGATGCGATATCGATACCAAAAATACCCGATTTTTGGAAGAAAGTATCGATACCTCAAAGTATCGAGTCGGTATCAGACATCCCTAGTTAATTTATATAAATTCATATCACATGTCGGTTTACATGTCGCTTAAAGTGGCATTACTTCACGGTGACGTAACATCGTAACAGTATCGCTGATCACTGATGTTTTCAGCATTATTATCATCTGCCTTGAGTTTTATGGTGTATTGTTATAATTTTATAGCCTTCTACCGTCTGCACAGCCCACTAAAAATTTGTACAATTTTGATTCCATTTCCTCTGAACATAAGTTTATTCTCACTTAACTGCTTCGTTTTGGATGAAAACATAATGGTTCAGATGTGTAGCTCGAAGACCGGTTACTGTAATGTGTACGATATAATTTTGTAAAAGGTTCTGTTGTCTTGCAGTCTGTGACTTTACTGTTTTGCCGAACACCATCCGTTCAATCCAGCAGGGCCATTATCCGTAGTGAACCTGTTCGTAAAAAAAGCTGGACTAAAACGTGATGCTGAAACATAAAGCTTTTGTTTCTCTGCTTTGCAACATCAAACCATAATTGTGAACGATTATCCAAAGAAAAGTGCATCGATCTACTGAATAATTTTCTGTTCATTCATTGTTTGAGCCCATAACTAGGGGATCCTGGAAATCTAACCATACGATTTTGTGTGAACTAAGAGGGATTCCAAAAATAAGCTTAAAACATTGAATGTCGATATTGCTGCGAACTTCTTGCAACAGCAACTTACCCAGTACTCCCCTATAGACATTAAACATTTTCCCGAGAAAGGCCATTGGTCGGTTGCAGAAGCATTAGACTGCCATAACCGTGCAGGGACTATCAGTCCCACAGATGCGAATCAGATTTGAAGTCGCTGCCGTGAGAGATCGCAAAGCGCAATCTCCGTGTTGGTTTGGTGCGCAAAGCGAAGACAACTATTACAATAATTATTTTACCGTGTGGTTTTCCACTTCACGATTTTATGTTTTTGATAGAAACCAAGGCGAGCGGATATGGTCACTAAGAGGTGGAATAAAAGCACCCTCTATGATCTCACTTGCTCGCCCGCTGCCGGAGCGATTTTTTCGATAATTCACAAAATTATTTGTAATTATGGTCATTATAAGTATAATATCCGTTTTTCTACCTTTAAACTGTAATCCGCTGTGTGTGCGCCCAACGACGTTGTACATGATACGAGCTGATCATAAAAATTATAGGCTTTGTTTTGCTTCGACGAGGGAAGCTGAACTTATCAATATCTTCGTTTTTCGGTAGGATGCATAGAGAGAGGATGAGAACGTGTGCGTAAACGTATAATTATATAATGACGTTGTTTTGCTTAATAATGTTTCAAACAACATTGAAAAAACGAATCAACTCAGACTGATCGGCAGCGCAAAGTAGACAGAATTGAGTTCACATGTGGTGCCCAATTAATGTCTAGATGCCAGTTTTACATTCATCAATGTTTATTGACACTCTGTAGCACCATGAACAGTACTATTATGTGCTCTTCAACGATGTATGACAAAATCGCAATTATTTTCAATTTCGCAATTTCTTCTTATTTTTATTAAGTTATTAGGATTAAGTTAATTATTTTTAATGACTAATAATTCTACAAAAATTTCACCTTTGCACTATTCGCATTCTAAATCAGCTATATTCGCCATAATATACGTAAATAATTTATTATAATTTTATTTTTATTAACTGTTGCATTTGAATCTATTTGGACATTTAATAGAATTCTCAAGCATGAATATAAGTATTAATTTCAATTCTATATCGCGCATGCACCATCAAACAGGTTCAACGCAAGCTTTAATAAAGTGTCTCGATTCTTAATTATAAGGAATATAGGGAATTTGAAAAGATATTATAGATCGCCTTATAGACCATATGCTACACGAATAAAGATTGTTTCCAAGGAATAAATGTCTGTTCGAACACCAATAAATCAAGATCTCAAATCCTGTCGAGCCCTTTGCAAGAGGATGCCTTCTACAACCATGTAAAGCAAAATCGAGGTTAATTGTCAATACTTAGAAAAGTAGAAAAGAGTTTAGGTTAAACGTCGAGATTCTGGAAAACATCAATCAATAGAAAATAAAAAATGTTATGATTTTAGAAAAATCTAATATTTTTTTCGAAATTTTCGACCAGGTGATCTTTTTGATTTTAGCTGTTTCATCTGTCAATGTTGACTACTAATCGTAAATAAAAAGGCCAGATGAATATGGTGGCTTAGTTGGATGATCATTATATCAAAATTGTAAACGGTAGCTCAGTAAACTAGCCGTGGTCGTCAGATTACAAGCCCGGAGACAGCTGTTCTAGTTCAGTATGGAATATAGGAGTTATTATCCTTACGATCTCGCAATTTTTGATTTTTGCAGTTGTTGTTTTAAATAATAATTAGTTGATTCAACAATTTTACTATTTGCTTTGCACATATTGAAGTAGTTGAAAAATATGTTGTTTTTAATGCTGTCTAATGTCAAAAACAGCACAAAGCAAAACAAAAATCGCAATAAAAAATCAACCATTCCTTTAGTTGAAATTCAAACGCGTTTCTTAAACATTTTCATGCAACCGAAATTCGCTTATTATACGTTTGTAAAACTCGTGAAGAGTAACTTTTGAATGATAGTAAATTAATGTTTATCATAACACTAGTTGTCAGAATATTAATGTGATGATAAATTATCTACATCTTTACTGCTCTGCACGGAACGACCGAAATTAGCTCTGCGCCTAATTCTTATTACTGTTTTTGAATTAGTTGATTTTAACAACAAAATTTCCAAAATAACTATAAAATGAGTTAAAATTGAGAATTTACTTTCCTGAAAAAACTCTTATTTTTAGAGAATGTGTTTAGTTGGCGAATATCCTGGACACAAACCAGCAATATTTCAATCCAACACGAAATTCTCATTGACAACTAATTTTGTTATTAAAATCAGAAAATTTGTTTCTATTTATCTATCACCATCATTACTGAAGGACAGCACAAAGAAAACAAAAATGAAATTGGTTTTAATAACAAGATTATTAGCCAAAAACTCATGAGACGTGTTAAAGCAAAACAATTCATTGAAAAGCTAAAAAGAACAGTCTTGTTAAAACTGCTGGCAAATTGTTTAGATGTTTTTCGCATGTGTTACGATATATCCATATATAAATTTCTAAGCCGATATGTAAAAATAACGTAAGCTCTTAGTGGAAAGTGTATTTATTCAGAATTTGTGCGCATTTGAAGCGATTGTGCGTAATAATGTTTTTACGCGGAACAGTGAAGTGAGTTCCGAATGTTGTACTCTAATTGTATATGTCAAATGATGTTTTTTGTATCTACCAACCTTCCGGGCTACGCCGTCCGGTGTACTACTTGTATTCGGTTTTTGTTTTTCGAGTACTCGAAGTTTTCAGTGAATGAGTCGATTTCGCGAAGTCGAATGAAGAAAACAACGATTTAGAAGAAAAATTTTCAAAAAGAAGTTTATGTTACATTTATGTCTTTTTCTCCAATACAACATCGTATTCATACCTGCCAATATAGAAAAGACAACCGCGACTGAAATTATTTTCGGTAGTTGTGTGCCATCTAGTGGCTAGTAGTCATTACGGTGTTAGCGTTTTTTCAGTGACAGAGCGCCATATAGCTTCAAATCGCAGAAAAAATCTCAATTAAAAACTTAGTTGAATGGAAATGAAGTGTGCCTTAGCTAAGAAATGATAGCACGTTTAATTGGTGAATTCAACTAAAAAAAATAGCCATTTCAACAAATATTTTATCATTATTTATGGAATTAGAAATAAAAATTCTAAATTAGCAAAAGTAAGATTTTTTTAGTTGTCTCAAAAACTAACTAACTAAAATTAGAAAATCAACTAATTTTTTCGCCAAAAAGCTGAATTCGGTCTTTCCGTGTGGTGTTATAGGAAGAAACGATTGATATAAAGTAGTGCTATGCACAGAACTCATAGCCGTTAGAGGTATTGCAATTAACAAAACGTTTTTAACCAAAACTAGAACCCAGTGAATTGTATGCGTTTAAATTTTGGACTTAAAATCAACTTGATTCTCCATCGTGAAATGCATGTTAATGAATGAGCATCATGCTATCTTCAAGTCATGTACAAAAATTGTATGAACAAAGTGATTAAATTGAAAATGTTTGATATTTATTCATATAATCTGTTGAAACTGTAAATTGCAATGTCTCAAAAAATAAAAGTCAGTGCATTCGGTTCGACTTTTTGTTCGTAAGTAATATAGTGGTCACAATCAGTTTTGCCATTTTAAAATCTGTGTTTCAACTTGAAAAATCTGTGTACCATCTGCGTGGTATATTTCTGTGAAAAAAGTCTGTGAAAGACATTTAAAAAATCTGCCATTTTTATGAAATATTCTTAAAAATCTGTGAATTTTGATAAAATCTGTGTTCTGTGACACAGAATCTGTGTGGAAAGGTAGGACAAAAATCTGTAGTTTTACAGAAAAATCTGTGAATATGGTAACTCTGCTCACAATTAGAAAGTTTCGTTGGCTCCAGCACTACTAAAAGATAGTATATTATTTATATTAAATATTACATATTTTTTATATATCTAAACATACCAAACTTTCATTTAAAAAATCAGAACGTATATCAATAAGGAATATCTTATTGTCATTCAAAATCAATAATTTTGTTTAAGTTGAAATAAATAATCGTAATATCTAAAACAACTAAAACCGATTTGTTTTTCAACTAACATAACTGTTAAATCAAAAGCAAGGTCGGTTGTTGTAACTAAAATCTTTATTGCAATTCAAAGGTGTGTGTCTTGACTAACTGACAGCCACTTTTTTCAACCAAAAATTTTGTTATTTCAACCATCGTTTCTGTTGATAGCAAAACTAAAATGACAGTTTAGAAAAAACAACAATCGATTAGTTGTACCAAATTTCAACCAATCAAATTCAGAAAAAGAACTCGCGAGGGGTTCCGTGCAATGATCTAGATCAGGAATCGAACCAAATGACTAAAACATGAACTCTGATGTTGCATTCACAGAGGTTTTCATTCAGGGCTTACTCATTCGTAGCTCAGTTGTACCTAGGATGAAAACTGTAAGATGTGAGGCATATTAAAGGGACTTTGGGGTTCCCTTCGTGCAAAAGTTTTATGTGACTCGAGGCAATATCCTAACATATATAAATTCGTTTGCGTCGATATTTTATTGGATCATATGAACGGTCCATGTCCGGTTTTTGCTCTCAATGTTTTTATCCGATTTTTGCATTCAAAAATATTTAAACGGGTTTTCCAAACAAAGTTGCACTTATCCGACTTTTGCATTCAATCGTTCATATCTGATTGGGTAAGTGATTTGCGGTTGTGCTCAAATAATGAAATTTTTCGTTTTCTTCTTCTTATACAAAAGAGTCGATTTTTTTTAAGAAAAAGTGTTCAAAAATGCATTTTACATTCATCGAAGTACACAAAGACATGTAAGTCCAATAATCAAAATTCTTCACTCGTACCCGTCCCGAATTCGAGAATATTTTTTTCCAAACCTGAAATCGACGTACCCTATTTTTTATCTGCCCGACACGAACCCGACAAATTTTGTTTTCTGTTTCCTAGCCTGATCAGAACCTGTCGGGCTCGTTTTCGGGTCGGGATCGGATCCGAAACCCGACTAAATTATTAAACCCGAACCCTACAGTGAGGACGGTACACTTCGGTGTATTTGAAAAAAAAAAGCTTGCAATTCAAGTAGAGTTTGAGCTTCACGTTTACTTTACAGTTTATGTTAAACTGCTTAATGGTATGACAGTTGAACATAAACTGTTATGCACTGTCTAACACGAAACGTAACGAAAATAAAAATTTGACATTTATAGGTACCGCTAAACCACACGGAACCACCCGCGATTCCATTTTAACCAGAATATTAGTTGTTTTCCTGAATTCGATTGGTTAAAATTTGGTACAACTAATCGATTGTTGTTTTAACTAAACTGTCATTTTTGTTTTTCGATTAGCAGAAATGATGGTTGAAACAACTAATTTAACTGTTTGGAAAAAAATGCTGTCAATTAGTGAGGACACATACCTTTCAATTTCAACAAATATTTTAGTTGAAATAACTGGTGTTGTTATTGAAACAAATTTCTGTTAGTTGAAAAATAAATTGGTTTTATTTGTTTTAGACATTGCAAATAGTTGAATCAACTCGAACAATTTAATTGATTTGCGAAAATAATCAAAATATACTTACTGATATACGTCATGATCTATTTGAAATAAGTTCGGTATGTAGAGATTCATGAAATAAATATCGTTGTTAAAATATAAACAGTATTTTATATTGAGATGAAATATCATTAGGGCTGGGAAAACCACGGATCACTGCTGATTTGAAGTGATCTTAACCAAGGAATAAATTATCATTACGAAATCAGAACTGATCTGATATCTAAGTGATTTTGATTTTTGTATGATCATGATCATGTCATGTCGAGATCAGTAAAGATCTAAATTCTAAAAAAATACTTCTGATTCGATCGGAAATGATTGATGTAGAAAAACGTTTTTAATCAGCAAAAGTGCCCAAAGGGGCGAGTAAATTAGCGAAATTATTAAATTTACCTAAAATGAGTATTGAAAGATGATGTCTTCAAACGGTTGATCTAAAGTTATGCACTGATAATTTTAGTCAATTTATATGAGCTTGGGTGCATCAAACGCAGGGAATTGGAATTTTGCGACGGCAATTCAAACGCGCCATTCAATCGCAGCGCGTTCTGTGTGTTTGAAACCCTTCGCTCCTGTTAGTTTTATAAATTAACCTCGTGTCAAAAAGCGTTTTATTACTAATGCATGAACATCATCATCGGTATCAAACAGCTGGAGTAAAACAGTCTGCTGGAAGTAAATCAATGATCGAATATGAAGCATAAAATTTTTGCGCATATCTGAAAGATTACGAGATGATCATTCATTAACATGTTCTAATTTGTCACCAAATCTTTTTCATCTTAAACAAGGTTAACTTTATCATAACACCGCTGTTAGATAAACACTTGTTATGGAATCATAAATTTCTCTAATCGAATGAACACAATTTCACCAAACGCTTTAACCATCGATGTTGTTTTCTTTGACATTTTGAAGCGACAGATTTCAACTAAAAAAGTTGTAGATTTTGCATTGCAATTATTGTTTTGCTTTGAACTGTCTCTGGCATTTGACTGCATTCAAAACAACATATTTTTCAACTACTTGAATATATGCAAATCAAAAACCATATTGGTTGAAGCAAAAAGAAATTAGTTAAATCAACTATCCTAAAAATCAAAAACTGCGATATCGCAATTTTATGGTCGAAGGGTTCTCCGTGCACGCATGACACAATTCATAAAAATGTTAATCATCCAATGATTGCTGAAAGCTTACCTGCAACCACGTATTATGTTTTAACACTACAGAATATTTCAGAATGCATAAATCATGTAATAAATCAACTGTGACCGTATGTCATTTTTTACATTCGATTTCTAGAAGTTCACAGTTTATTTAACATATGTTTCAGACATTCTGATATATTTTTAAGTGCTGAAACATTTGATGTGCCAGGGGAACAAGTTTGGTATGTTTAGTCATTTAACGAACTACGTTTTTTTTTATTGTTATATGTAGGGATGCGTTTCCTGTAAATTTAATGATTTTTTACTGCATTTGCCTCGTTGTTTAACCATTTTAGTTATTTTTTCATAGATTTTCATTTATCTTAAATGTGATTTTGAAAGGTATCATTACCAGTGCGGTAAAATTTCATTTTCAATCGAATAATATAAGATGAAAATGAAATTTATGGCTGCTGACCGTCAGCATATCCCTACTAATTCATTTGACTTTTGCTGCCATTTTCAAGTGAAGCTCCCGGAATTCATCGTCAGTTGATTAATCGTACCTAGTCATTTGGAGTTTTGCTTGCTCAATTTCGAGTGCCAAGTAGTGTAGCTCCTTCATTGCCTTCGCTCTTGGTAGTAAGCAAGTTCGAACGAATAGAATTATAAATGGAGGTATTAAAAATGAAAGCTGAAGAAGGAAACAATAAATTTATGTGTATTCTGTGTTTGATATTTCAGCTATCTGGTTTGTCTTTCATCTATTATCTTGAACCAATTCGAATGTTTACATGAACCTCATTTGAAGGTCGCTCTCACACTATTGAAAGAGATATTTTTTTACTTCAAAAGATCAACAGAGAGTGTCAACTGAGCCTCGATTGAAGAGAAACGAGTGATGAACTGAATGCTGCCTGTTCGGGCCGTCAGCAAACATTGTGTGTGTCAGAGAGTGAAGTTTAATGCATTAGAGAGATCGTCAATGTGTTCCACATTCAGTTTTAATTGAATTGAATGAAGTTTTACAGCACTGATCATTACACTAATAGGTAGTTAAAAATGAAGTCGTCTCCGTTAAATGAAGTTCCGTCCGAAGATGATAACGATATTGTTGCACTACCAGCAAAATAATCATGAATAATTTTCTGTTTTGCATTTCTGCATTAGGATTTATATTAACCTCAATCGAATTAAATCAATCGAGCAACCCAATACACAACACTTATCATGAAAATTAAATGATTAGCTCGTAAAAAGCATATCTCCTGTTGCCCCTAATTTCACTTGGTAAATGAAAAGGCTACAGCCGACTGAACAACTGTCGTTTAAGAGCTGACATTGCAAACTTTCGCCCACGTTTCAGTTATTTTTTGTTGGCTTATTGCTTCGATCAAGAATAGTACCGACACATCTATTTGTAGGCAAAACAGGATGCAGAAGGGTAACGATTTTTGCCAAGGATACGATAACATTGTGTAACACGCAGTCACGTGCCGAACGGTGGCCACGTGGCGTCACGTGCAAGCATTATCAAACAAACGCTCACAGATTACAGGATGAATTGGGTGCATAAATATAGATATTATTGATGCTGTGTCTGACTGGTCCTGGGTTCTGGTTCGGTTAGTCCAGGCATGGTAAGTAGAGTTTGTGTCAAAAGCAGCACTTCCGAATGATAAGCACCCTTTGTCGAAAAATGGAGAAAAAGTTCAATGAGCTCAAAAGGTTTGAAAGCACCTTCACGATCGAAGGCAAGTATGTACTACCATGTCCACCATTGATCTACGTATTACAACGGGAATCGGGAACGTTCATGATACATTTTGCGTAACTTATGCTTATGAATATATCAGGCCGAGGGATTGTTATTGCTTTTCTGGTTTTAACAAATTGCTTAATCACATAACGGCGTGCTGCAAAGATTGGTAAATCCACATTGAAAGTTTGTCTAAAATGTTTGATTTTTCGTCTTAGAAACATGAAAGCGTTAGTACAAAAATAAAAATAGACACAATTTAGTCACGGACAAGAAAACATCATTTTAATGAGAATCCTCATACCAAGCAAAAAAAAAATCCTAATAGATTTATAAAGAGATTCACTTGAATACATTCCATGTTCATTTATTTCTATTTATTTTTTTTCTATATTATATTTTTTTATTAATTTTTCTAACACCCGAACAATCTATAACATAGACTTTGTTCGCCTAAATTTGTATTAGACCAGGCGCGTATGCAGGGGGTTAAGGAGTCCAAACCCAAAAAATTATTAGGGGAAACCGAAGCTAGATCGGACACTGGGTTAAGCCGGCCACCTTAAATTTCTTATAAACCTGCAATTATTTCGATACATGAATTGACTTTGTGGACGAGCTTCTATATGATAAACAGACGTCAGATAGCTGGAGATTGAGACGTCAGTCTCACGACAGGTTTAAATTAAGGTATCTTGAGATTGAGTTATCAATTTATAGTTGAGATCTTAATTTATATGTGGTAAAATCACAAATTGGCAACTGCAAAATCACGCGGTAAAATCACAAATTGGGAACTGTAGCTGAAGGTTGATTCTACACAACGGTAGAGATAATTTGGGTAAAAACCTAGTTGTAATGGATGTTTTTTTTTCAAGTTCCAAAAAGTATCCGGTTCAGCCACATTCTCTCCTATATTATGAGAACTTTTTTCTTAAGATATTATTTTTTAAGTAAATTATAATAACTATTATAGGATAGTTTCTTAATAACCAAACGTTTTTCAAGTAATTTTATACATATTTCCATACGTATGGAAATTGATAAACGTGTTCTGACACCCCCCATCCCGAAAATTTTTTTTTCTGGCGCCTGTATCCGACGAAAGCAATAGCCCAATGTAATTGTCTTTATAACATCTGCAAAAGTGTTTGGTGTTTCAATATTTAATTACTCCTCACCAAATTGTTCAAATTTTGCTTGTATGCTATTATTAACAAAGCGTTAAGTTTCGCTTGCGAATGTGAAACGTAACGATATGTGGTTGAGTTATACTTTAAACATTCAAAAACTATTTTGACATCGTTCCAATTCCTCAGCTAATCTGAAGTTCCATTTCATCTAAACAAGCACCATGGTAAGAGAGCCATATAAGTATGATATTTGTGATCATGATCATGGCGAAGGACATTTTCATACTTTTTTGGCTCTATAGGAGAGAAACTTGATTTTGCGTATTGGATGTCATGTAACATGACAGACGAGTACAGTTTTCTATTTTGAACAATAAAGGCACTTCACATTGTTTGTGAACTTTGCATACTTTCCATGTTTCATTTGCAGAATTGTAACGGTGCAAATATAAATTTCCACCCGAGAGCAAAAAGTTACGGAGAAAATATACGACAACATTAAAAATGCAATGTTCAAATTCATTCACACATTTATTTAAATTTAAACAATCCACAATAAATTGTTCGTGGTCATTTAAGATTTCTAAAGATTAGTTAGGAATTAATATGAAATTAATTCCAAAAATTTACCTCTCAAACTCGTATCTACAATTCAAATTATACAGCAATTTAAGAAAATATCCACAAACAGAAAGCCGCCATTTGTGATTTTACGAATTCTTCAACTGTCTTCAGCCCACTGCACTCAATCACTTAAATTATTCCGTATTTCTATGTATCGATTTTGCACAATACGCTTCGTACGATGATTCGTTCAATTCACGCGAATGAAATTTTGCGCGTCTTATTTTGATACTGAATTTCACCGTAAAACTCGTTCATACCAAAACATTTTCGAAAACTTAAATTTTTTAGTTATTTTTGGTTATGTCATACTATTGAAAATTTTCTCGTGAATTGCTGACTATATTGTGGATGATATGAAGAAGAAATTATGTTGCTGCGTTCAATACAACAAGAGATATTCCCAATTAAGTTCTTCCAACTCTTGTGCAGAGTGAATTTTAAAATGATACCCCATACCAAAGTAAGACGTATTCACGTCAAAACTGAGTTACCATCTATAAAATACTCAAAATATAACGAAATTTAAACTAGTAAAACACAACCTTCAACCAAATTACAATTTTCAGGTTTGTACCGGTAGCCGTTGAATTGCCATTATATGTACCTTGTATTTGTCTAATTTTGTTAAATCGGTTCGGCTATGTATCTATGACGATTGGTCAACGAGCTATACTCATCAAACCGGAATCGATGCTCGAACTCAAATAAAATAACAGCAAATATAGGATGTTCAATACCGTTGACTTTAATGGAATTTGAATTAATCTGTGTTAGGTAATAATTTAATTATCACACTATTGCAGTGGCGTAATGATGTCTTTTTCACAACTGTAAGATTCATTGAAATCATTTTCTTCACGCTTGAATAAGCGCAAGAAATAGTATCATTGACTGAACAGGTTTATTTATTTAATCCCCTATAATTCCAGAATATTTATTTATTTATTTTAATTACCCATATTTTATAATAAAAAAAGAAAATCGTTTCGCGACCATCAACTTACTATATATAGTTCTTTAATTTTAATCTAAGATAATAAAATTTTGTCCAATCATTTATGAAAAATTGTAGTGTGTTCGTTTCTACACGGAACGACCGAAATTAGTTCTGCGCCTAATTCGTATTACTGTTTTTGATTTAGTTGATTTTAAGAACAGAATTGCCAAAAGAACTACAAAATTAGTTAAAATTGAGAATTTACTTTGCTGAAAAAACTCTTATTTTTAGAGAATGTGTTTAGTTGGCGAACATCCAGGACATAAACCAGCAATACTTCAATCCAACACGAAATTCTCTTTGACAACTAATTTTGTTTTTAAATTCAGAAAATTTGTTTCTATTTATCTAACACTGTCATTACTGAAGGGCAGCACAAAGAAAACAAAAATGAAATTGGTTTTATCAACAAGTTTATTAGCCAAAAACTCATGAGAAGTGTCAAAGCAAAACAATCCAATAAAAAGCTAAAAGGGACAGTCTTGTTGAAACTGCTTGCAAATTGTTTAGATGTTTTTCGCATGTGCTACGATATAGCCATATATAAATTTCTAAACCGATATGTGAAAATGACGTAAACTGTTAGTGAAAAGTGTATTTATTCAGAATTTGTGCGCATTTTAGGCGAATTTAATGTTTTTATGCGGAACAGTGAAGTGAGTTTCGAATGTTGCACTCTAATTGTACACGTCAAATGATGTTTTTTGTATCTTCTAGCATTCCGGGCTACGCCGTCCGGTGTACTCCTTGTATTCGGTTTTTGTTTTTCGAGTGCTCAAAGTTTTCAGCGAGAGAGTCGATTTCGCGAAGTCGAATGAAGAAAACAGCGATTTAGAAGTAAAATTTTCAAAAAGAAGTTTATGTTTCTTTTTCTCCAATACAACATCGTATTTATACCTGCCAATATAGAAAAGATACTCGCGACTGAAATTTTTTTCGGTAGTAGTGTGCCATCTAGTGGCTAGTAGTCATTACGGTGTTAACGTTTTTTCGGTGACAGAGCGCCATATAGCTGCAAATTGCAGAAACCAATTCAACCATTTATGTTGGTTGAAAACAACGTTTTATTTTTCTAATTCAACTAAAAAATTAGTTGAATGGATATGAAGTGTGCCTTAGCTAAGAAATGACAGCACGTTTAATTGGTGAATTCAACTAAAAAAATAGCCATTTCAACAAATATTTTATTATTATTAAGGGAACTAGAATTAGAAAATCTAAATTACCAAAAGTAAGATTTTTTTAGTTGTCTCAAAAAATAACTAACTAAAATCAGAAAATCAACTAATTTTTTCGCCAAAATGCTGATTTCGGTCTTTCCGTGTAGGAATTCGACCATAATTTCTGGTGTTACCGAAATTAAAATACGATCGGTATAACCGAGGTCTGTTTGCTTGACTATCAACTATCAACATCTACAAATTGGAAGTATTATGAGCCCTACTAAGATTTTTTTCCATTTTGTGGATTTTCACTTGAAGTTTTAAACATGGAATGCTCATAACCTCATAATTCTGAAACCTGAAATCATATCCGGCTAAAATTCCAGAATTTTGCTGAACCATGAGATCATTCATTTGAATCTAATTTTAGGAAACTTAGTTCAACCATCTTTGAATCGTTCCGAAGTGAGTTGCATTTAGCAATTTACACCCTTATTTCTAGTTCTTACGGTACTTCTGAAACCGGAAACCGGTATAACACAAGTCAGGTTGTTTGGTTATCAACTGAAAAGTAAATAAATTTACCAATTAATTCGAATAAAGTCGTTTTCTAACATAACGTAACTGGAAGGCGTGAATAAGAATAAATCTGACATGTTTCTTCGCACTCCCAAATGGAATAATGCGAATCAAACAGTGTTATAGTTGTTTATTGTAGAATTAAATACTCAGTGGAGGAAAACCTAGGATATTTTTTCAAGAATATTTCAATGGTTCTAAAAAGAACAGACTTAAGAAATTTATGCGCTGCTTACAACTGTTGAGTACTTTTTACCACCATTTATTTATCTACACAAAACCTGTTTTAATCCACCTATTGGTGTAATGATGCCTTTCTCATATATAATACTGTGGTATTCTATTCAAAAACCATCGTTGAGAAAAGTGAGTAAGATACATTTATGAATATATGACCACTATTTACGGTACTTCTGGAACCGGAGACCGGCAACCAGGATAGCCGGAATCGGTTTGTTTAGTTGCCTACTGATAATGGCTATCAATTTGTGTAGTTTTGAGACCAGTTAGAATTTTTTTACGGTTTTTGTTTCGCCGGTTTTAGGGGCAGTGTACAATATTGAACACACTTTACCCTATAACTCCGAAACCGCAAGTCGGATCTGAATGAAATTCAGGAATTGCGTATGGGACCGTTAGACCTTTCATTTGAATCCAAGTTTGCCAAAATCGGTTCTGACATCTCCGAGCAAACCTAGTGAGATTTTTTGACACATTCACACGCACACACACACACACTCACACACACAGAGAGAGAAAGAGAGAGAGAGAGAGAGATTGCTCAGCTCGATTAACTGAGTCGAATGGTATATGACACTTGGCCCTCCGGCACAATTTTGTCTCGTCGGTTTTACAAGTGATTGCATAACCTTTCTATATGAGAGAGGCAAAACCTGAATCCAGGGCATTCAGCAACTGTATTTGGATTGAAGTACTAAATTCGGAACACGGGGCTCCATATTCAGTTGCAAAATTTAGGTTCGAAATTCAGTTCTCAAGAGTTCTTGAGTTAAGTTCTATAATTCGCATCGAATGAGCAAACTATATGAGAGATCCCAGAACCGGGTTTTCAATGGAAGAACTCCCGCCAGAACATCGAGGCTCATCGTATGAGTCGATTACATGCAACCCAATGCAATACGCAAACAAAGATACTGAATTCTTTTCAACTTGATGAAATGAGTGGTTGCCACGGATCGGAAGCAGAAACATCCATATTTCATCACGGACAATATCGTTGTTTGGTACAACCTGGTCAGGTCTCCTAGGTGGGCATCCCACCACGATCTAGTTATTGCACGAAGAAAGTTGATTCTCTGTTTGCATTTTTGTTTCAGATACCTAATTGAGTCGAATCAGACCCCGAAGAAAAATCTGAAATTGAAATCGTGAATCGGAATTCTGAACTTAAACTAAGACACTAAACTCAGTTCCAACTATCTAGATCCAAAATCTGCAATAAGGATTCAGTTTCAGAATCGTAATTTTAACTTTTGAACTTGTATTTTAGAACTAAATTATGAAACTGAAACCTGAAAATAAATTCTAAATCTTGAATTAAGTTAAGAACTCATGTAGATCAGAACCCAGGTTCTAAATTCAGTTTCAGAATTTAGTTCCAGAATTCAATGCAAATGAGGATTTACACCTCGCAGAACGTCTGTTTTTGCTGTTGGGGGTTGAAAGTTCTCACCAAGACTTCCTACTGAAACTACCTCAAAACCGTTGTACAAATGCGAAAAAGAAAAGCAAACGTTTTGAAGTTTCCTCATTGTTTCCAAAAGTTTGAGAAAACTAAATTTTTGAGTTCTACCCATTTCTTCCACAAACTCTCTTTGGAAATTAAAAAAAATACATTCATTAATGTGTACTTGTGGAGCCTAAGGTCAGAAATATTTAAAAATATAATTCATTCATACAAATGTTGTTCGAAATCTCTAGTGAGAGGACTATACAAACAAGATAAAAATACTACCTGGCACCGTTAATGACTATATAAAACATGTTAATCCATTGCAGTAAAATTATAATCTTTTGAATGTTCCAAACGAATATAACCGAATATAAATCGGTCTGTACAAAAAAACAAAAAAAAAACATTCATAATGTTTGACACGTTAAAAATTAAAAATGCAAAATAGACATTTTTAATTAATTCGTAAATTTGACCTGCCTGGAATAAGAGTTATGGATACTACCGCCTCTTATGCAAAATGTTCAGAAAATGGATGCAGCATGCCCCTCTGTTTTCCGGAGCTCTTATGAATGAACTGAAAATGGATTATATGAATGAAAAAATCAATCCCATCAGTGCACAGTGTTATGAATTTAAAGATACGGAAAGAACGGGTCATGAAACTTGGTTCAGACAAAAAACGAATTTAAGAGAAACATAATACGCTACTCCTCCCATTTCCGTCTAGTCTGCTCGTTTGGCTTACTAAGCCCTGCCAAAGAATGTTTCATGTCAGCCATCGTATTTCCCAACAATCCAATCCTGCTCTATCGTCGTTAGGCCACTCGCATAAAACTACAACATCACGTTCAGCGATTTGCTTCTTGTGATCCTGACGCCTGACGGTACCGAAATCCTGAGCGAATCTGATTTATTGCGTATGATAGTCACGTGCACCAGCACCGAAGAAAACAGTCATATGAAGAGATTATGCAGGACGTCTCCTGATGTACAGGTTTGATATAGTCTCCGGGGAGTGGTTCAGTTTTTCAAAATATCTCGTCTTTAGTTGTCCTTGAATTAATAACATGACGAAACCAAATCGTAGTGCTGCTTCCCTCTACATTAACATTACCTAAGGATATATTACTCATAATCCTAGCAGAATAAGCAAGTAGTTAACAATAGTAGTTAGATTTAACTTATAATGCACTAAAGAAACAAAACACAGGAGAAAAACAATAATTTTTTATTGCTTTATTTCCTTTATTTTATATCGCAGACCCCTTTTGATTCGCGGCCCTCAAAAAACTACGATCTGAAGTGATCCACTTTCCATATTTTGGCAATTGATTTATATTATAATTATGAATGTGCCATTAATAAGTATTTTATTGAATAACTATGCACCCGAAAGCAACTATCGTTTAATAGTGCTCCGAGGCTGAAAAAGGCAGAGTCACCAAAGGTGAGTTATTAAATTGTTTTTGTGCTTCCATTATATCAGAAATTTTAACAGCTCACTGAGTTTCTAAAAGAAATCTATTTTTCCTATAATGTTTATGATTTCATATTCGATTTTGTGGAAACTTGGTTGACCACACAATGGGCGGAATTAATTTTCGATTTCGCTGTTTATTCTTGATATTGATGCATTGTTTTTCCGATGTGCTGATGAGAAACGAGCGGAAAAAAAGTTTATTAAAATATTGAATGCCGCCCAGAATTGGTCTTTGATGCACTGCACGATCAACCCAAACACCATCGGTCTCACCAATATACTGTACCTGAGCAGGCGGCGTTGAACTACAAAGGCTTCCGCCACAATTGCCAACTCATCTAGTAGTAATATATTTTCCGTCATCACCTTTGCCGACCATGAGTTTTTGTATTATTTTTTGAGGCCATCAGTGACTTTGTGTAACAAATTACAATTCATCATGTACCTGTTCTATACTCAGTGGAAAACGTATTTTTTAGTCTTGTAATCTACCGATTCACTACTAATTAGATGCATTAAAAATATTACCTAAACTTAAATTTGATTTTTAAATAGTTTTGACATAGATGTTAGAGCAGCCAACTGAAAAAAAAATAAATTAGGAACTTATGAGGTTAATTTATTTGACTTCCTGGAATGAGCGATGGAATTGTTATTGTTGTCCAACATAAAACCAAACGTCTAATTCTAAGTTTTGAACCGACAAATATACCTACTATATATCCATATGGATCACTCCTGCGATTCACGAGGGACATCACAGTAAAGTGCGGTGGCAAAAAAGGTTACTAATACACTACAATTTTTTAATGCACATATGACAGTTTTCCCAATCAGTACAATGAGCCAAACAACTATATGAATATATGGAATAAATACGGTTTAGATTCGTAATCTGATACTAAATCGGATGAGAACATTTTGTTTTTATAAAAATCCAAACTTATATAAATATGTGTGAAATGTACACGCAGAACTAAACAAATTAATCATTATGTCAGTTCCAGAATTTTACCAACATTTCCGAATTATGTACTACCATTTCTTGAATTGAAAAATTACGGTTATGGTGATAGAAATATACAATATCAGGTTTTTTAATAAATAAATAAATGATTTGAAGCAAAACAAATTACTATATGAATAAACCGTAATTCGCTTCAAAGAGAGCTATCAATTAAGGGTAAACGTAATAAGTATAACAGGTCAGTGCTTAACAAACTTGTCGAATTTTGAAATGATTCGTCTGTTGAATGAAATTTAATTACTTTTTAAAAAATAAATATCGAAATTTCAAATTTTGACTAAAAGTTCAAACTATTCGCTAAACAGTTCACAGCAAGGGGCAGATTGCTTAGTATATGCACTTTAAAATCATAGACAATTTATAAAAAATTACCATTTTCTTTTACATTCTAGCTTTCCCTGAGAGATAAGATAATGTGCAGTTAATTTAAATTCAATGTCATGAACGCAATGAAAAAATAGCGCAATCAAAGTAACTTGCGATACACCGTTCATTTAATTTTAATTTTGTTCTACATGATCTGCAAAACATTGCCTTCAAAGCCTATAGGTTTCGTCTTTTCAGCACCAGTCACGTACCCAGAGGGGGGGCCCGAGGAGCCCTGGCCCCTCCCGAAATCAAAAACATATGATTATTTAGAATGTCTCAGACATGTGTTACAGAAATAAAAAGACAGTGAACGTAATGAAATGTAATATAATATCAGCTCCAGTGGAAAAGTCTAAAGTGTATGTAAAAACAGCCGTAAAAGGCACACCGAGAATTAGGTACATAACCCAAGTAGCCATTCAAACTTGTTATCTGTACAACTTTGCTTCCGCCTTTTTCCGATAGGTGGCTGTACCGGCTGAGGCTGGTCAAAATACATAGATGATAATGCCTTTAAAGTGAGTGTGTACAGTTCCTAACGAATTGTCATCGCCGTTTCGGTGACAGTTGTTCTTGTTTTCGTATTATTCACGCTCGAAAATGTCTGTTTATGTGCCCAATTTTTGCCATTTGCGGGAGGTTTTACTTTTCTGTTACAATTCGAAAAAAATGCAGCTGAAGCACATCGAATGCGCTCAGAAACTTACTGTGATGCTCCTCTGAGTAAAAGAACGTCTCGGGAGAGGTTTCAACATTTTAAAAACGGTGATTTCGATGTCGAAGGTAAACATGGTGGTGGAAGAGAAAAAACCTTCAAATATGAACAACTAGAAGCATTGATGAAGATTCGTGCTAAACCCAAGAAGAGCTTGCCGAATCGTTGGGAGTGAGTCAACAAGCCATTTCAAAACGTCTCAATGCCCTGGGCATGATTCAGAAAGAAGGAAACTGGGTGCCGTACGAGTTGAAACCGAGGGACATCGAGCGCCGTCTATTTGTCTGTGAGCAACTGCTTCAAAGACAAAAGCGTAAGGGGTTTTTACATCGAATCGTAACCGGTGATGAAAAGTGGGTTCGATACGATAATCCTACACGCAGAAAATCATGAGGAAAGCTCGGGCATGCTACTTCGTCGAAGGCAAAACCGAATATTCACGGCGCCAAGGTTATGATTTGTATTTGGTGGGATCAGCTCGGTTTGATTTACTACGAGCTCTTAAAACCGGGTGAAACCATCACAGGAGATCGCTACCGAACGCAACTGATGCGCCTTACTCGCGCGCTAAAAGAAAAGCGGCCACAATATCAAGAGAGACATGACAAAGTCATCCTCCAACACGACAATGCTCTGCCTCACGTCGCAAAGTGGTCAAAAAGTACCTGGAAACGCTGAAATGGGAAGTCTTGCCCCACACACCGTATTCCCCAGATGTCGCCCCTTCTGACTGCCACCTATTCCATTCTATGGCACGATGGCCTGACAGATCAACATTTTCAATCCTTCGAAGAGTTGGAAAAGGGATTGCTTGATGGATAGCGACAAAAGAGGGCTCCTTTTTTCGAGCCGGGATCCGAAAATTGCAGGAAAGATGGGAGAAAGTTGTCACTAGCGATGGACAATACTTTGAATAATATTTTTTCGCAATAAAGCTTTTAATTTTGAAAAATAAACGGCGGAAACAAAGTTGTACACCTGATATAATTGGCATGTCTCACAATTGCTTCATATCGGTTATTTTTGTAAAATTCATTCATATTGCTGCTTGTGAAACCAACTCAAAAACCTGAATGGTTTAAGTTCCACATCCGGTTTTTCAACTGACTGTACAACAAGATGATTTGAGCAGTTTCAATTCCGGTTTGCACTTAGCATATATTACTGTAATGAAACATATGAAACAAGAAACTTGTTGCACATCATTCAAGAAAAGTGCGCTTTTCCAATCGCATAATCGTTGCGAGAAGAGTTAATAAATTCAGTACTAGAACAATGTTTGCTACTTGGGAAGCAATCTTCAGTGACATTATTTTTAAATCTTTGGCCCCTCCCGAAATGAAATCCTGGGTACGGGCCTGTTCAGCACTATTCATAACATTCATGAGCAAAGTTAAATACTACTTCATAACTCTTAAAAGTGAAGACGATAGGTCTAAAAGAGCGTAATTCTACATTATTTATGGGCGATATTAACTTTCGTAAAAAAAACATTAAAATATGAAAATGTTCACACCTTCATGTGGACATCATGTTCAAACATTTTTGACATTTCACTTCTAGGTGCACGTCAAACGCAGACTATTAAACATGACTAAACTAATAGCCTTTTCCGTCACGAGATGGTGTTGCTGTGATGTCTTTTTCGATTTGTATTGAATTCGTTAAAGTGATCCATATTGATATATAATATATTTGGAACCGAGGTCCGAAGGGCCGGGTGTCATATGCCATTCGATTCAGTTCGTCGAGATCGCAAAATGTCTGTATGCATTGCGTATGCACGTGATTTTTTTAGAGATGGCTGAACCGATATTCACAATCTTAGATTTATATGAAAGGTCTTATAATCCCATAGAACGCTTATTGAATTTTATCCGGGTCAGACTGCCGGTTTCGCAATTACAGGGTGATATGTGATTAATTGATTTCCACAAGCTTGGATTCATATGAAAGGCCATACTTTCGCATATAACGGTTTTAAATTTTATGCGTATCCGACTTCTGGTTTCAGAGTCACAGGGCGATATGCACCAAAAATTGCATGAAAAAAGAACTCCAAGTTCTCGCAGATAGTCGGAAACGATTTTTACAAACATAGATTCAAATGAAGCGTCTAGTGATGAGTAAAAAAATAATCATTTCAAGTGTTTCTATATATAATAACGTAAAAACGAAAAAAATGTTTGAACGACGAAGAAAAAAGGAAAGAATTTCTTCTAAATTTGTCTCAAAACTGTACCTATTTGAAAATCCAAACAAACCCAGTTCCTGGTTCCGAAAATAACGGGGTAAAAACTTAGAATAAAACTCAAATAAATTTCGTTTTCTCAATTTCAAAATCTTAGTTTCAAATGAAAGGTCTTATAGGATCCCACTTCCGGATTTGGAGCTACATGGTGATCATTTACTTGGTGGTCGTCAAATGGTGAGATAACTAAGTCCTCACAAGTCCCTATCTCATGCCTCCCCGAGCGTCTATGATGACATTTGGTCAATAGAACGGCGTCGACTGGGTGCTATCGCCTTCTGCGTTAGTAGCAGAATAAGAGGGTGCGAAATGGCTTGTAGGTTGAAGCCCATCCTAAAGTGCAGTGTTTATCATGGTATATTACAACATATATTTCTGTTGTTTATTACATCATGTATTATTATTATTATTATTATTATTATTAATATTATTATTATTATTATGATTATTATTATTATCATTATTATTATTATTATTATTATTATTATTATTATTATTATTATTATTATTATTGTTATTATTATTATTATTATTATTATTATTATTATTATTATTATTATTATTATTATTATTATTATTATTATTATTATTATTATTATTATTATTAGAGCGTAACTTACACTGCGACATTAACTGTTATATTGTATCATAGCATATTATTTCACATATTATCGTCTTACACTATTTTATGTTATTATATACTATGTTGTAAGGTATTATGCTGCATTGCATTATATCATATTATATTGTATTATATTATATTATATTATATTTTATTATATTATATTGTATTCTATTATATTATGTTATATTGTATTCATTATGTTGTATTATATTATATTATATTATATTATATGCTTTATTATGAGTAGTACCACGTACCTCTGCGCAAAATATAAATTTGTTTTCCTTATAAGTTATCATTTTTAAAGTAAATTTTAACTAAATATCAAGGTCGTCACAAGGTGAGCTTGGTCCTCACTGGTTCCTGTTTCATGCCTACACGTGTATCTGTGGTGACAATTGGTCGATGGAATGCGTTGATGGCAGAATGAAAGGATGAGAAATGACATATAAATTGAAGTAATATAATATCATAGCATATCGCAACATATCATTTTATTCATTCTATTATTTATTATATAATTCATTGTACTATATTATGTTGTTTTTTATTATTATTTTCATTATTATATTTATTGTTATTATTATTAATTCGTCATCAATAATAATAACATATATTATTTTTATAGATGTGGATATTATTATTGTTATTAGAAGAGAAATATTCTACTTCCTGCAGTATTGCGAAGATAGAAGAGCATAACTGACACTCTACATTAACTGTTATTTTATATATTGATTTATAATATATTATATTGTATGACATTGTATTATATTATATTAAATTAAAATATATTATACTATATTATGTTATATTATATAATTTTGTAGTATTTAAGTATTATTATTATTATTATTATTATTATTATTAGTATTTCTATTGTTTCTATTAGTATTGTTTTTATGATTATTATTATTATTATTACTATCGTTACCATTATTATAATCTTTATCATTATCAGCTACATTTTGATTTCCATACTACACATTTCACTTTACACATATATTATTAAATTGTATCATAATATATTACGTCATATTTTGTGGTATTATATTATATTACATTGTACTATATTATACTATATTATGGTACAATGTTTGGTATTGTTTTATATAGTATTGTAATGCTTTATTTTAATACACAATTATAAGTGTATTATTTTGCATTGTGATGTATTACATTTTTATATTTTATGCATAATAATATTTTATTATATTCAGTGTCGTATAGTGACCAAACTGTATTATAATATATTATGGTATATTTTACTATATTATGTCACATAACATTATGATACTATTATATTCATCATAAAATATTATAGTAGACTATAATACACTCTACCATACGATTTTGCATCGTTTTATACTATATTATGTTTTATTGTATTATACTGCCGGAAATTATATTAAAGTGTATTATGTTACATTATATAATACTATGCTCAAGTACATTGTGAGGGAAGAGGGATGGGAGTGCATCAGGGTATCTTACAAGTGAATGACTGGATGAAGGAGTGAAATGTCAACCCGATTCACAGGGGAAAGCTGTGTGTTTTCCCCAGAAGGTCTGAAATGAGTAAGACGCACCCTTTTAATAAACAAACCATCAGGCAGGTTTAAGCTGGTACAGCGAATTCTTTTATTATATGGCCGGATGTTATTGCTGGAACGCGCCGGGTCCTCAAAGCCCATTTTGGCCTTCTTAACAGCAGTAATATGAAAGTTATCTGATAATCAAATTCGGATCTACTGTAAGTCTACCTGTATCCACTGGTAATGCCTTGAACTGATGGTGGCTTCACACATACATACATACATACATACATACATGGTGATCATTTACTTGGTTTTTCTTCTGAGAGAAACCCTTTTACAAATCAAATTTATAGTGAACTATTTATTAATGCTGACTTCAACACAACTCATCTTCCAATAACATTTGGAATTTCAAATAAAGCGATAATCAATTAAATTAACTCTATATTCAACTATTATAGAGCTAATTTATTAGAATACAGATCATAGAATAGATATAGGAAATACTCTTCGCTTAGTAAAAGCTCATTCGAATCGTTGCATAATAAACGGCTCAAACCGAATTGAGTTATCTTATCTTCGACGAAATTTACAATTGTTCATTCGATTGAAGAATATTCGTTGAAGATAATAACAGCGTTCTCGTAATTCAGCTATGGAATCCATAGTTAAGAAAAGAAAATGAAACATAGAAGTTAAACTAATCAAAACATTTAAACCTTTCTGAAAAACGTCGTAAGTTTTGTTTTTGTCTAAGACTTCAAGATAATCATTGCACCTCGGTGCAAAATAAGTGAAATGTAAATAGAATTTATTTTACGTTTTCTTAGCGGATTATGCTTATCCGCGAGGTGGCATTAGTAGTTCAGCATAATTTTCTAATGCACTGATGAGGCGAAGGCGAAACGGAAAACAATTTAAAATAGTTATGTGCACTTCACATCAAACCGGTGCCCATGAGCTTGATCGACCGACTCTGGTTGCTACTCCGTTACTGATCGGGATTAGCTGAAATTGTACAGAGAGTTTCTAGATGATCAGACCTGGGCATGGCAAATTATCCTTCAATATACACCCCAGAGTTCCTTGATTAGTATCGGCGCCGGCAAGGCCCGAACGTAGATCGACTAAGGAATGGAAAGAGATGGGTAGTACAACACTTGTTGTTACTAAAGGACGTAGAACACATGGGCTGAAAAGTCCCGGGACTAACACATTGTTTGTTATGTTTTGTTATGTTCAGAACAATGGATCAAAAGCAGTTGCGTGTTTTAATTTTACACTGCTCGTGGTAACATCAGAAAACATAAAAAAATCGTTTTGAATGATCGAAAAGTGAGGTTGCGTGAGTTACCTGACATCGTTTAGATATCAAAAGAACATGTTGGCTTTATATTGCATGAGCATTTGACTATGAGAAAGCTCTGTTCAAAGTGGGTGCCACGTTTGCTCATTGTTGATCAAAAACGAGAACGTGTTGATGATTCTGAGCAATGTTGGGCCATGTGTAAACGTAACAAACCGGAGATTGTTTAAAAGTAACAAACCGTCGATGTGTGACAATGTACTTCACTCCGGAATCAAAACGATCGTCATCTGAGTGGACAGCAACTGGTGAACCTCATCCAAAGCGCCCGTAAGCACAACAATCGGCTTGGAAGGTTATGGCTTAGGTATTTTGGGATGTGCGTGGTATAATATTTAGCTACTCTCTTGAGAAAGGAAATACCATACTGTGAATACAGTGAATATTATATAGCGTTATTGGAGCGTTCGAAGACTGAAATTGCAAAGAAACGACCGCACTTGGCAAAGAAAAAAATGTTGTTTCATCAAGACGACGCACCGTGTCACAAGTCAATCAAAACTACTACTAATTTTAGTAATGGTAGTATTCGCGCCCGACTTAAGGAGTGTATCGATGAGTAATTAGCAACATTCCAACAGTTATTACTCTGAAATGGCTTAACTTTTTGCAGCGTGTTTTGCGGTGACATGTTTGTTTATATGTCAATAACAGCTGCGCAATCGATTGGTTTCGGTACGGTTTATCGTTTCAATGATAAGTCGAATTGATCCGGAAACGCGAAAGAAAATTCTGCACACTTGGTGCTCAGAAAGTGATGTCACGTACAACGAAATTTCAAAACGGGTGAAAGTGCACCACACCAGTGTCAAAAATATTATCGAGAAGCAGAGATGTCTATCTCCTCTGTGTGACGAAGAGCAAGCAAAATTTCTCCCCTCGCACTGACAACTTCAACGAGAGCTCTTCTCTTTCACATTTATACACCGCTGTTGTGTAAGTGTGCACGCATCATGAGTGCGTTTGTTTATTTCCTTTTACCTCTTCCACTGAATCGCACCAAAGTGCTAGAGCATTAGCTAATAAATTCTCTGAGGTGGATGCAGATACTTTCACAGAGGTGTACACGCCGGTGAGCACTCTGCTGTATGGTTTCCGTAGATGAAGCGTGGACACGCAAAATCAGCAAAATAAAACAATTTATCGTAAAATTTTCGGTTTTCCTTGCAAATTTTTCATAGCAAGGCCAGATCTACTCTATATTAATTGAAGTTCACAGAAGTGTTCGCTCACAATAACGCGCCAGTGGCCACTTGGGTGTATTTAGACGAGAGCGCGTGTGAGCGATTCATGCGAAGAGAATGTGTTTCACTCGCGCCAGCTGCTTTAACCACAAGCACACACTCAAATGCTGTCTATTCGACACTGAGAAGAAGTGAGCTTTCCTCTTTGTGCGGTGCTTCGTTTTTTTCATCCTCGGTGTGGCAGAAATCTGACTCTAGCGTTTATCACTCTGGTGAAATGCCATCTCTGTCGAGAAGTTTGTTAAGACCCTTTCCATGAAGGATTTGCTCCGATCCGGTAGGAAAACGGGTCCCAGCCAGCCCGGCCGGGACTTAAAAGTGGCTACATCAGGAAAAACCCATCGGCTCGACGCGGGGGTTGGCCAAGCAGTTCAACACCAGCATCGGGATGATTTAACGGATCAAAGTTCGGAACTTCCTGAAAACGGATAAGAAACAGAAGGTGCCAAAAAAGTCCCTGGTACAGCAAGTTCAGGCTAAAACAAGAGCGCGAAAACTGTTTAACCGGATTCTACAGAATAAAGACGGATGCATCCTGATCGACGACGGAACCTACGCCAAGGAAGACTCTCGAGCGCTACCCGGACTGCAATATCATACGAAATCGGTGTACCGGGACCTGGACTACGCTGACACCACGGTGGCGATGGAAAAGTTAACGCCAAGGTGTACGAGGAAGAATGTTTGAAGAAGAGAATGCTGCCACTGTACAGAAAGCATAAGGCTCCTCCTCTCTTCTGGCCGGATTTGACTTCAGCCCACTACGCCAACTCCGTTCTACAGTGGTTGTCAAAAAATAATGTACAATTCGTGGAAAAGGACATCAACACACCAAACTGCCCGGATCTTCGCCCAATTGAAAGTTATTGGGCAATTGTCAAGCGGCACTTTCGGAAGGAAGGTACAGTGTACCAAAACATGCAGGAGTTCAAAAAAAAACTAGACAGCTGCCACCAGGAAAGTCACAAAAGTAACTGTGCAGAATTTAATAAAGAATGTCAAGTCCAAAGTGCGAGCGTTTCATAGAAACTAGGATTTTCTTCAATATAATCACTGAAATGCATAAAAAAATCTACAATATATCTAAAACTGATGTCAAAATATGTTTTTTCGCTTTTTTATTCAATAATCAATGTTGCTAACTACTTTTCGAAACACTCCTTACTAGTCCCGGGAAATCTTGATTCACATTTTTTTTTTCGAGAATAAAAACTTCCCTATTTTTCTGAATGAAATTGCCTGCTACAAAATGAACGAGGGAATATGATTTAGACAAAATATTCATTATAGTGACATATTCTATAAATTATATCAAATCACTTTAGATCACCAAACAAAGGTCAACAGATTTCACGCTTGTCTTGATTGGTCATTATTTCCAATTTATTATTTACTGCAAAAAGTAGTTAGTTGGATATATTGGTTAATCTAGGTTGCCGAGAATAAATTATTAATTCATCCAACAAATAAGTATTTTCCTACTAGTTATTCAATTTACCGATCTATGATATCTTTGTTATTAACATTGTGATATCAACGAAGCTAACCGAAAATCTTGAAAAGCTAACCGGAAATCGATAAGAGACCATATTGTCGAACATTGATGAGAAAATATAAAAAAAAAACAATGTTGAATGAAGAGATAATTTAGTGAAATAGAGTAATACGATGTGAAAAAATCTGATAACTGAAGAAAGAAAGAAACTCCTGCAAATGTCGCCTTCTTCGACATGAAAGCAGGAACCTAGTGGATCTATTCTTGGTTAATTTTTTTTTCCGCCGGATTCCACACAGCATCTAGGCTAGTCCTGTCCCGAGAAAAGTAATAGGCACTATCAATCTTCTAGTGGACCCCAGCCTCTTCAGCACCCATGAGGTACCAAAACCTGAATGATTTCCTGGAAACTGTCTAAAGTTCTTAAAAAATTTCGGAATTCAACTCCAGCACGTAAATAAGAAAAAAAAGTTCTTCCAAATGGTGGACAAGTTAAAAACTATATCAGGGTAATTTGAGAATATACGCAATTTTAATTTGAAACCAAGTCAAGATGATATTACTGCGACAAATTGTTATGATATTAAGTGAAAATTAGGAAACAAACAGAGACAACTTCTGTACTCCCGGACGGGATGAAATTCAAAAGAAAACAGTGTGATCATAAGACCTCTCTTTTGAAAGAATTTATTGAGTAGTTTTGGAAACACCTTCTTGAAAATGATTATTAGTTCCAGACAAAATTCAAAAGCAACTAATAGATATTTAGGATCATTCATTTGACTCTGTTTGTGAAAATCAGTTCATCACCCTGTAATTTCGAGCCCGAATGTCAGAAAGTCTGTGCCAATAGCAGGCTATGGAACCATACCTTTAATTTAAATTTAAGTTTGTGGAAGTTTCAGCCCCTCAGCGATGTCGGCCCACCTAGTGGTGTCATGAAGTCTTTCTTATGTTACTAATACTTTCGAAAATATTACTCCAAAAAACTTTCCATTGTATCTTGAATAAAACCAAGAAACAACTATAATATTTTACAAATTGAAACAGTTTTGAATAACCAAACTGAAAACCGGAACCGGAAACTAGGATTGTTTGGCCAGCAAATGACATAACATTCTTATAGGAACAGTTTTGAGACAAATTCTGAAAAAATGTTCTCCTTTTTGCTCCGTCGCTCTGAATGTCGGAGGTCTTCGACTACTATCTCCGATACTTCCGGAACGGGGAACTAATAATCAATATCTCCTAAATCAATTTTTATGGCCATTAACTAACAAGGCGTACACAACATAAGTTTTATGTGGCTAGTTTAGAGAATTTTTGTTTGTTTTTATCTTGTTATGTAAAAACACACGATCTTGATATGAATGTTTTTGTACTCATAATCATGTAATTTCGGAAAAAAAAAATAAAAGGCATTATTGTTCTACGAGTATGTGAGACCTTTCATTTGAATCTAAGTTCGTAAAAATCGGTTCAGTAATGGGCAAGAACATATTTTAAAATTTATTTTTTGCAACTTTTTTGCACAGTTACAAAGTTATAACTCCGAGTCGAGTAAATTCAATCGCGCTCTTTTACCAGAGCTTTCACTTGAATCAGTCCAGACATTTCCGAGAAAATCAAGAACATATTTTTGCACTCATACACACACATACAAACACAGACATTTTGTGATCTCGACGAACTAAGTCGAATGGTATATGGTTTGGTTCAAAAGTCGGTTTTCACCGTGATTGGACAGCTTTTCCACACGAGAGCTTGATCTTGACCGACCACCCCTGGTTGCTACTCCGTTACTGATGGGGATTAGCTGAAATTGTACAGGGAATTCTAGATCTAGATATAGATGATCTGACCTGGGATTGGTAAATCATCCTTCAATGTACATCTTCTGGTAACACCAGAATTCATTGATCAGTACCGTCGCCGGCCAGGTCCGAACGTAGATCGTCTAAGGAATAGTAAGGGATGTTAGTCCAACAATTGTTGTTACTAGAGGCCGTATATACTACGACGCACTCCCCAAGTGTCACGGGAGAACGATATTCATTAGTAAAAATTTCAGTATTGGTATTATTCGCGCGCGACTCAGTATGTTCCGGTTTCAAGATGCTCGGATGTACCACTAAACTCACTGCCTTCCCGAGTGAGCGTTTCAACAACATTCGGCACGGAATTCGTGATCCACAGTTCTTATTCGTGAAAACTAAAGGACAATTTGAAATACTATCGCGTGACGAATAAAAACTTCCACATTTTTGCCTTCCTCATGCAATCACTGTGAAAACCGACTTTTGAACCGAGGTCCGGAGGGCCGAGTGTCATATACCATTCGACTCAGTTCGTTGAGTACGCAAAATGTCTGTGTGTGTATGTGCGTATGTGTGTATGTGACGATTTTTGCACTAACTTTTCTCGGATATGGCTGAACCGATTTTCACAAACTTAGATTCAAATGAAAGGTCTTGTGGTCCCATATAAAATTCCTGACTATTATTTGGATCCGACTTCCGGTTTCAGAATTATAGGGTGAAATGTGCTAAAAATTGTGAAAATAAGTGCACTAAGTTTTCTCAGAGATGGCTGAACCGATTTTCACAAACTTAGATTCAAATGAAAGGTCTTGAGGTCCCATACAAAATTCCAGAATATTATTTGGATCCGACATCCGGTTCGGGAGTTATGGGGTAAAATGTGCAAAATAAAGAAAATATGTGTTCTAACTTTTCTCATAGATGGCGTGACCGATATTTACAAACTTAGGTTCAAATGAAAGGTCCTGTGGTCCCATGCGTAATTCCTGAATTTCATGTGGATCCAACTTCCGGATCCGGAAATATAGGGTAAAGTGGGCTAAAAATTGTATACCATAATTGAAAATGGGGAAAAACCGACCTCAATTCTTTTTCAATTGATAGTTTTTATCAGTAGACGGTGAAACAAACCGATTTCGGTTATTCTTTTAAGAATCGCAGAAAATTATTTTGAAGAATAGCACAATATTATATATGATAGTATGATTGATATGAGAAAGGCTGTAATGATGCCTTTCTCATATCAATCATACTATCATATATAATATTGTGCTATTCTTCAAAATAACTAGGTGGATTAAAACAGGTTTTTCTAAATGGAATTATCTGCTACAAAATAAACTAATGAATAGTATTAAGACAAAATAGTTGATTCATTATTGTGACATATTCTAAAATGTTTTTGTAAAATCATTTTAAATCACCAGACAAAGGTCAACAGATTTCACGCGCAACTTGATTGTTTATTATTTCCGCTTCATTATTTTAATTGTTTATTAAAATTATTATAGCTTAAAATGTCTACTGGTCTCATAATCATTGTATTTTAATGAGTAATATCATTATTCTGCTGATAAGTTAGTGAAACAAAAACAAAATACAACTGCGATGCAATTAGACTTGATATCGCCACTTTGGCCCGAAAATCACCATCAGACCAGAAAAAAAGTTAAATGCGATCTCTCTCTCTCTCTCTCTCTCTCTCTCTCTTGTAAAACAATCAATTGATGTATTCCAATAAGGTATGATTCTGATCTTCAAAATAAAAAATAAAACTTCAATCACTTGTTGCTTAGCTTAGGTTAGCAAGAGATTCGCCATTTAATATCATTAAATCACATTAGAATGCAAAACAAATATGACAGAAGTCAATTCTTTTGGGACAAGCTGTGATTATAATTGTTATTACTATTGCCCTTCGTATCCGCGTTCTTGATTCGGTCTCGGTATTTTTTGATGTTGCACGGAATTAGAAGGGATCTTCGTCTGATAGAAAGTTACTGCAATTCAGGGATCGAAAGTGAAGAAATATTCCGAACGATATGAACACTCTCCCGCTGCTACGCTATACAATTCAAACACACAGGAGTGACATTGCCATTGTTGTATTTCTATTGTGTGTACATATGTACGTGAAAAATGATTTCAGCCACTTGAATCTCCCACCGGCATCATCGCTCTTGTCGTGTCAGACTTGGAATGATAAATAATCATAAAATAATGATAAAATAAAACAGTATTACACTTCAAGACTTGTTCACACCCTTGTAGCTCGGCTGGACCAGCAGGGTCCCAATGGAAGTAGAATAACAAGAGAGCATTTCGCCCTGCAGACTGTCGCCTTACTCTACACAATGTATATACAGAGCGGAATAAATTCTACTTTATTATTAGGGGTTTATTAGGGTTAGCTTAGCGCATGCAAGACCGAGGGGGTGGATTACGAGGAAGAACGATTAGGAGAAATGTGTGATACATGTAACAATTTTATAATTTGCCATATTTTGCGACAGATGTCATCCGAATTCAGGGATTTAGACTCAGTGGAAATGAAATGTTCTGCCCACATAGTCAATACCCCCCGATGCTGGAAAATTATGGTCCCGCTGATAATTTTTGCAGTCAAGTGATGTATCTCCTGCAGGGTTGACTTTTTGGACATGTGTACTGACAATTTGCAACATTTCCTTATTGGTTAGGGGTGCCCAAAAGTTGAATTTCGTAGAATGAATGTTCATCAGTCAACCAGAATCCACTCTAAAACTAAAGTTGCTCGATGTGCGATTTATATGATATGAAACAATCAAAAATATTTTGAATGTTGTTTTTTTTTCAAATGGAACATATCGAACACACTAGCAATGGGTTTATCAGCAACTATAAATGAATAAAAAAAACTGTTTTATTCTATCTAGTGGTGTAAAGATACCTTTCTCGTTACCATTTACATGAACAATTGAAGTAAGAAAGTTTGAAATTTTTTTCCGTGACCTCCGGTATTTTCTGAATCAGACGTGTAGAGTCAAAGTAAGCTCACATGGTCATCAACTAACAAAAACTCTAAATTGAAACAGTCTTAAACATTTTTCAAGATTTTTGCTTTCTCATTTTTAACAAAGGCTAAACATTATTTAACACTTGTCGCCTCATAATTTCTGAACCGGAAGTCTGTCCTGGACAAAATTTAATAGATTCAAAAGATTGGGATCATAATACCTTTAACTAAAATCTAGTTTAGATCAAGAAAAACAGGAAAATTCTGGGAAATCGTAGTGAGTTTCGTTTTTTGATTTCTGTCCACTATTTCCGGTACTTGAGGATCCGGAAACCATGGCCTGTATTGAACTGCAAGATTTATTCACTTTTTTGAAAGAACTCACTACTTTTTACACTTGATTTTTTTTTCTGTTATTACGAAACCGAAAATTCGAACGCAAAATAATCGGGAGTCTAAGATCTTTTATTTTAATCTAAGCATTTGAAAATCGGTTATGCCGTCTCACAGAGAGATCTCGTCGAACTTGTAGTGTATCGAGACCGATCGAGACACTTTGGAAACTAATTATTGAACGCTAGGACTCGCGGCCGGACGGACAAAAAGTCTCTTTTTGAAAAATGTCACAGTAACATATAGGCTTATGAGAAAGGTATGATTACATCATTATGTGTATTAAAACAGATTTTGAAAACTGACTTTCGACGTACCATTCGAATCAGTTCGACGAAATCGCAAGATGTCTGTGTGTGCAAAATATATGCACTTAATAATCTTGAAGATGATTGAATCGGTTTTAGCTAACTTAGAATCATACTTTTATATAGAACGCTATTGGATATTATTAGCAGGTTAGTAGATTCGTTTTCGGAATAACAGGGTGATATATGAAAAAATTGCAACACTCAATTTTCTCAGAGATGGCTTAACTAATTTCAGCCAAATCAAATTCAAATGATCTATCGCTAGCCTTATAATCCCATAGAAAGCTATGGAATTTTGTCTTCATACGACTTCCAGTTACGGAGTTATAGAGTGATAGATAATAATATGACAATTCCACGAGTACGAATGAAGTCCTTTGAAATAGTCATATAATTCTTATATTGTGCGTGTTTTGTTAGTTGATGGCCAAAAAAATTGTTTTCCGATATATCGGTTCCTAGCTCCGTGAATAGTGGTCAAACTTCTATTTCAATTTTATTCCGATGCAACATTCGGTTCCGGAATTACAGGATTAGGTGTGTATAAAATCTCATACCGTCATTTAGAGCGACGATACTAAATTTTGTATATTTTACTCAAAACTGTTTCAAATTCTAGCTGGCCAAACAAACCGATTTCGGCTGTATTGGTGTCCTCCAAGTTCTGAAAGTATCGGAACTAGTGGCCAACAGCTCCGAAAATGAAACTAAATTTCATTCTAGTTCTTATTCAAGATTCAACGAAAATATGAGAGAAGCATCATCACACCACCAGGTGGATTAAAACAGGCTCTTCTATTGTAATACATAACGAATTCACCAACAATTGTGATGTGATACAATTCGCTAGTGAAATCACTGGTGCGAAATACCAACATGCTGCATATTTAGGTGGTCCTTTAAAGTTCCTTAGATACGAATTGCAGCAACAGCTGAAGCATGTAAAACAAATCTGACAGAGAAGGAATTGATAGAAATAGGGTGCAAAAATAACTGTCTAAATTGTGCGTGAGGGGTTGTTCTGAGTTCTATACCAGCGTGAAACGGATTGTGGCCGAGTGCACTTGTAATTTGTTTATCAAATAAAATGCAAGGGTACAGGTTGGCTGGTGCCCTATTTTCCCATTACCACATGGTGTTTAGTGTGTAGTACAAAATTAGTACCGTCAGCTTGCAAACGAAAACAGATCCTTCATGTATTTGTTTTAGAAGTTATTTAAATTATGGCATTATATAAAAATAAAGATTTTTTTAGATGCATAACAGTTAGGAACAACTCACCCCTCACACTCACTCACTCAATTGCATTTCAAACTCCAAGAATTCTACTCCATAGCGATAAAACCGATGAGAGCGTCAGTTGAAATGAAAGATAACAACTAATAATAAAACTGTAAAATAAGCAATAATCGTAAAATGAGCAATTCCAAGGTGTTTATTGGAATCCGAGTGCGCACGTAGCCGCCTCGAAACATAACCTTATTGGATGTGGGGACATTTAATTGCACTTGGTAGGTCCGTTCTAGATGACCAAAGCGAAATGCATCTACTCTTTGTGTGGTAAACATGGAAGTTATCTGCGGCATGTAGGACTGATGATGCACATCGTAAAGGGCAATAGACATTTGTTGGCACATTCAAGCAAAGAGAGAGAGAGATTCCATTTTCATTACAGCTCCGCATAGATATCTTCTATTCAACGAGGGTTATGTAATGTAGACCCTTTGTTTTTCAGCACCGTTTCTAGTGTATACTTTCGACAATTGCACATCTGATGATGACCATTCACGTTACTAATCGCGTTAAATCCTTGGACGTGTGTTGGCGTAGGGAAATTCATTTCAAGTCTCAGATTGTCCATGACACTTGTCACTAAAACTAGTGGTGCTTCCCTTAGATTTTTTTTCTTCGTTTTCATTATACGTATGAATTATTTGCGAGAATTTGATGAAAAAATAACCATCGATACTTATTAGGATTAGATACAAAATTGTGCTTCGTTTTAACTTTAAATTCTTATTGCTTAAAATCTTCCGATCTTAATTTAAATAAATAAGTGCACACAAGTATCTATCTCATGCTTCATCGTGAGACTACGATAACAATTTATCAATAGAACGGCGTCTACTTTGTGCTATCTCCTTTTGCGTAAGTAACAGAATGAGAGGAAGCGAACTGGAAGGTATCTTGCAGTCCATTCAAAATAGCGAAATTCATTGAAAGTCTTTCAAATAGGCCAAGCATTTCGGTTTGTCATCGTAATACTGAAGTGCATCTAATACCGTTGTTGTTTAAATATTAGTTCTAATTAACCCTCACTATTCACCAACTTGTCAATTTCCTTGTATAATTAATAGAAGTTCCGTGCGAGTTTCGACAAGTATTTTTTTGTCTCATCCATAAAGAAATCAACATCTGGTACTACAAACTACGTCTTATCGATGAGAGAATCTGTTTGAGTGTAAATAATCTTCGTATTCTTAGTGTCAGATCTTTGTATAGAATAAGAAAAATATTCCTATGTGTGCTATTTTCAGAGATTATACTTGTGAAGACTTGGATACGTTCAATCTCCATTTCGGTTCCTATACCGTTTGGGAATCTTCTTGATTAGGCTTAAAATTGTTCTCTACCAGTCACCATGTACATTGTCTTAGTAGAGTTTATCTTTCAAGACAATGAGAGCTTTAATTTGAATAAAAATTTCAATCGGTGCTGTGAAATCAAAGTGAGTTCCAATTTATGCATTTTTCTTCACTATTATCGATGTTTGCGGAACCGGAAACCAGGGTCCCTAAGTAGGTTTATATATCCACCAACTAACAAGATCTGCCAATTAGATGAATTTACCTGTATGCTTTATAAAATTTGCTCCTCATTTCGCCATGACTTGTAAAAAATAAATACTAATAAAGAATAGTTTGTGAATCGGTTAAGAAATTTCCGAGAAAAATGAGTACGCATTTTCTCATAAATTTGCTCATTGTTAGCAGGCTGTTTCCGGTTTCTGATTCTGGAAGCACCGAAAATAATTGGCACATACTCCAAAATGGAACTCACTCACTTTTCTCAGGGACGGTTTCACCCATATTTTTAAACTAAGGTTCATATCGAAAATCTTATGGTCCCATACAAAATTCTTGAATCTCTTCCAGATCCGACTTGCGGTCTCGGAATTACGGAATCGTCTTGATTAGGCTCAAAATTATTCCTTTTTTTAGGCCATATTTGTTGCTGGTATCGCTCAGCTTGTACTTCTTCCGATCTGCAGCACATACGAATTCGTCACTTTCAGTTTAATAAATTTAGGGGCATATCATCAAACTCTGCAGCAAAATTGAACCGGTGCTGATAAGATACCCCATCTTCCAGGTTCCAGGTTCTATCGAAAACTCATTACCATCATCTTGCACAAAAGATGTATACTTATCATTAATATGAATTGATTTTGTGTAAGAAAAACTGTACGTTAAACTTTGGAATAATATAGAAATAAGATATTAAAAAACTGCAAGGCAATTTCTTAATTTGAACCAAATAAATTGAAAAATTCCAATAAAGGGTAAGATTGCAATGGTAGTAAGCTAATTCCGACCAAAACAACACTTGGCTTCCGCTAGACTTCTGGATGGACATAAAGAACGGTAGGTTTAACACCTCCAGTTTGACACCTTCCGAACAATGTAATATGTGTACCATACTCTGATACTTAACACAAACTGGAATGTTCACCATTATCCAATAATTTCAATTGACTCAACAAAATATTTTTCGTCGAAATTTCCAAAAGATGAAACTTTGTTAGTGGGATCGGGTTACTGGCCATGCCATGATAAGGAACCGTTCGAAAACCACGTTTGGCTCATTTAATCCCCCTCTTTTCTCGTTTGCTCGTCTTTTCGTTCTTAGACTTTTTAAATGTTTTAATTTTTTAAACTATACATATGCAATTCAAACTTCAAATATTTACACCAGCAATTTTGAAAAATAGCATATTATGAATAGTACACTATATAAAGACTATTCTCGAGACGGATACTCGACCAGTGTATATGAAACACAGTTAGGATAAATCAAAACATTTTGCATCAACGTATTTACACAAAAGTTCTGCTCAATGATCAATCTATGCCACTCGAAGCAATCGCACAATCATCTGGCTATCCATCCACTGTTGTGGTTTATACACCACACGTACTGCTTATTGCTCTATCGAAACAAATTGTATTCGATATCCTTGCCTCTTCTGTATCAAGAGTAAAGCTGATGATACTTTTGTTTCGCTACAGTGAAGTATATCAACTCACGTGATGTCCATGGGAGTCCGATAAAACCGCTAGGGACAGACTGTGTGGTGGTCATCATGTCGATGGTTGAATGGTGTTTACAAATAAATTTGAATTAACAAATTCAGCAGCTCGTGTCGTGTCGGTGAATAGGTCGCGCCTTCCTCAATTCAAACATTTCCCCTCACGCAAAAGCTATGAATTGTGAGAAGACCCTTTCTGGCATTTATAGACGTGCAGAACTAAATGGACTAGTCTGGTTTTACATACCTTCCGAGAGGAAAGCGATACACATGTACCTAGCTACTTGAGTAGAGCAAACAACAAGTGTTCGATGAACAACACAACATCCCAGTCAAATAACTTTTTCGAGGGGAAACAAAATGAAAGCTGAGGGTTGGTGATACGGACACGCTAAATTTTGAAGAATCTGCTTCGAGGATGCTTGAGTTCAATCGTAGAATTTTCATGCATAGTAGCAGTTAATCGTTTAGAAAAGGCATCTGCTATCTAGTCACTAACATCAATCGAACAACGAGGGTCGAATAAAATTCAATGAAAGAATATATGTGTTTTCCGATGCAATACGAAATCGCAAGGAAACAACAATTCTTCACGGTAGAAGGTAATAAACTCGATAATTTTCTCTAATATTTCTATTCTGACCATACATATTCCCTCGCAAACCATCATCAATCCATAAAATATTGCAACTGCATTGGTCGTACGAACGAATTTTGCTCAACGTTAATCACCCTACGTTTTTTTATTACATCCGTACATGTAACTGCTGATGGCCACCATGAATCAAAATATTTTATTGTGTCATTTCTTCCCACAGTAGTTGCTTCCGTTTCGGGAGGCTACTTGCTTGTCTGCGTGTGTTTCTTCTCACCTCATTGGTATCAAGTTCAAATCCCCCGGCCACCGTCATGTTGGTTGGGACTACCGGACCACAATTCAATACCTTCACCTGCTTACCTCCATCGTATAACGTCACGTTATATGATATATGGCCGAGAATTGCGGTTAGAACGGTAGTGAATTCATCTTCATTGTTGTTTTTTGTCATTTGGTTGCACTCTAACTCACCAACGATAGAACAATATTAAGTGATGGATTTAGATAGTCATCGAACCACTGAAGACTGATGATATCATTTTACCGCCATAACACTTGAAATTGGGGTAAATGAAACAGTTTGTTAAACGACTCGACAAGAACAGTGAGGCTTTTCTACACCTGAAACTTATATAGCACAAATTAAGTGACGCCAAGATTAACCCATTATGCCCTAGCGTATCCTATGCCAAACTTTCTTTATTTTAATACATGTTTACTTTAGAAGATTAACACCTAACAGCTTTACTAGAGCACTAGTTGATAGTTTACACTTCTTTTTTTTTGTAATTATAACCTTGCAAAGATCATTTGTATTATAACCTTGCAAAGATCATCACACAAACGACCAAAGAAAAGTAGGAAACATATTTGTGTGAATCTTAAGTTCGAAACCATAGGTAATACTTGCAGGATTTTTTTAGATTAGCATCACTCTGCTTAAAGTCAAAAATCAAAATAAAAAATGAGCCGAAGTTAGTGTCAGAAATTATTTTATAAAAAGATAAAAAAAATCATAAGACTATTTTTAAGAAATAGAAAGGCATTATCACACCAGTAGGTGGATTGAGAAGGGTTTTTTAGATTAGCATCACTCTTCTCATAAAACTAGGCATCGCAAGCACTAGGTTGGAAAAATGATGCATGCTTTTGTACTCGAATCAATCTGAATCAATTTGTGTCAAAATTAGTGTCCGAAATTATTTAATAAAAGGATAAAAAATGTTTTCATGAGACTGTTATGAAGGAAGAGAAAGGCATTATCACATCACTAGGATTAATAAGATTTTTTTATTATAAATAGGGGAGACCGGAGCTGGTTGGAGGAAGGGGTAGGTTGGCAGAGTGGCTTTTGGGAAAGGTTCTTAGGCGCAGTGGCGACATCTATAGTGATTTTTGGTCACCCACGTGCAGGAGCTCGTTTTTCTGAATTTCGCGAATTGATCCAAAATATTGCCAATTCTCCAATAAAAGGAGCATTGGATGAATAGAAAACTGAAACCAAGGGTTAGCGCGCACACTGGTGGAGGTAGAAGTGTAGCTGAAAAAATTACTAATGCTGCAGAAACTAAGTCCAATAGTTGAAAGGTACTAAAAATCAAGTTGGGGTGTTTTTTCACGTACTTACATAATACAAAATGATGCATGCTAACTTTTTTAAACTAATGAACGTTTTCCATTTTCGACTCTGAGGTCTGTTGGCCGATTTTTTTCTCCGTATTTGATTGTTAATAACTATTTTCCTAATTTCTATTCAGGAATGAGAAAAATTACACATGTGCTCGAAAGGTGTATCTTCATGACAGACCTAATCGTTTATCAAAACGTTCAACAAGAAAAAGTACAGAAATTCCGAAAGCGAGACTCAGCAAACCAGCTCCCGTCTCCCCTACAGATTTTTAGGGTGTTTCATTTCTAACACGGTATTGTGTTAAGTTCGACCAGTTAAACAATCTCTACTATGTCACATTAAAAGTACATAAATCCCAAACTTAAATAAAGGATTATTTCAACGAATAAATATGACTTATTAGGATCGTTTTATTAGTAAGAATAAACAGGATTAAGAAAATTCTTTTTTTTTGAAATTTGGTTAAATTTCAATTTTTTTAAATCTACCTTTTTATTGAAACATTATACCCTTATTTCTTAATTTTGATCTAGAGTGCAATAAACTTCTTAAATTGTCAGTTACAGTATATCAAAAAGTAACAATAAATGAAATACAAACGATATAATTAATCTCTTAAAAATATATTTTTCCTTTTTATAACAATTGTTATCAATTCTTCAAATGTTATTAAATCGATATTTTCTTACTCAATGTTAAAAAAACTGATTTCCAAAGCGACAAATGTGTTTCTGAACGAATTAAAAAAAAACTGTCAATCTTTATTGTACTAAAAAAGTTTGAGCAAAACGATGTATAGTAAATAGAACACATAATAAATGTGTTATGTTTAACGTACATTTGTTCTGAACAAGTACACGAGATCGTTTCGTAAAATACCATAACTAACTATTTTTTTTTACTATTCTGGTAATTAAAGCAATAAAAAAAATTAATTAAATTACGATATAATAAACTCAACTCTTCGTTTATTTATTTCTGAGGATCATAGGGAAAAATATTGCCCATGAAATTATAGGAAACTTATGCACCCTGCTATGTTTTTCTGGTGATACTTTACATACTTTACACCCACAATAGCTAAAGTATTGTGTTGTACTGACATATTTCGTCCTGGGCATCTTATGGTCATGAAAGAGTTAAACAAAAATACAGAGCTTGAGATTCATTTTTGGTTATACTATTAAAGTTAAGTAAAAACTTTTCAAAAGTAAGGCTAGAGTCAAAATGGTGCTCTGATGATAGGGGAGAGGTGGGGATTAGTGCGCACCTAAGCTTTTTGAAGTATTACAAATAAAATATAACTTTTATCAAGATCATAGACACGTCTACGGAAACATAAAACCTTGTTTTTCAATATCCTCAAATGAACGATTACAATTATTATGTAGCCTACGAGCATGAAAGGCGCAAAATAATCGTGTTCTGCACCTAATAGTGCGCATTGATACACAATTATGCGCACAATGAATTTTCCGTTGTACTCGAATACTCGAATTTTCCGTAATACTCGGAATGCTCGTTGATAACTTAGTTTGGGGCGAAAAGCTGTTATGAAACAAAAAAACGTGATTCTATTAGAAATAAATATAAAGCTTATTTTCTAATGACAGATTTTATATTTATGTCTGTCGTATTGGTATAAAAGTAATAGGGAATTTCAAATGTAGTCGAATAAAGTTAATTGGGTCAAATCTCAATATTCATTGTAAGTAAATAGTGGTAAACATTAGCAGAAGCTCACATTAAGATGCGCACTAATATGTACCGCGCACTATTTTACCAACCTTTCCCCTACTGATTGTTTCATTTTTCACGCGAAGAATGCTTATGCATAATTTGAATGAGTTCAAAAAGTACAAAAAAAACTCGAATTCAAATAGAATTTCTGTACTGTGAAGTACAATGCGATAAATAAAACTGAATGTTTCATAATTTAAAGAACATTTTTCACGGAGGAGATACTACCCGAAAAGGTTTTAATTGAAGATCATGACTGTGATTCAATAGCGTGTACAATGTGACATTTTGTGTTGACTATTTCTTTTGCAAAGAACAGCATTCCATTACTCAATAACATTGGAATATACGATTTTAGTTCCTTTCGCGCCTTATGCTGCATGCTATAGGTTACTTTTTGTAATGAACAATCGTTATGTGTTTATGCAAAGCACAGTTCTAGAAGCCGATGAATTTATCGCTATAGCGTGCGGTGTACTACAAAGACCACTGTCCCACTGCTCCATGTTGTGACAGGAACTGTTTTGCGTGAATTCACCGATTTTGTTATCCCCGAAGAAGTAATGTGTTTATAATTCCACTACTCGCTCGCCACATCAGTCATAGTTCATACATAATTATGCGCACATATCATTATTTGCTAATATAAAAGGCCCGAGACTGATTGCAAACCTAGAATAGAAGTAAATGGGGTTGGGAACGGACTTGAACTATGTGAGCTTCCTATACTACTACTAAACCTACATCGAAGTTTCTCCGTGGCGGGAACAATGATTTCAAAAAGGCCGCTCGGTTGCGGTTTCGCTTTGTCGCCTCTTGTTGGTCCTGTTACTGCTGCTTCTGGCCTCTGGCTGTTTGACGATTGGCGTTGGCGGACCTACCTCGGAGCTGTGTCGCGCTTGCGTTCATGAGTCCAGCAGACTCCTCTAAATCCAGCGGCGGTCTGCTCTTGATATGCCGTTATTGATTTCATAGTGGGAATTTATGATTGAATATGCGGTATTTTCCTTCACTTTCTGAACGAGACTGAAACACCACAGCTATTGACTGACCAAGCAAGGTTTGCGTGAGAGCACCAATGTGGTTAGCTAAAATAATCATTAAAATCGGATTGATTTGTGTTTGCTCGCTGTCGGCCTGTAAGTTTGATGACAGAAGGAAAAAGACTTTGTTGAAATTTGCGGCTGCCACTTGCATTCTATAACTATACAAATGATTGGCGCACACAGAACGGTGGCGTGTTAAACATTCATTTTTTATTTCAAGTTGGCATTACAGTAGCAAATTATACCGCAACACCTTTGTACTGTGTGCGATTGTTGTTACAACCGACGAAGACGTTGTTTATGATAATGCAAATTTTCAAAGTATTGGTAAAAGACGTTATTATGTTGTTAGTGATAATTTTCTGTGCTACATTCGTCGTTTTTCTCATCATGATGTTTGGGAAGCAGTCATTCAAAGGAATGCTAAATTTGTAAGTGTTTGTGAAGATGAAAAGTCAGTATCTCATAACACATTACTTAGTTTTTGTTGACCATTATTTATAAGTAAACATGTATCTTGACAGGTAATGAGTTTTCGGATTTAAATTAGGGTCAGGGATGGTAATAAATGAAATCAAGTGTTATGACTGCTTCCTTTGCCAATCAACTCGAGAGACAATTATAATATTTACAGTATGTAAGCAGACTATTTCTTGTTAATGCGGATGCATTCATTGAAGTCTATGCCTTTGTTGAAAATATATTTAAAACCTTAGGTCATAAAAGAACTCTTTCAAACTGTATTTTCCTGTTGCAGTTTACTGAAATTTTAGTAATTTTAGCAGCTAATGAGAACAATGTTAAAATAAAATAAATTGTTCCGAAAAATGCGTTTTATTATAAGCTGATACGTAATAACCAAATGATCGTGATACACGCTTTCGTTTTGACTCTAAAGAAATAGATAAAGTGCCATAATTGTTACGTATAAATATTGTGTGTCATTTTGTTTTTTTTATTAATTTTTCTCCTGAAACCAAACTGAGATAGTTCTCAGATTATATATGATACATTGTTGAAGCTAAAAGCTTAAAACTTGTTCGGGAAATAGTCAGTCGGTGCAGAATATAAGACTCGCAAACCCGTGGTCATTTGTTCGAGCCAGGGATTTCGAATAAAAAACTATGTCGCTGTTCCTATTATTATATATTCCTATTATTAATTAGATATCTTCATCCGACTTCCGGATCCGGAATTATAGGGTAAAAAGTGTTAAAAATTTAACCGTCACTGAAAAGGGCGAAAAACCGTACAAAAATATCTAAATCGATCTCAAATCTTCTCAAATTAATAGTTTTTATCAGTAGACGGTCAAACAAACCGGTTTCGATTATTCTTTCAAGAATCGAAGAAATTATTTTGAAGAATACCATACCAGAGAAAGGCATCATTAGGTGGATTAAAACAGGTTTTTTTGTGCTATTGATCTACTAATCAATAAACCATCGAATTTGCAATATGGAAAACCGCGGAGAAAATAGCCACTCGCAGTAATTGGAACTCTAAGTGTCGCATCCCATCAGCTAAGCTCTCTATATTTTATTCATTTAAATTTTGGTCTTAACTAAAAAAAAACAATTTCATTTTATTTCCCACATATTTGTTTATAAAAACCGAGTAACTTAAAAAAAGCCCCGTAAAAACCCACTTAATCGACTTTGTGACTTTGACACGGCGTATCATCAGAAATCTGCATAAAAAATCGCAGAACTAGAAATTTTGTTTTTAAACCAAATTTCTTAGAAATGCATGAAACGTCCAGATCTGATGTAATATTAGAACAAAATGTTTTGAAAAAAATCGACTTTGGCATTTTGAGACTGCGTAACTACAGAAATCCGCATAGAAAAACCGCAAAACTAAAGATTTTTTTTATGCCAACTGTCTTAGAAATGCATGAAACGTCCAGTTTTAGTGTCATCTCAAAAAAAGAAGTTTTCAAAAAAATGACTCTGGCACCTAGAAAATTTTTGAGATTTCCGAAATCGTAGATCTCTTGTAATCTAAAAAACCTGTTTTAATCCACCTAGTGGTGTAATGATGCCTTTCTCATGTATAATATTGTGGTATTCTATTCAAAATTTTTTTCTTCGATTTTTGAAAGAAACCAAGAGATTGTTTGTGCATTAACTACTATAACATACAGAATAAAACAGTGCTTTGATTGCGTAGGTCAGCCTTATGAAAACGAAGTGGGTTCACTATTATATGCACTTCCGGCACCGGAACCCGAGAACCGGTATAATCAAAGTCGGTTCGTGCCAACTAACATGACATACAGACTCTACTAGTACGCACTATAAATTACGATTTAAATGTTTGTTGTATCCGAAAATATACAGTTATTTTTGGTAGGACCATAAGACCTTTCAATTGACCCTAAGATTGGGAATAACGGTTTAGAGTCCTGTTTATAACTTTTTTTACGGTTTTTGTTTCGCCAGTTCAAGCGACGGTGTACAATATTGAACACACTTCCCCCTATAACTCCGGAACCGAAAGTCGGATCCGGATGAAATTCAGGAATTCCGTATGGCCTTTCATTTGAATCTAAGTGAGCGAGATCCATTTTAGTATATATGACCACTATTTCCGGTACTTCCGGAACCGCATACCGGGAACCAGGATAGCCGGAATCGGTTTGTTTAGTTGCCTACTGACAATGATTATCGATTTGTGTAGTTTTGAGACCAGTTTAGAAATTTTTTTACGTTTTTTTGTTTCGCCGGTTTAAGTGACGGTGTAGAATATTGAACACACTTTACCCTATAATTCCGGAACCGGAAGTGGAATCCGGATGAAATTCAGGAATTCCGTATGGGACCACGAGACCTTTCATTTGAATCTAAGTTAGTCAAAATCGGTTCAGTCATCTCCGAGAAAACCGAGTTAGATTATTTAACACATACACACACACAGACATTGCTCAGCTCGATGAACTGAGTCGAATGGTATATGACACTTGGCCAATTTTCACTAGTCGGTTTTTCAAGTGATTGCATAACCTTTCTATATGAGAAAGGCAAAAATATATTTTTTGAATCGAGTGTCAAAGAGTTGACTTGAAAAAAAATCGGTATAACACCAGATCTCGACTAACTTTGAAAATTCGCGTAAAAAACATCGTAACTTCGGAAATCTGCGTGAAAAAACCGCGTTACTTTGGAAACCCGCCTGAGAAAATCCGCGTAAAAAAGTCCCCAAGGTTGTAATAGTTAAACTATTACAGTTTTTCATATTGAGCCACATTACGTTCGCTGAAAATGTCCAAATTATCCAATGCAAAGTGCTATCGACTCAATAATCAATAGAGAATCGAATTTGCAATTATCAAAGTATTTTAAATTTTCTGTATTGAGCGTATTGATCGATTATTGATAAATCGATCAATACGCTATAAAGTATGTAATAAAATATTTTTGTAATAAAATATTTTTCGTACTGATTACCAAATCATTTCAAAACCAGAATGCAAGAACTGTGACTAACAAAGCATAGTATTGGATGCAGTTCACTCGACCGTCGTCGATGTTCCGCCAACCGAACGGTTCAGAACAAATTGCTTCGCTGAACACCGAGTACATAACACCTTCGAAAGAACCGAGGGAACAGCTTGCGAACATTTCGCATGTTAACACTCGGAGAACATTTTCGAGTAAATACGCAAATGCATCACCATTCAGTTCGCCATTTACCACCACTGGTCGTTTATGCCGTCCGCATCCCAAATTCATGATATCAATAACTGAAGTATATTTAAACATGTTTTAATATATTTTTTTTAAATTTATTTCGACCACCCTTTTATGAGCGTCATATTATCTTAGTGCAAATTGCATAAGGTCTACAGGACAATTGCATTACTAGAACTATGCACTTATTGTCACTAAGGATCCTTCCTGGTCGAGACTGGTACGAAACCCGGTTGAACCATAAATCGAGATGAACCATGGGGGCCATGAACAATACTGATTAAATATAACATGGTCGCTCTATTACAAAACAAAAAATATCACTGTTAAAAGAAAGTAGAACGGCAGTAAAAGTTTTCATTCTGGTGGTGCTACGAATAGGAAGCAATTGTAAGTTCATATTTTGAAAAATCACGTCTTCCCACCTGCGTGATAATGTACTGACCGCGACCAGACAAGTGTACTCAATGTCCGTAGCATTGCATGTTCTCTTGTTGAAGGTGATTGATGCCTGACACTTATCCAACTGCTACTACATTATCCCCTCCCACAAACAACAAAGCGCTAATCAAACACATAAAAGAAACTATAAATAAAAAATAAAGTGAAACCGCTCAATTCCTATGAAAGGTTCCCATGTCTGGCGTGATGTTCTGTAAGAAGGCCTAGCACAATCCTACTACAATAATACAGGAAGAGGACAGCTTTTCAATGCATGCTGATTCGAAAACGTTAAGAAACAACACAAAAATGGGTATCTTTATATCGAATAGTAGACCAACAACAGACTGTAAACTTTCACGTGTAATCGTTGATCGATCTACTTTGTAGCACGCAATCATGAAACGTTTTGTAGAACGTCAAGCTCAAACACTGGAAATCTTAAATATTGATGGAGCAATGTTGTAGCTGTCACGACAAAGGGTGAATGGATAAAACTGTTTTGACGTTTGAATACGAGTTTCTTGGGATACGATTCACTGATAGAATGGAACGATACCTTTAATAAATACGCTTGAGTTTATGCATTTTACAATTTTAATAAAAATAATAATAAAATCTAATATTGTTAAATAGCTCGGATAACATCCAACCTATCAAGTTTTGAACAAATACCAAATTCATTCATTTCCCGATCATCAAATTGAAACAAGTTTATAATAAAAAGCTATTTTCGAAACAACCGTTGGTATAAGTCGGGTCACGTTAGTAGTTAAAATAAAATTTCTAACAAGTATTAAAAAGATAAATAGGAAGGAATGTGTGAAACTATCGAGACTTTGCATAGGACACATAGTTTTTCACACGGGTGCCTACTCGAGAGAACTACATACATACAGCTATCGCATCGCGTTCACTGTGACGCATCGCAAATCGCGTTCACTCTGACAGCAACCTTAGGATAATCTTTGCGATAAAGATATTGAAAAATGTGTTTATTGTGGGGAGAGTCCTCATGATCTCTCAGTATGCACTGCATTTAAGTTGCGTAAATACAAAATGAAGCTTTCTTTAAAAGCACGGTCTAAGCGCACATATGCAGAAATGCTTAAAACAATTATTGATGTCCCCCCACTCGAAACAGAAAACGGTTTTTCAAATCTAGAGCCAGAAGAATCGGACTCTGATGAAAATATTGAAGTCACTCCTCAAGGTTTTGTTAAGAGGAGGAAGTCCTCCTCCAAAGTACCGAAAAAGACACCAGGTTTGTCAAATTCACAAACCAATCCAGGAACTAGCACAAGGGAAGACAATAATCCAGTGGGCTCCGTTTCACATTCACCAACAGGATTACTGAAGTTTTCAGAAATTGTAGAATGGATTTTCGCAGCATTCAATATTTCTGAAACTCTAAAGACCATCATTACGGCATTGCTTTCAATAGCTAGAACTTTTTTGAAACAGTTATCAGCTCAATGGCCAGTTCTCTCAGGCTTTGTATCATTCTGATATAGAATTGTTGCTTGTCAAATAAACATTAAGGTCTGAGAACAGAGGGCCACGTGTTGAGTTTTAAATCGACCACGTGGCTCGCTCAATTCCCTTTGCGCATCGTATTTTTCTTGTACTCTCCCGTATATGAGCAAACTGTACCGGGTTGCCAGCATACATTTTATTATTTTGATGAGAAGTTTTATCACATTAATCTATCGTATGGGTTGGCCATTACATGGATTCCAATGGACAATGAAAAAATATTCAACTTTCACAAAGATTGAATGTCTGTGTGTTTGGCAGCCTTGTCGAGCCAATTTTATTTCTCTCTCCTCTTTCAGAATGCTATCAGGAAACCAAAGCGAAAAAAAATGGTGGATGCATTGAAACTGACTTTGTTTCACAGAAAAATACAAAACTTTATTTTTATCGCGATAACATATATGTTTTTATGTACTAATCGCATCTAAACTAAATTATCTAGACTTTTTTTTTTTTTTATTCAATAGTATAATATATATTTTTAGGCACACTGCTTAAGCTCTAAGATGCCAAGGGTATTTCCTAATCTTAATTAACGACTAACTTGAAACTAGAATAGTATCATTAGATTATGTCGTCTAGAATTTTTGGAAAAAGCTTTTAGCTGGCGTTCGGCAGTGGTCGGTGAATTGAATATTGCATGACTTCCAGTTGGTGCTATCTATGGCCGCTTCCTTTCAGTTCGTGTGGGTCCGCGGGAAACACCCCCAGGCTACGAAGGCCCGGCGGGTGGCCCGCATGCTGGTCATCGACTGGAGCGTAGGACCGTAGGCGGTGATGGTGATGTTACGAAGAGATGAAAAAGTAAAAAAAGTAAATATTGTGGAAACCGAGGTAAATAGGGGGTATGGAAACAAAATGTCTGAAAACTACAGAGATCTAATTAGTTGCCATCGAGATGGTGAAGAGACGGGGGAAGGGGGAACGAAAAGTTAGTGATAAAAAAGATCTTGTTAGTTCCAATGAAGATGGTGGACAGGGACGGTGATCGAGAGAATCGGGCGGATGTTAGTGTCGAACCTGTAGGTGGAGATTATAGGGACCGTGCACGAGGGCGTGGTTTAGTGGCCGGCGACGACAGCGCACGAGGCGGCGAGTGGATAAAATAATGCGACCATAGCAAAACTTGTAAACTGAGTTTGAAAATACTTTCTAGCGTATTTTCTCTGCGGATTTTTTCCGAACTCTGTGGAATTATTCGCGTGTGGTGCGTACGATTGTTCAACATCGACTGACTATTAAATTTTGAATCGAATTATTCATTCTGTATCTAAATACGGCCACGTCATTTTCTGTCATTGCAGTTGGATTTGTGTCTAATATTTGTCATATTCACTCAAATTCAAACACTCGAACGATATTCTCAGCACATTAAATGATTTTACAATCGACTTGACCGGAAACACTGAAAAATATCTTGCCAAAACATTCTAATTTCAGACCATTAGTAAAAATTGCTTCTGTGTAATTTCTTTTTATACTTTCACTCAAGGAAAATACCCCAATAAAAAGTTTAAATATTTTTTAAATGAAGTACGTTTATCTCGAAGTTGTTCTTACTTTCGCTGAATTGCAATCATTACACCACTTGCTATTACTTTATTTTCAGAGCAAAATAGACCCAAATAATTTTCCATCCGTCAAACTTTGAAATGGGCCACAGTTTTAGATAAATTTAGCTACTCGATAAAAAATAACTGCCCGACCGTCAAATTTTAACTAAAAGTTCAAATAATTCACAGGATGGTCCATAGCAAGAAAATAAATTGTAATCGTAAAAATGCTAGCAATCTCACGAGTAGCCAGTTTGACGTATATTGAAAATACGAGTCACGAAGCTAACAACAAATAATCATTTTATTGAAACGCTGAACTGTTTTGCCTTTCTCATATAGAAAGTTTATACAATCACTTGAAAATCGACTAGTAAAAATTGGCCAAGTGTCATATGCCATTTCACTCAGTTCGTCGAGCTGAGCAATCTATCTTTGTGTGTGTGTGTGTGTGTGTAAAAATGACTTAATCGATGTTGACCAACTTAGATTCAAATGCAAGGTCTATGAATGGTTCTACACGGAATTCTTAAATTTCATCCGGATCCGACTTCCGATTCCGGAATGATAGGGCAAAGTGTGTAAAAAATTGTGTACGTCACTTGAAGAGTCGAAACGAAAAAAGTAAAAAGTTTTCTAAATTGGTCTCGAAAGTATTCCCGGTTTTCGAAAAACGAGGGCAGATAATAGTCATACACTCAAAAAAGGATCTCACTTGCTTTTACACTTAGTCCGGTATTCCTAATCTTAGGTTCAAATGAGTGATGTTATGCTCCTACCGAAAATTAAGCATATTTTTCGGTTGTAATTCAAATCATGTTAGTTGATGGCCATACGAACCAACTTCGATTATATGTTCTCGGGTTCTAGTGCCCGAAATACCTACAATAGTGGAACTCCCTTCGTTTTCTCATCGATGTCAGAGAACTGTTTCATTCTGTAGGTTATACTAGTTAATGCACAAACAATCTCTTTGGTTTATTTTAAGAATCGGAGAGAAATATTTTTAATAGTATACCACAGTATTATATATGAGAATATGATTGATGTGAGAAAAGGATCATTACACCACTATGTTGTATTAAAACAGGTTTTTAACTATTTTATTCAGCGTGAACATATGGTAACAGTGTAAAGCTATGGTAGAGTTTTTTCGCCTATTCGCCACTAATGGCGCTACTTGTTATCGTGCACGGTCCCTATACTTTCTGAGCGAGGTATAACAGATTACACTTGGATATTAATGTGTTTGAGGTACTGGTATATAAGAAGCATATAAGAGATATCCCGACTAGCCAACACATCTCGGACCGGAACTTCAGGTGGTCTATCTCGGGCCCTTAGGGAGTCCTTTAATAAAGACCTGGCGTCACGATACTCCGTACACGTCCATACGACATGCTCGATGTCCTGATAACCGTCACCACAAGCGCAGAGACCGCTCTCCACGATTCCAATACGCCGGAGATGCGCGTTGAATGTGTAATGGTTTGACATGAGCCGAGACATCACAGTTGGTGACGAAGAATGAAGTCACGACTCACGTTCATCCCCCTGGACCAAGGTTTCGTCGATACCCTAGGAATAATGGAATGCAGCCATCGTCCCAGTTCGTCATTGCTCCATGAAGTTTGTCAACTTTCGAGAGTTTTCTGACGAGAGATACTGAAAGTTTTCTGACGAGAGATATGAAAAATTCATTGAAGCAGATTGGTCTTTCGTAAATATCACCTTCTAGTGCGCCCACCTTAGCCAATGAGTCTGCCTTTTCATTGCCCGGAATGGAACAATGCGAAGGGACCCAGACTAACGATATTAAATAAGACCGTTCAGATAAAGTTCGCAAGTGTTCCCGTATTTTCCCCAGGAAATATGGGGGATACTTTCCTGGCTTCACTGCGCCGAGAGCTTCTATTGAACTTAGACTGTCCGTGACAATGAAGTAATGGTCTTTGGGCAAGGTTTCAATGATCTCAAGGGTGTACTGAATAGCAGCTAATTCTGCGACGTAGACTGAAGCCGGATCACTGAGTTTGTACGAAGCGGTGATGTTCTGATTGAAGATGCCGAAGCCTGTGGACCTGTTGATGTTTGATCCGTCAGTGTAAAACATCTTTTCACAGTTGACTGTTCTGAATTTATTATAAAAAATATTTGGGGCCACTTGAGGGCGTACGTGATCCGGGATTCCACGAATTTCTTCTCTCATGGATGTGTCGAAAAACACAGTAGAATCAGAAGTATCCAAGAAATGAGCACGGTTGAAAACAAACGAAGAAGGATTAATATTCTGAGCCTTGTAATCAAAATACAAGGACATAAAACGGGTCTGAGAATTAAGCTCGATAAGCCTTTCGAAGTTTTCAATCACCATTGGATTCAAGATATCGCATCGGATTAGCAATCGATATGAGAGATCCCAGAATCGATTTTACAACGGTAGGACGCCCGCGAGCACTTCGAGACTCATCGTATGAGTCGACTGCATGCAACCTAAGGCAATACGCAAACAACGATACTGAATTCTTTCCAGTTTAATGAAATGGGTGTTCGCGGCGGATCGGAAGCAGAAGCATCCATATTCCATTACGGACAATATCGTTGTTTGGTACAGCCCGATCAGATCTCCTGGGTGGGCACCCCACCAAGTTCCGGTTATTGTGCGAAGAAAATTGATTCTCTGCTGGCATTTTTGTTTCAGATACCTAATGTGACATCCCCAGGTGCGAACCAGACCCCGATATATTTAAATGTGAAGACCTGAGCTATGGTTTCACCCCCTAGTTGAAGCTGTAATTGTGCTGGTTCTCGCTTTCTTGAAAATACGACCAGCTCAGTTTTCTCCGTAGAGAACTCGATACCCATTTGAAGAGCCCACGTCGACAAGTTGTCGAGGGTATCTTGTAATGGTCCTTGGAGATCGGCAGCTTTGGGTCCTATAATGGACACAACGCTGTCGTCGGCAAGTTGTCTTAGCGTGCAAGATGTGTTGATACATTCATCAATGTTGTTTACGTAAAAATTGTATAAAAGGGGGCTTAAGCATGAGCCCTGAGGAAGACCCATGTAACTGAATCGTATTGTCGACAAATCACCATGTGCAAAATACATGTGTTTCTCGGACAATAGATTATATAAAAAGGTGTTCAAAACCGGCGAAAGACCATGCTGGTGCAGCTTCTTAGATAGTATATTTATAGAAACTGAATCAAAAGCCCCCTTGATATCTAGAAATACTGATGCCATTTGTTCTTTACGAGCAAATGCCATTCGAATTTCGGTTGAGAGCAACGCAAGACAATCGTTCGTTCCTTTACCCCTGCGGAAGCCGAATTGTGTATCTGAAAGTAAACCATTAGTCTCGACCCAATTGTCTAGACGGAAGAGAATCATTTTTTCGAACAACTTCCGGATACAGGAAAGCATAGCAATCGGCCGATACGAATTGTGATCGGAAGCTGGTTTCCCAGGTTTTTGAATGGCGATAACTCTCACTTGTCTCCAGTCGTGTGGAACAATATTACCCTCGAGGAACTTGTTGAATAAATTCAGCAAGCGCCTTTTGGCAGAGTCAGGAAGATTTTTCAACAAGTTGAATTTAATTCTGTCTAACCCCGGGGCTTTATTGTTACACGACAAGAGCGCAAGTGAGAACTCTACCATCGAAAACGGTGTTTCGTTTGTATTAGAAGTCGCGGCGCGGGATATCTTCTGTTCCGGAACAGAATCAGGACATACTTTTTTAGCGAAATCGAATATCCAGCGGTTAGAATATTCCTCGCTTTCGTTCGTTGTGTTTTGGTTGCGCATTCGTCGGGCTGTGTTCCAAAGAGTGCTCATCGATGTTTGTTTCTTTTGTTAATCCGTCAACAAACCGTCGCCAGTAACCTAGTTTCTTTGCTTTAACTAAGTTCTTCATTTGCTTATCTAGTGCTGCGTAATTTCTATAATTATCAGGTGTTCTATATTTTCTGAACTCTTTGAATGCTAAAGATCTTTCCGCGTTCAGTGATGAGCACTCTTTGTCCCACCACGGGTTGGGAGGACGAATGTTGGTATTCGCGCCGGGTACACGTTTCGTCTGAGCTTGAATCACAGTGTCGAGAATCAAGCCAGCCATAAACGTATACTCTTCCTCCGGAGGAAGTTCTTGTGTTGTTTCTAGTTTCTCAGATATCGATATTGCGTAGCATTTCCAATCAATATTTCGTGTGAGGTCATACAAAACATTGATTGTTTCCGATGGTCTTAATCCGCTGGCGATTGAAATTACGATAGGCAGATGATCGCTACCGTGGGGATCAGGGATTACCTTCCACGTGCAATCCAACCGTAGCGATGTCGAGCAAAGGGATAAGTCCAGCGCACTTGGTCTTGCTGGTGGTGCGGGAATTCGTGTCATTTCTCCCGTATTCAAGATTGTCATATTGAAGTTGTCGCAAATATCATGGATCATAGCTGATCTGTTATCATCATGAAGACAACCCCATCCCGTACCGTGAGAGTTAAAGTCTCCTAGAACAAACGTCGGTGCGGGAAGAAGTTGCATGATACTGCTGAGCCAGTGGTACCCAACTGAGGCTCTAGGGGGAATATAGATGGAAGCAATACAAAGGTCCTTGCCTTTAATTGTGACATGACATGCGACAACTTCAATACCTGATATCGAGGGGAGGTTAATTCGAAAGAAGGAATAGCACTTTTTTATCCCCAAAAGTACTCCTCCGTAGGGATTATCTCGATCCAGGCGAATAATGTTAAAATCGTGGAAGTTTAGTGATACATCATAAGTTAACCAAGTTTTGCACAATGCAAATGCGTCACATTTCAGATTATTTACTAAGTATTTAAAAGGATCTATTTTCGGGATGATACTTCTACAGTTCCACTGTAAAACAGTGATCGAATCCTTGACCTCGTTCGAAAAATTAGCCATCGAAGGAAACGATTGCTGAGAGGAGGGGCCATTTTGCAGTCAGCTGCATCAAAAACATTTTAACTTTTGGCAGGAAAGTCATCAAAATACCTTTTAGGGGGTCAGAAATGTTGAAGACGGAAAATATAAAGTCCACAATGTCACTGAATTTTACAAGTCCAGCACTTGATGTGTTTTCTGGTTCCTTGGGGACTTTTGGGGTTTTGGGTGTCCCCGGAAGTGTTGGATATTCTTTCTCCGATTTCAAGTCTCCGGAACTAGGAGCTTTTGGCTTCTTCTTTTCGTTTTTTTTACCAACACTTCCTTCTGCTGTTACTTTTGGAGGGCCTTCAAGAGATATCTTCGAACCCTTTCTAGGGAGTTTAGGAGATGATATATTTTTCCTCTTCCTAAGACTACGAGGGACAGTTGAAGATGTACCTTCTTGAGGATCGTCAGAGTCGCAATCGTCCGCAGACAAACAGGTGTAGGGGTTCTGTTCAGGTGGTGTGGCGATTTTCAGCATTTATGCGAACGAGCGGTTTGATCGTTGCTTGAGAGATCGTTTCAAATGATCTCCACGCAATTTATACGCAGAACATGCTGTGAGGTCATGCGGGGCCGCCCCACAGTAAAGACACTTTTCAATGTCTCTGTCGCAAACGCCATCCGCATGACTCTCTCCACACTTCGAGCAGCGGGGCCGATTTCCACAACGGGAAGCTGTGTGTCCTAGTTGTTGACAACTAGTGCAATTCATTACCCGTGGTACGAAAAGTCGTACAGGTAGACGAACCCTGTCCAGGAGAACGAATTTCGGCAAAGCCGAGCCGGAGAAGGTCACCCGATACGAGTCCGAGTGGGGATAAGACTTTGTCCCATCCGCGGCGATCGATACTGAATGCAAACGTTTGCAGTCCAGTATCTTGACATTCTTAAGCAAGGGATCTTTAAAACATCCGACCCCATGTTTGAGAATGTCCTCGCATGTCAGACTGGGATCCGTGATCACTCCGTCTATCTCGACTTCGCGAGCTGGTATATAAACGCGGTAGTCCCGCGTAAAGTGATCGTTTCGAGCGATCTCATTAGCATGTTTCAGACTGGTCAACGAGACCCTGAGCTTATCGGGACGAATTTTTGAGATAAATTTCAATGTTGGATATTTCGACGTCAAGCCATTAGATATTTTCAAAATACTAAGCGGTTTATTCTTCTCTTTGGTCCGAAAATAAACCACATAAAGACCGGCCGAGGGTGAAGGCTTCGGGATACTGTTAAACCCGGTGAGTCTTACTATTTGGAGCAGATTTAGAATCTGTTTCCATTTTATCTTCGGGGGGCAGGGTAGAATTTAATGGACTTGCCATAGCGCGGTTGAGGTTCCGCGCAAATTATAGGGGGAGTCAAAATATAAGACGATAAAGGGACACGAAGGAAAAAAAAATATAATACTTAGCTAATGATCCGTAGCAACTCGGCCGCTGAGGCCAAGGGTTAGTTACAACGGCCTCTGAGAATTAATATGCACACAGCACCGGTTCACGGCACCACACTAAACGTCCGTTCACTGTTCGTATTGTTTTAACACAATAGCACCCGGCACTGTCTAACTGTATTTATTGTTTATACTGTATTGATCTACTGCATAAGCTCGCGAATACAAAAGATTTGATATTAAATGACCTTGAAACGGATTAGAATGGATTAACGCACAGCTGCTCTAATGCAAACTACCATCCGATCGATACGACGGTCACGAAAGGAATGAAATTATCTAGACTTTGTCACGGTAGATATATGATACAAGCCTTCAAAGCCGAGATATTCGCATTTTCGAGCGTTCCAATTTTCAGCAGTTCTTCAGTCAGAAAAAAATACAACACAACCGCTAAACTCAATGAATCATTCTAAAAACTTCACAGAATATTCTCAACTAAATTTCGAAGACATTGTCAGGTGGGTTTTTCTATATTCTGCACCGTTTCCAAGAAAATTTAATTTGAAACAAGAAAATAGCAAAAAACCTACCACTTTACGGTACTGTCCTCAACTTTTAAAGGAAAGGATATTTGCAATGCTTCGGTATATATTCCTCCAAGAGCTCAACGACAGCTTAATGAAATGGTCGAAGCCCAAAACCTCCAGCACGTCCAAGTGCATTGGATTTCTCTTTTTGCTCGACTTCAATTCGACCAGATTGCACCTGGAAAGTATTTCCTGATTTACACGGTAGCGATCATTTACCAATCATCATCTCAATTAACAGTAACAAAGGCATTGCTAATTCAGTTAATATTCCATATGATTTGACAAAAAATATTGATTGGATTAAATACCAAAGTAATATTTCAAGTGTCTTAACTTCAATGGAAGAGCTCCCCCCACTTGAAGAATATGACTTCCTCGTTTGTTCGATTCTGGAGGCCACATAACAAGCCCAACCAAACGATTTCTTGGTCCATCGTCTAACAGAAGGCCTCCAAACCCTTGGTGGGACAAAGAGTGCCCAGATGCTAAGCACGCGAAACAAAATGCTTTCAAGACGTTTTTAAAACGAAGAGGAGGAACTCCTCAGAATTTTGAAAAATTGACTTTAGAAACCAAGTACAAGAGCATACTTCGGGTCAAGAAATGTAGCTATTGGAGACATTTTGTCGAAGGTTTGTCAAGAGAAACCTCAATGAGCCAGACGAATGTGTTGAGCTTCAATCTCAAACAAGATTCATGACAGTTTATTTCAACCTTATGTCACAGAAACCCTTCAAGATATATTCCTATCCGTGACAGCCTCCTAAATGTCCCTGACTCAACTTTATTTTTCGACACATCCATGCAGCACGAAGTTCATGGAATCTCGGAACACCTACGCTCGATGGAAATCCCAAAAATATTTACAAGTATGTTCAGGCATATCAGATCTGAGGAAATATTTTACACGGACGGATCACGAACTAAAGAGGCTACTGGGTTTGGTATATTCAACAATAATGTTTCGGCTTCATTTAGGCTTCAAGAACCTGCATCTGTTTATATAGCAGAGTTAGCAGCAGTTCATTATAGTTTGAGTGTAATCGTCATATCATCTTTAAACCATTATTTTCTCTTCGCAGATAGTCTGAGTGCAATTGAAGCCGTTCGCTCAAACGCTGCTGACAAAAATGAATTTTTTCTTGGGCAAAATAAAACAGTGCCTGAACGACATATTGAATAATAATTATCAAATCACAATAGTTTGGGTCTCGGCTCATTGCTCCATTCCAGGCAATGAAAGAGCCTAAAATATCTACAAAGGCATGGTTCAGGGAATTGGATGTGAGTAGGGATTTCATTCGCGTGATGTCTAGACTCATGTCCAATCACTACACGTTAGATGCACATCTCCTTCGAATTGGACTTTCCAACAATTATGTCATCCGGGAAAAACAAACCAGCCGATGTCGGCGATTGTCGAACCGAATACGAATTTTATACAACGGCGGTGGCTGATACTGAATGTAACCTGCGATTGCTAAGAATAATGCAGGTTACACAAACTGAATAGAGTCGATAGATAAATTTAATAATATTTTCTCAATTCTCAATTAAATAGAAAAATCTTTTATTAAAATTATCAATTTTCAAATAGTCTATTATTGCGTTCGCTGTATGGCATATAGTGTCTTCTTGTTGGAATAAACCTTTGGTAAATATTTCTGCTAACACAAATAACCCGAATTCCTTCGATTATCTCACTAGGTATGATGATGAACGGTATATTTCCTTTGTATGTCGCTACGTTCTACTAGTTTACTTTAACCGAGATCCCACCGAACGACGTTTGGATTCTATGAATAGATAACAGCATGCATTGGAACATTTGGTACTGTACATTGGAACATTTGGTACTGTACATTTTCGGCGAACCTATACATAAATTTGCGCTGAAAGTGTTACGATCCACTATTTTATAACGTGACTATATTATATTCATTAAGACCTTTTATTGTCCGATGAATTAGAGAAAAATAAATAATCCCTTCATTAAGTTAGATAACTTAGCAATTTGACGGTTATTTCTGAACCATGAACTGTGATTTATGATCATTATTCTATGAATTTCTGCTATCATGAATCATTATTATAGATTTGTTAACGTATGAGCGCTATATTTAATATGTTTTCATCATACAACTGTTTCTCGAACCTGTGTTCACGTATTCATAAATACACTTGAATATATGAAACTATAGTTATTCTGTAAATCGTTGCTATAAAATGTTTAACGTGAATGTTACTGATCTGCTGGTTTACTACAATTCGCTATACTGAACAGCGGAGACTAAACGAACGTCTAAATTAGCACAACATCCATACCACAAACCTTTCATTATGGTTCAGTAATACAAATGTGTGAAAAAAGCAAACTAACTAATTTGGCAATAGTTCCTATAAGATGATACATTGGGTATGTTGGACATAGCATTACTTTAGATAGTGATTAAAAAAGAATGTATGAGGAAATATTACATCCTCCATAACACAACGTTTCATAGATGGCAATAATCATGCTGTAAATATGACGATTGTAAGAGAGTTGACTTCTGAAAATTGATACACTTTTATAAAAATTTTACATTCATAAAATACTTACTGACTTTCACACAGTGAGCTTCACTACTGAATCGAATTAAATCAATACTTGAAATACATTTTTTCTATTTGAAGACCTATCAAAACAACAAATCCGTATCGGTACACAACGATTTACGCCTACGCTATTCGAATGTTTCACGAAAGCTCAGTAGCGAACGAGCAAACATAATTCAAATAACATTTGAATGAAAGTCCCAGTGGGAATTCCTTCTCCGGCTTCTGCCGTATACTCCTGGGGACCTTGTCAAATACGTCACATCTGTTATCATCAATCGGTGCTATCCGAAGCAAGCGGGAAAATCCAAGCATGGTGATGATGCCACTGCTGGCTGATGATGCTTCATCGGTTGAATCGGGATGATGGATCTGAGTCGGGGTCTACGGTGGGTTGACTTTGGCAGCATCCAACCAAATAGACGATATTCACTGCTTCTTGAAGCCATAGGAAAATCACAGTCGGGGAGGAAACTGTTATTTTGTATTCTGTAACTCAAGCGATGAATTATATTTGAGAGGGTGCGGGTACTTTTCCCTATCCCTCCGCGTGCACCGTTCCGATATGTCACTGCTGGAGTGTCTATAAATGTAAATCACGGAATTTTCCTCCCCTCTCCAGACAGTCCAGATTCGGCTAGATGTAGAGCTTTGCGAAAGTAAGGAACGAGCTTAGCGTCATTATCCTATAATACAAATTATAAAAATCAAATGAGCGGAACACAAACTTTAGGATATTATTCAACATCAAGCATCTCAAACTAAGCTCAATGATAATTATATCATGATCTGTTTAAGCACAGCGAAAGCACAATAATTATCAAACAGTAAGCATTTGTTGTGCATAACACATGGAGTTGGACTTTTTTTATTTCACTTTTTTTTTAATTAGGCTATATCCTAAATAATTAAAATTCAAAAAAGCTTACTTTTTTCCGTGGAATTGAATTAGTATGAATCTGAAAACTATCAGATTTTAAGTTCATTGCATTAGGGCGCAATTAACCTGAAAGGTTGAGAGAATATTGATATACGTTTCTAAGTGCGTGTATAGCTTAAGTTTGGAATTGAAAATTGTCATCTTTTCATTTAACTTGAGCCTATGGGAGTGGTGCACCTTCCATTTGAACCCATTGTTTTATTTTTAGTATTTCATCGTGAAAGTTTTGCTAAATAATCGTTGAACGTTATATTCTTATGTGCCATTGAGGTTAGTGCAAAGAAGTTGGCTGTGTCGTCACAAAAAAAATCTAAAATCATGCCGTTCTTAGCGCGAATTAACCTTTGTGATAACCAGCAGACATATTTACAAAGCCTCATACATCCATACATACCCATTCTCTCACACACATACACAATCACACTCATTGGCATACATACTCACACGCACAAACTGACAAACACACGCGCATGTGCGCTTCCATATTCGGATTCTGATACACATTTTCCATGTTAAGATAATTGGACAAATGCAATTCTATACCAATTTTTCTATACCTTATTGAAACTATAGTATCGATATATGTAACACATGACAGTATAAAAAATTTCCAAGTTTCAGAAACATTTTTAATTTGTAGAATATTTATCGAAATTTAAATGTAAGTATTCGCTAAACTTCAATTATCTGCTTTCTCTGCTCCTCTTGATTAAAGTCATTCCACCAAACGAACTTCACGCGTTATCGGTTCTGCATATCATCAAACAACTGTTTAGCCCACATAAAACATGACATATTTAACATAGCTAAACCATAAATACCTAGGGTTGCCTATGTTTCATAGTCCGTACTTCACAGACTTATCGTTCTATAACATCCAACCAGTAGGATGAACTGGCGAAAGGTCCTCTGATGGTGTTGTTTCGCTGGATAAAGGTTGTTCCCCTGTCTTGGTCACCAGTGCACACGAGGGATCATTTTCCGATAAGGTACCTAGTGAAAATGTTTTTCAGACCGTGTGCATTTCGATTGTCTGTATCAAATCTGCACGAGCCAAAGCCCTCTTAGAAGTGAAGGTGCCAGCAGTGTAGTAAAACAGCAGAGAAGAGATGAGTAAAATGTTTTGTCCATACCCTTCAGGCATTTGTAATCAAAAACACACAGAAGACTTGCAGCCTGAAGGATGCGATTCCCCTCCAGCAACAAAACTAAACAGAAACAGTGTAGCTTTATCCTACCAAACCGAGCGAGTACCTCTTTTGATGCTATTTCCTTATATTCGATCCCCTGCTGTTTACCGGAATAGAGTTTTCCTCCCTTGATTCGATTATGCAGCCCAAAATTGCGGAAAAATTAGCGGCTGATTTAGTTTCGTTTTTATTTCCCGGACAAATGTTCTGTATAATTCAATCTTGTTTTATCGTATTCTGGGAGGGTCTTGCAGCCCTTTGATGCATCCCAAATCGTAGTGGTTTCTTTCCATACAGGTGTCAATGTCAATTCTCTCGATATAAGTTGTATATTCAAGATGTATTCTACTTTGACGATATTCATGACTTCTCTGATTATTAAAATGTATTTTTACTTCGAAGTAGGTGAAATTAATTGTAAATCAAACGTTAGAAAATCATACAGCAACTTTCTAACTATACTTGATATAATAAAGCAACGTGTAGCTGATGAAATTTACATCCAACGGGTAGCATTTATCAGACGTAACAATATTGTAAAGGTTGAAACCACCCTCAAAACTTGAAGAACACCTGCTCGTACGGATAACGATAATGATTTGCAATTCTGATAGCCATCTTGAAGAGTCTGATCAGTTGAATAAATCAGCTAGCCAAACACAGTCGCATACATTTTCTTTGTCTACACGGAGAACCCTTCGATCATAAAATTGCTGTATCGCAGTTTTTGATTTTAGCGATAGTTGATTTAACTAATTTCTTTTTGATTCAACCAATATGGTTTTTGATTTGCATATATTCAAGTAGTTGAAAAATATGTTGTTTTGAATGCTGTCAAATGTCGGAGACAGTTGAAAGCAAAACAATAATCGCAATGCAAAATCAACAGCTTTTTAGTTGAACTCTGTTCGCGTCGCTTCAAAATGTCAATAAAAACAATATCGATGGGGAAAGCGTTTGGTGAAATTGTGTTCATTCGATTTGAGAATTTTATGATAACAAGTGTTTATCTAACAGCGGTGTTGTGATAAAGTTAACCTTGTTTAAGATGAAAAAGATTTGGTGACAAATTAGAAAATGTTTATGAATAATCATCTCGTAATCTTTCAGGTATGCGCAAAATTTTATGCTTCAAATTCGATCATTATTTACTTCCAGCAGACTGTTTTACTTCCAGCTGTTTGATACCGATGATGATGTTCATGCATTAGCAATAAAACGCTTTTTGACATGAATTTAATTTATGAAAGTAACAGGAGCGAAGAGTTTCAAACACACAGAACGCGCTGTGATTGAATGGCGCGTTTGAATTGCCGTCGCAAAATTTCAATTCCCAGCGGTTGATGCACCCAAGCTCTTATAAATTGACTAAAATTATCAGTGCATAACTTTAACTAAAACAAATAAAACCGATTTATTTTTCAACTAACAGAATTTTGTTTCAATAACAACACCAGTTATTTCCAATAAAATATTTGTTGAAATTGAAAGGTATGTGTCCTCACTAATTGACAGCTTTTTTTTTCAAGCATTTAAATTAGTTGTTTCAACCATCGTTTCTGATAATCGAAAAACAAAAGTGACAGTTTAGTTAAAACAACAATCGATTAGTTGTACCAAATTTTAACCAATCGAATTCAGAAAATCAACTAATATTCTGGTTGAAATGGGATCGCGGGTGGTTCCGTGTAGAGGAGAAATTTTGTTGAATGCACCAGATTTTTTTTACTTCTTTTATGTTAGTCACAATAACTAGTTGATGAGTATTCGATTGATCGAAACGAAATCAAAAATAGCAAAGTCTGGAATTTCCCACTAGGATCAATCTTTGATTTTTCTGTTTTTATCATTGTCAGTGAACATTGTTCCTCGTTCTCTTGCATTTGTCTTCGAAACGGGGATGGCAAGTCCAACGCTGGCTTCAGCTATTACATGGCTAGGGCTACAATCCTATTGACACTAATAATCTTTCCTATCAGTGGTTGTGGCGGTGTGTTAATGAAAATCGATTCGATCAAATATGAGAAAAAGAAAGTGAGCTCCATTTCAAAGATTTTGTCCACTATTTCCGGTACTTCTGGGACCGAAAACTGGATACCGGCAAAGTGAAATTCGAATTATTCAACATATTGAAATAATATGAACTACAATTTGATACAGTTTTCAATCCAACTCAAAAAAAAATCTGTGCTTTCGATTTCATTTTAAATAAATAAATGACGAATCATGTGTAACCAAAAACAGTTCGTATGGTCTTAAACTAACGTGACTTACAAATTGGAATAGTGCTGTGCCCAGCTTAGAAGATTTTTTGCGATTTCTTTGATGGTTTGAGGTTTAAAAACTTATCACCTTGTAATTCTAGACCCGGAAGTCGAACTTGAACAAAATTCAGCAATTTTTTTGTAAACTACCATTCTTTTTATTTGTAATTGTTTTAACGAAAATCTGATAGAAGTTTATTTCAGCCATCTCCGAGAAAATTTACTGACATTAGTTTCACCTTTTTGACGCATATCTTGTAGCGAAAGTTATCGGGATATTGAACATTTCGTTTGTACATGCGTGAAGTATCGTGATGTTAGATCTCAACTAATAAATTCTTTGCATAACCAAGGTAAACTATGCAATGTCCCAGTTCGAGACATTCTTGCTTGTCGTGACCTTCCATACATCAGACCCTGTCAGCTTAGAGCGAAAACCATCTTCAGTTCAGCGACGCCATCACACGGCATCACATTCAACATATCATGTCAATTGTATGGATGCACAGTGCTGCTATTTTGGCGCGCACGAATTTGACATTTCTCTCCCCTACTTCTTTGTACGAGATTCGATGCGAACTTGCCTGAGAGCGCCATACTCTCAAAAAGGATTTAGCCAATGATTTGTTCGGGAAATGTGAGCGCTGGATATCTTGTTAATATGATGTCTTTGCATACATGAAATTACTTTATCATTTCAAAAAGATAACTAGGGTTTCAATATAATAATTTTTAGCTAAATTTGAATAGAAATGATGTACTGATAGAAACAAACTCGAAATAGTATATGAAATTATCCACAAAATGTATAAAAATAATAGCTTATTAACTATTTAACTAATCATTTGGTTCAAATATTATTCTTGAGTAGATTTAATAATAAATGACGAAGCTTTTAATACGATATTTAAAACCTATTTTAATCCACCTAGTGGTGTAATGATGCCTTTCTCATATTACTCATTACATCATAAATATAACCGTGAAATTCGCAAAAACAACTGTTTATTGAATAGAAATAGGGAAGTTTGTTCGAACCTAATCTAACAAACTCTATAAAATCTGTTTACCCTGTAGTTCCGGAACCGCAAGTAGTATCCACAACAAATTAAGGAATTCTGTATGAAACTGTAAGACTTTTCTTTTGAACCTATAAGTTTGTGAAAATCGATTTGGCCATCTCCAAGAAAAGTAAGTGAGATCCTTTTTGCAGTTTTTGATCACTATTTCCAATTCTTCCGAAACCGGATTCAGATAAACGGAATAGCCGAAGTTGGTTCGTTTACTACTAACAAATATGACCTACAAATTGGAACAGTTTTGAACGTAGTTAAACCTATACTTACTATCTCATGCTCTATTTCGATTAAACCATTGTATTGAATGGCGAACATGGTAACTTGTGCGTCTTTAGTGCTGAGTCGAATTGTGATAAATTTTGTGTGAAATAGGTGGCTTTTTGCGAAAATTTTTTCGGCTAAGCAAGTGACTAATTGTGCTTTAAACAGATAAGTAGAAAGTGTTTTGTGAATACTTCTATTTTGTGCTGTAAATTGTGTCAGTAATCGCCGTGCGGCGGTCGCTCAAACAAAGCGGCGTCGTACCGTGGTATATTGAATGCATTGTCTATTGTTTTTGCATGGTTCACTTTGCTTTAATTTCTCCCCCAGCTGTGTGTCGGGCCGGTTTGGTTTGTGCATGAATGATGGGTGAATGTGTGAAGTGTAAGGAAAAAATAACCATATCAGATATTAGAATAACATGTTCAGTTTGTGAGAATGGCTATCACCAGCGCTGTACTGGGCTTACGAGAGCCATGGCCGGTTGGGTTTCAGATACACCGGCGCTTTTGTTTAAATGTGCTGATTGTTTGGAAGGTGCCGCGGTGTCTAATATGATGCCAAAGGATGATGTTCTTTCGCTCATTAGTAATATGAAGAAGGAGATGGAGAAATTCAAATCCATCACTGATTCGTTTGCTGCTGTGCGGGAGAGTATCGAGGCACATATTAATATCGCGATAGAGAGTGGAATCGAGAGACTGATCAGATCTTCCAATGATGCTCTGGAGAGCAAAATGGCCTGTTTAGAAAACAGTGTGGCCAAAAAGTTGGAAGATTTGAAAAGTTTCGTGATTAAGAATAATCAGCGCAATGATAATGAATTGGTCGTAATGAAGAGAAAGAAAATTGTTGCAGATAGAAAGACTCATTCGGAGTCAGATGGAAATCCCAGACGCAAAAGAAAAATTATGTCTAATACTGATGATGAACCACATGATAAAAATGTTGATAATGATAGTAATGACGAAGTTTTTGATAAAAATAATAAAAAATCATACGCGGATGTTCTTTCTGGTAAATTAGCTAGAAATAGAACGAAAAGTAACAGAAAACGTGAGACTCGCTCGGTTATTATGATTAAACCTATTGAGTCTTCGCAAACAAGTGATGACACGAGACAATTTCTGAAGGGTAGGTTGGATCCAAGAACACATAAAATTAGTAATTTCAAAAATGGTAAAGATGGCTCGATTATTGTTGAGTGTGCAGCAGGAGAGGATATTCAGTCAGTGAAAGAAAACATTGAAAGCAATTTAGGTACTGAATACAATGCTGTTATACCCAAGCCCGGGAAACCTAAACTGAAAATAGTTGGGATGAGTGATCGATATTCCTCTGATGTATTTATTGACCTATTGAAAAGTCAAAATCAGGAAATTTCGATTGAAGCTGTAAAAGTTGTTGCTGACTTTGAGAATCCACGCTTCAAATATAACAAATTCAGTGTTATAATTGAGGTTGATAAAAATACTTATTCTAGTTTGATGGCCGCCGGTAAGGTTTGCGTCGGCTGGGATAGGTGTTCGGTTTTCGAGTCGTTCAACGTATTGCGCTGTTTCAAGTGTGGTGAGTTTGGTCACAAGAGCACCGAATGTTTAAACAGTGAAAATTGTTCCAAATGTAATTCCGCACATAGAACATCTGAGTGTTCTTCAACTGAATTCAAATGCGTTAATTGTCTGAAAATGAACAAAGAAAGGAAATTGAATTTAGACATTCACCATCCAGCATTTAGTAAGCAGTGTCCTGTATATCTGAGGTTGCTTGAAACGAAAAAGAACAACATTATGTCAATGGAATAGCAACTAATCGATGGGAGGCATTCAGATATTTTGTATTTGAACATAGCCGGTTTGTCTTCTAATTATGTCGCAATGCGTCATCTTATAGAGGATAGACATCCTTCATTAGTTTTGCTCTCAGAGACACATATTGTTGATTCTGACGCTTTCGATCAGTTCAGTGTTCCGGGTTACACTGTTGCTTTTTGTTTGTCCCATTCCAGGCACACGGGTGGAGTTGCAATTTACGCCAGAGAATCAATTAAATTCAGCATTCAATCAAACGAAGCAGTTGGAAATAATTGGTTCTTGGGTATATCAGTTGAAAGAGGCATGCAGATGGGAAATTATGGAGTCGTTTACCACTCTCCAAGTTTAAGCGACCGCCAGTTTCTGGAAATTCTAGAAAACTGGTGGGAGAATTTCGTCGATTTTGGTAAACTAAATATTATTACTGGAGATTTTAATATTGATTGGCTCAGTGATCAAGGTTCGAATCAATTGAAACAGTTAGCAGAATTCTTCAATTTGAGGCAAACTGTGAATGAATTTACAAGAATTTCGAGATACAGTAAAACATTGATAGATCACGTGTATTCCAATTTCGACGGTGTTTATTCAAATGCGGAATCCGATTGCAAGATTTCAGATCATGAAACAATTGCAATTTCCGTAACGAGTAGCTCTAGAAATGAGGAAGATACGGTGAAAATCAAGAGTTGGAAAAACTATTCAAAGCAAACCATATCTCGACTTGTATCAAGAAGCTTGGGTTGTACACAGTTGACTGGAAATTTGGATCACAGGGCATCTATTCTTACTGACATACTGAAAAAGTGTACTAATGAATTAGTAATTGAAAAGTATGTTAGTTTGAACAGCTCGAGTAGTTGGTACTCAATAGACCTCTTACGGTTAAAACGGGAGAGGGATAAACAGTACAAGAGATTCTGTAGAACTAACAATGATAGTCACTGGAGTAGATATACACAAGCACGAAATATTTATTCACGGGCACTGAAGAAGACTAGATATGAATACATACAGAGGAGAATCGATCAAAATCAACAAAACAGTAGAGAGTTATGGAAAATTCTCAAACAGCTTATCAAGCCTACACATAGTGCATCGAAAAGTATAACTTTTGACGGTATAGAAGAACACACAGAACAAATTATATCTGAAAAGTTCAACAGTTATTTCATAAATAGTGTTCAGCAGATCAATCAAAGTATTGAATTGGTAGGTGAACCTGTTGAAATAACACAGCCGATGAATAACTATTGTAGACTTGATGAATTTCAACCAATCGCTTTTGAACAACTGAAAAATATTTGTTTTAATTTGGGAAAATCGACGGGTATTGACAATGTAAACTCAAAAGTGATACAGGATTGCTTTCATGTTATCGGACACGATCTACTGGATCTGGTAAATGAATCGTTGTACACGGGGCACGTGCCAAAAGTGTGGAAAGAATCTCTGGTTGTTCCTATCCCCAAGGTTACTGGAACGGATAAAGCCGAGGAGTACCGTCCCATTAACATGCTGCACACGCTGGAAAAAATTTTGGAACTTGTTGTTAAAGATCAGCTGATTAACTATTTGAACTCTAACAGTTTGCTAATACCGGAACAATCGGGATATCGTAAGGGTCACTCTTGTGAAACCGCTTTGAACCTAGTATTGGCAAAATGGAAGGAGAAAATCGAAGCCAAAGAGAGTATTTTTGCTGTGTTCTTGGATCTGAAGAGAGCCTTTGAAACAATTTCAAGACCTTTATTGTTGCAGACATTGCGGCGTTTTGGCATCGGGGGAATGGCACATGAATGGTTTGAAAACTATTTATGTGGTAGATCTCAAAAGACTGTTTTTAACGATGTAATGTCTAGTTCCCTCGGCAATTCACTTGGTGTGCCTCAGGGAAGTGTGTTAGGTCCTATTCTATTTATCATGTATATTAATGATATGAAGCGAGTCTTACGTTTCTGTGATATAAATTTGTTTGCTGATGATACTGTTCTGTTCATTACGGCTAGAGATTTCAATGAAGCTGTTGCACATTTAAACGAGGATCTAAGTTCGCTGGTTCGATGGTTAAAATTTAAGCAACTGAAACTAAACGTCGCGAAAACTAAATATATGGTTATTTCTTCTGTCAGCACCGGTCATGACGCCAATGTGGAAATTGATGGTGAAATTATTGATCGCGTTAGAGAAATGAAGTATCTTGGAGTCATAATTGATGAAAAGTTAACATTCAAATCTCATATCAATAACGTCATCAAGAAGATTGCCAAAAAATATGGTGTATTATGTCGTTTGAAAAATGACTTAACGACCCATAGTAAGATTCTTTTGTATAAAACAGTCATTTCACCACACATTGACTTTTGCCCATCCATTCTGTTTCTTGCTAATAACACACAAATCTTGAGATTACAGCGACTGCAAAATAAGATCATGCGATTAATTCTAAAATGTAGTAGATATACCTCCTCAGATTTTCTACTGAACGCATTACAATGGCTTTCAGTGAAACAGAGAATTTACTACTTAACCATGGTATTTATTTTCAAGATATTAAATGGCATGCTGCCTCGATATTTGTGTGATCGAGTTGAAAGAGGAACTGATTTGCATAGGTACAATACTAGAAACGCGTCTGATGCTAGAACACCAAGCTTTTTGTTAGCCAGATCGCAAAACTCATTGTTGTACAAGGGAATAAGTCTTTCAATTCGATGCCAAGAGAGATCAAGCGCGCGGCCTCATTGGTGGAGTTCAAAAAGTTATGTATTTCACACATAAAGTCCGCTTTGTAAGCAAATATTTAGTTAGTTAGTTCAATTTTTTTAGATTTTTTATTTTTTTACGTATTACGAAGATTGTATTTTTTTTTGTTTATATATATTATTGTGAGACGTATTAAGTTACTATGTTCGGTATGATGATGATGGATTTTTAGTTTGTTTGAGAGTTAAAAATAATGAGCAGTCTACAAACGTTTGAGCCTCGCGCGCGAAGCAGGTAGTGACTATTTGGAAAGCGAACAGGACTGGCCGAAGAGCCTTAGCATTCAGTGTGTTAAGTTTGCTCTTGACCTTGATCGCAAGGTTGGATAATTATTTAAGGAATAGATTCGGGAAACTAATTGGGATCGACAGTTGTTGATGGAATTGGGCTTGGCTCTGCTCATCCGCAGTCTCGTTACTCCATCGTAGCTGATGTGTGTAGCGATGAACTGGTCCGGCGGGAAGGGCCAGGTGAATTACTGTCTGATACTGGTAAAGATATCGGGTTCGATTCCTGATGTGATCAAGGATCTTCCCGGGTTGGAAATTTTCTTGATTAACCCTGGATAGTAAATCCGAGATATTTGAATGTTATTTTGTGGTCAGTCGTTCTTTTGAAGAAGAATCTATACCTGCTAGATTAATCAGATCGTTTTCTTTTGTTTACTGGTTAAGATATGTGCAAAAATATTAATTATCATTTAGATAACTCGTTCTGCTCACACCTTTGTAGGGGTATGAGGTGGGACCATCATCATCTTAATTAAACTAAATCTAACAAACGAAACGAACCTGCGTTTTTGTTACTTCTGCATATGTAAGTCAAGCTAAACAGCATAAAACATGTAATAGGATTATTATTATTATTATTATTATTACTATTATTATTATTATTATTATTATTATTATTATTATTATTATTATTATTATTATTATTATTATTATTATTATTATTATTATTATTATTACTATTATTATTATTATTATTATTATTATTATTATTATTATTATTATTATTATTATTATTATTATTATTATTATTATTATTATTATTATTATTATTATTATTATTATTAGTATTATTATTATTACTACTATTATTATTATTTTATTATTATTGATATCACTACACAACGTGTACGAAAGAGAACAAAGCACGCCTTGTTCGTTTTGTGTTTTCTTCTTCTTTCGGTGTTGTACATATTGTCACTCTATATGGCGATTTGAAAACTTTGACACTCATCGCCCTGTAACTGCTGAACCGGAAGTCGGAATTGGATGAAATTTCACAGTAGGTTTAAAAACAGTATGAACTTTAATTCAAATCAAGATTTGTCAAAATCGGTTCAAGCATCGCAGAGAAATCGAAGTGAATTTAGTTTAAGGAGTTTTTCTTCTCCACTTTCGGTGCTCTCGGAACAGGAAAAGAGGGGACCAGTAGTGCCGAATTAAGTTTTCATGCCCACAAACTAACAAACTCTGCAAACTAAAAGAATTTATCAGGCAGTTTTATGGGATTTGTACCTGTTTTTAACCATCGTTCGTGAAAAAATACTTATAAAATTGGTAATTTCCCACTTATCACGCTTTAGTTCCGAAACCGGAAGTCGGATCCTGATAAAATATTCCACAAATTTTTAGGATATTATAAGACCTTTCATTTGAGTCTTAGTTTGCAAAAATCGGTTGAGTTGTTCCAGAGATAATTGAGTGTAAACTTTTTCTCAAATTTTCACAAATTACCATATAACTCCGGAATCGGGAGTCACATTCAAATGAAATTCAATAGCAAGCTATGGGACCATAATACCTTTTATTTGAATCATAGTTTGTGAAAATCGGTTCAGCCATCTCTGAAAAAAGTGAGTGCATATTTTTTTCACTTTTTTGGTACATATCATCCTATATCTCCGGAACCGGAAGTCGGATCGGAATGAAATTCAATAGCAGGCTATGGGACTATGAGACCTTTCATTTGAATCTTTGTTTATGAAAATCGGATCAGCCATCTCTGAGAAAAGTGAGTGCATATTTTTGTTACATACACACACACACACATACACACACACGGACACATACACACACAGACATTTGCTCAGTTCGTCGAGCTGAGTCGAATGGTATATAACACTATGGGTCTCCGAGGCTCCGTTCGAAAGTCGATTTTCATAGTGATTGCATAGCCTTTCTATATGAGAAAGGCAAAACTAAGCATGATTTGATGATATGGCTTATACCCAATGCAAAGGCGTGAACTGAACGAATTAGCTAGATCATAGAAATTATTGCAGCACATATCTCAACCAGTACAAAACTAAGGAAAAGTATTTGGTATACTAAAAACCTGTTTTAATCCACCTAGTGGTGTAATGATACCTTTCTCATGTACATACAATACTATGGTATTCTATTCAAAATTTTTCTCTTCGATTTTTGAAAGAAACCAAGAGATTGTTTGTGCATAAAATGCAGAATAAAACAGTGCTTTGATTGCGTAAGTCATCCTTAAAAAAAACGAAGTGGGTTCACTACACGGAAAGAAATCCGTTACTGCTGTCATGATTAGAAAATCAAGAATTCAATCATTTTAACTTATCATGAAACCATGAGCAATAACTCTTCTCCCATGTAAATTAATCATGGTTCAAAAAGGCGTTACTTGAAGAATGCATTTCTTTCAAAGCTCGTAACTATTGTTTTCTACCCGGATATCACCTTGAACCCTCTGCCTCAAGTGATGTGATAGATTGTTTAATAGATTAATGGTAAAGCAAAAAGCAGACATTGAAAAGCAAGACCTACTAAAAATGTTTACTTGATCCTGAAGCATGTTCATTTAATAATCGTGTTCTTTTACCCACCGGCTGATAGAGAATCAAACATAACATAAAAATGAAGATGATGAACCGAAAATTGACATCATAAGAGACTCAGCACGGCTACGCTTTTCATTTGACAAACATCAATGTTACATTTTTTTTATTTTTTTTTTTTTGTTTATTTTTTTTTTTTTTTTATTTTTTTTTATTTTTTTTTTTTTGTTTTTTTTTTTTTTTTTTTTTTTATAAATAACTATTTATTGGAATATGAGTTAAAATTAAATTATTAAGATTTAAATTGGGTGTTCAGCCACAAGTGGTGACTTTTCAGCCCTGTTATATATATATATATATATATATATATATATATATATATATATATATATATATATATATATATATATATATATATATATATATATATATATATATATATATATATATATATATATATATATATATATATATATATATATATATATATATATATATATATATATATATATATATATATATATATATATATATATATATATATATATATATATATATATATATATATATATATATATATATATATATATATATATATATATATATATATATATGATTTGGTTATTACCATGAAGACATCATTTGCTTCCGCAATTCTGAGATTTTTGTGTAGGGAAAATTCTAAACCTACTTGTATTGTGTAATGGGGAAAAGGAACTTATATACTAACTTACTAACTAATACAGAGAGCGAATCGATTCAATTGAAGATTGCATCGATTTTTGTCGGAATTTGCTTATAATATTATGTGACATTACATCTAATGGTTCTATATTTGTGAGTCTGTGTAACTCATTTGTACTAAACCAGGGAGGACGCTTCAGAATCATTTTCAGAATTTTATTCTGAATCCTTTGAAGCGTTTTCTTCCTGGTGGAACAACAGCTTGACCAAATTGGTACCGCATAAAGCATGGCTGGTCTGAAAATTTGTTTATAAATTAACAATTTGTTTTTTAGACAGAGCTTGGAATTTCTGTTTATAAGAGGATATAAACATTTAATATATTTATTACACTTTGCCTGGATTCCTTCAATGTGATCCTTGAAAGTGAGTTTTTTGTCATACGTTAAACCTAAGTATTTAGCTTGATCAGACCATGTCAATTCCAAGCCATTCAATTTGAGAATGTGATTATTGTTTGGTTTAAGAAAAGAAGCTCTTGGCTTGTGAGGAAAGATAATTAATTGCGTTTTTGCTGCATTTGGTTTAATTTTCCATTTTGACAGATAATCACTGAAAATATTTAAACTTCTTTGTAGGCGACTGCAGATCACTCTTAGATTTCTACCTGTGGCTAACAGACTTGTGTCGTCACAGAATAGCGATTTCTGACAACCAACGGGTAGATTTGGAAGATCAGAAGTGAAAATATTATACAAGATTGGAGCTACACTCGAACCCTGCGGAACACCGGCTCGTACGGGTAGCAATTCAGATTTACAATTCTGATAGCTAACCTGAAGAGTACGATCAGTTAAATAATTTTGAATCATTTTGATCAAATAAATAGGAAACTGGAAATCAGACATTTTTGCTATTAAACCTTTGTGCCAAACACTGTCGAATGCTTTTTCTATGTCTAGAAGAGCAACTCCAGTGGATAACCCAGAAGATTTATTTGATTTTATCATGTTCGTTACTCTGACAAGTTGATGAGTAGTTGAATGTTCATGACGAAATCCAAACTGCTCTGGTAAAAAAATTGAATTCTCATTTATATGAGTCATCATTCTTAACAAGATAATTTTTTCAAAAAGTTTACTGATAGAAGAAAGTAAGCTAATTGGGCGATAACTTGATGTTTCTGCTGGGTTTTTATTAGGTTTTAGGATAGGAATTACTTTAGCGTTTTTCCATCTTTTTGGGAAGTAAGCTAATGAAAAACACTTGTTGAAAATTTTAACCAGGAGTCTCAAGGCAACATCGGGAAGATTTTTAATAAGAATATTAAAAATTCCATCATTACCAGGAGCCTTCATGTTTTTAAGTTTTCTAATAATTGATTTAATTTCATCAAAATTCGTCTCAATAATGTCATCGTGTGATAACACTTGGGTTGAAATATGATCATATTTCAGTGAGACTTCATTTTCAATAGGACTCACAACGTTCAAATTAAAATTGTGGACACTCTCGAACTGCTGAGCAAGTTTTTGAGCTTTTTCGCCATTTGTAAGAAGTATTTGATTTCCTTCCTTGAGAGCAGGAATAGGTTTCTGAGGTTTCTTAAGAACCTTAGAAAGTTTCCAGAAAGGTTTAGAATATGGTTTAATTTGTTCAACTTCTTTAGCGAAATTTTCATTTCGCAAAAGAGTAAATCTATGTTTAATTTCTTTTTGTAAATCCTTAACTATGTTTTTCATAGCAGGATCACGAGAACGTTGATATTGTCGTCGACGAACATTCTTCAACCGAATGAGCAGTTGAAGATTGTCATCGATGATAGGAGAATTTAATTTAGTTTGAGCTTTGGGAACTGAAAGATTTCTAGCTTCGATAATATAATGATTCAAATTATCAATTGCTGTGTCGATATCCGCAGAATTTTCTAAAGTAGTTTCATGATCCACATGATTTTCAATGTGAGATCTGTAATCCAACCAATTTGCTCTATGATAGTTGAAAATAGAACTAATTGGATTAATTATAGCTTCGTTGGAAAGTCTGAATGTTACAGGAAGATGATCTGAGTCAAAATCAGCATGAGTAATCGGTTCACTACAAATGTGACTTTGATCTGTTAGAACCAGATCAATTGTAGACGGGTTTTTCACGGAAGAGAAACAAGTAGGATTACTGGGATGAAGAACTGTAAAGTAACCAGCTGAGAGTTGATTATGAAGTATTTTACCATTACTGTTATTTTGCCTACAATTCCACTGGACATGCTTAGCATTTAAGTCCCCTATTACGAAAAATTTCGATCGATATCTTGTAAGTTTTTGCAAATCGCCTTTAAAGAAATTTAATTGTTCGCCGGTGCATTGGAATGGCAAATATGCTCCAGCGATGAAATAAATTCCATGAATGGTTTCAACTTCGATTCCCAAGCTTTCAATAACTTTAGTATTGAAAGAAGGTAAAATTCGATGTTTAATTTGCCGTTGGACAAAAATGGCAACTCCACCACCAATTCCAGTAAACCTGTCAAATCGATGAACCACATAATGTGGATTACTTTTCAATTTTACATTTGGTTTAAGAAAAGTTTCTGTCACAATGGCAATATGAATTTTGTGAACTTTGAGAAAATTATAAAATTCATCTTCACTCGATTTCAAAGATCGAGCATTCCAATTTAAAATATTCAAATAATTATTTAACATCACTGTTAAATTTTAAATTCATTATAATATTATTTGCAAATTTCCATCCGATTTGAAATGCTTCAAAAAGTGATGAAGTCGAATTCATTTGGATGATCATTTGAAAAAGTTGATCTTGTAGGTAGATCATTTTATTTTCAGTTATATCGCCTAAATCGACTTCATTTAAAGAAGCGAATGGCATTGAAGGAATATTTGTAGGTAGACTGCCATTAGAAGAAGATGATTTGGTCGGTCTACCTATTAATAAATTGTTTTCGTTAGAAGAAGAACTGCAAGGCGGTCCTGTGTTTTGATTATTTACATTAGAAGAAATAGGAGATAGATTTCTACCTAATATACCAGCATAACTGACATTAGAAGAAGATGATGACGAGGTCGATCTACCTGTCAATAAATTGTTTTCGTTAGAAGACGAATTGGCAGGTGCCTTAGAAGAATTTTCAGGTATGTTCTGTAAATTTAAGGTCGTTGATTTGACTTGTTGTCTAAGCGAACGAGCGTTTAAAATTTTTTCCCTGACAGGACATTTCAAATAATTGGATTTATGATTTCCATTGCAATTTGAACATGAAAATTTATCAGTGGTTTCATTCATTGGACAAGCGTCTTTCGAATGCGATTTACCACAATTCAAACACCGTATATCCATATGACAATTTTTGGTTCCATGACCGAAGCCTTGGCAACGACGACATTGCGTTAAGTTTGCAATACGATTATGCCGTTTATAATGTTCCCAATGAATTTTAATGTGGGAAATGAAACGTACTTTTTCTAAAGTTTTCAAATTGTTTACATCACTTCGATTGAAGTGTATTAGGTAAAGTTCATGGGAAATTCCAGAGCGTGGTTTAGAAGTACCATTCGCTCTTTTTTTCATAAGTATTACTTGGGAAGGGGCAAAACCAAGCAATTCTTTTAGTTCATTTTTAATTTCATCAATACTTTGATCATTTGATAATCCTTTCAAGACAGCCTTGAAAGGTCTGTCTGATTTTATATCATATGAATAAAATTTATGAAGTTTTTCGGACAAATATCGAATAAGACTTTCGTAATCTTCCAATCCATCCACCAAGACTCGACATTCTCCTCTTCGTCCGATTTGAAATGAGACTTTTACTTCCGGGAGAAAAGTAGAAAGCTCAGTACGGAATGCTTTGAAGTCGGAAATCATCACCGTCACTGGTGGCATAGATTGATGTTTCTTCCCAGAACGACAAGCGTCCATTTTGGGAATTTTTGAAGAATTTTCTTCTATGTCGCTACAATCGGATTCAGGAAGAATCTCGTAAATATTGTTAGACGGCATAGGATCAACGGAAGGGAAATCCGTCCGTTGTCTTTTATTTTTACATTCAGATTCTATAAGATCATGAATGTTATTAGAAAAATGTTGAATAACGGATTGTGATTTATTCCGTATTGAATTATTTTTAGCCTTAGGCTTGTTGCCTTTCCGGTTGGACGCAGGCATTTTTGAAATTAATGAAATTTTAAATTAAATTAACTAGGCTAAATTAGTCTTCGATTAGACTCCTAGCTAGCCTTAAAAAAGGCTGATTAATTTCTTAGTCACTCTAATATCACTCTTTGTATCACTTAGTCACTCTAATATCACTCTTTGTATCACTTAGTCACTTAGTTAGTGATTCAGGTAGCCTTGAAAAAGACTGAAGCCTTGAATCAATGAAACTCTAGGTAGCCAGAAAAAAAATTCCAGGAGCCAAGAGCTATACGCGTGCGGTGCGAACGACTGTTCAACACCGACTGATCAATGTTACATTTTGTTTGAATGTATTCTTACATATTTGATGTGACCGTTGTTACTAGGATAATATTCCGAGAGCTAGCGTTTAATTTGATTGTGAATTTGAAACACCATCTAGCGAAAATCAGAAAAATATTTTGTTCAACCACTTTGATTAATTAGTTTCATAAATATAACAACACAAGCTGTATTGAGTCACCTAAATAGTATAAATAAGACAATTTTTCTGCAATAATTCGAAATAGTTTCTTTTTAAGAGGTTTGATTAACTCGTGTTTTTTCATGCTTTTTTCGTTTAAGTATTTAAATTCTGAAACACAAAATCAAAACTGAAGCAATGAACGCAAGTAAACAAGTTATCTCTTGCGTCGTCGTTTTTCAAAAACAGAATATTTTAATTTTAAATGAAATTCGTCGTGCTTTACACTGAATTTATGTTCAATAAATGACCATCTTTGCAAAAATCACACAACGCCTGAACATATGTTGCAAAAATTACCATCATAGCAGAAACACGCCTGAAGTTATACGCAACAACGTCAAGTGCGTTACGTTTAAATTTCATCGAAATCAGTCCGAATGGATCATGATCCGAGAAATTTTAATCATGGTGTACTATCATAACATTATTTTCCCCAAATCATGATTCGTTTTGCTCATTTCTAGAATCGGAATTTTGCCCGTGTATTATATGCACTTCCGGCACCGGAACTCGAGAACCGGTATAATCAAAGTCGGTTCGTACGGCCACTAACTAACATGACATACAAACTCTACTAGTAAGCACTCTAAATTACGACTTAAATGTTTGTTGCATCCGAAAATATTTTAAGTGACGGTGTACAATATTGAACACACTTTACCCTATAACTCCGGAACCGGAAGTCGGATCCGGATGAAATTCAGGAATTACATATGGTACTGGAAGACCTTTCATTTGAACCTAAGTTTGTGGAAATCGATCAAACCATCGCTGAGAAAAGTGAGTGAATCTATTTTGGTATATATGACCACTATTTCCGGTAATTCCGGAACCGGATACCGGGAACCAGGAAAGCCGGAATTGGTTTGTTTAGTTGCCTACTAATAATGACTATCGATTTGTGTAGTTTTGAGATTTGTTTAGGAAATTTTTCACGTTTTTTGTTTCGCCGGTTCAAGTGACGGTATACAATATTGAACACACTTTACCCTATAACTGCGGAACCGGAAGTCGGATCCGGATGAAATTCAGGAATTCCGTATGGGATCGGAAGACCTTTCATTGGAATCTAAGTTTGTCAAAATCGGTTCAGCCATCTCCGAGGAAACCTAGTGAAATTCTTTGACACGTACACACACCACACATACATACACACACACAGTCGTGAGTCGGATTGACTTCTCCATCGGTTCAAAACTTATGGTTTGCCATACTGAAGCCATGTGCAATGTTTCATCCAAATCGGAGAAGGTCGATTCTGATTTTGTCACATTTTCGTCTACTCATTCCTGGAATTGCTCTTATGTATGTTATAGTAGTTAATGCACAAACAATCCCTTGGTTTCTTATATATATATATATATATATATATATATATATATATATATATATATATATATATATATATATATATATATATATATATATATATATATATATATATATGTATATATATATATATATATATATATATATATATATATATATATATATATATATATATATATATATATATATATATATATATATATATATATATATATATATATATATATATATATATATATATAAATATATATATACAGGGTGATTTTTTAAGAGCTTGAGAACTTTTTTAAACAATAAAACGCATAAAATTTGCAAAATCTCATCGGTTCTTTATTTTAAACGTTAGATTGGTACATGACATTTACTTTTTGAAGATAATTTCATTTAAATGTTGACCGCGGCTGCGTCTTAGGTGGTCCATTCGGAAAGTCCAATTTTGGGCAACTTTTTCGAGCATTTCGGCCGGAATAGCCCGAATTTCTTCGGAAATGTTGTCTTCCAAAGCTGGAATAGTTACTGGCTTATTTCTGTAGACTTTAGACTTGACGTAGCCCCACAAAAAATAGTCTAAAGGCGTCAAATCGCATGATCTTGGTGGCCAACTTACCGGTCCATTTCTTGAGATGAATTGTTCTCCGAAGTTTTCCCTCAAAATGGCCATAGAATCGCGAGCTGTGTGGCATGTAGCGCCATCTTGTTGAAACCACATGTCAACCAAGTTCAGTTCTTCCATTTTTGGCAACAAAAAGTTTGTTAGCATCGAACGATAGCGATCGCCGTTCACTGTAACGTTGCGTCCAATAGCATCTTTGAAAAAATACGGTCCAATGATTCCACCAGCGTACAAACCACACCAAACAGTGCATTTTTCGGGATGCATGGGCAGTTCTTGAACGGCTTCTGGTTGCTCTTCACTCCAAATGCGGCAATTTTGCTTATTTACGTAGCCATTCAACCAGACCATAAATCGGGCGTAAAGCGCGAAACACATTTCGAACCGAACACTGATTTTGGTAATAAAATTCAATGATTTGCAAGCGTTGCTCGTTAGTAAGTCTATTCATGATGAAATGTCAGAGCATACTGAGCAAATAATAATGCATGAAAATCATAACCTCAAAAAATCTGAGCAAATACTAATGCATGAAAATCCTAACCTCAAAAAAATCACCTTTTATATATATATATATATATATATATATATATATATATATATATATATATATATATATATATATATATATATATATATATATATATATATATGCAATCACTTGAAAAACTGACTAGTGAAAATTGGCCAAGTGTAATGTACCAAAAACGTGACTTTACCCAATAATTTCATAAAAACCTAAGCTAATATTTTCAAAGTTGGTATTTCTTATCCAAACATTACCGTAGAATCGATTGGAATCGAATCGATGAGAAGATCCGCAGAATTCACTGTCATGCCCGTTTTGCTTCAATTTCTCTTTTTTTCTGACATTACTTCGAAGACTAACTGTGAAACTCTAAAGAAATGAATTCGACTAATCGGAAGCTACTCAGAACATGTTCATAAGTTTGATAAATGGATTGTTTTCAATAAGAATGTATATGTATAACTGTATTCTGTTTTACCCCAAATCATCTTCTTCTGTGAATTTACAGAAAAACAAGTTTTACTGATTGGTGCCTGGATCAAGACAGTTCTATGTTTCGCGTATAACTTCAAAAATAGTTGACAAATAGTTTCCATGATCGCATGCTTCGTGCTACATCGTTTTACCCCAGTTTTCCCACAAATATAATTTTATGTTGTTAATCAAGAAGGAGGTCCAATATGACCTATAAATATTGGTCCATAGTACGTACAAAACATCAGTGATCCAAGTACACATAATGGGAATGACAGTACTAGTCCGTTTAACACTCTTTTCCCAAATTTATATCAAAATTTGTATCTCTGGTTAAACTTTCGTTCGCATAGTGCAAACATGTTGATTGCGGTTGATGAAAATCGATTAACGTTACGAAGAAAGACCTAGAAAAAAATTACAAATAGATTCAATGACCGCACGAATCATGTGGTACCGTTTTACCCCAATTTATCCTTTAACTGTGTCTTAAGATTTCGCTCCACATTTGGAAAATGGTTCGATATTAGAAGAGATGGTGACACAAGTAACATCAATCGATTTTCATCAACCGCAATCAGCTTGCTTTCGGTATGCGAACGAAAGTTCAACCAGAAATACGACTTTTGATATAAATTGGGGTAAAATGGGTTAAACAGACCAGTACTGTCATTCCCATTGTGTTTAATTGGATCACAGATATTATGTACGTAATATGAACCAATATTGATAGATCGCATTGGATCTAGTTTTGGATTGTAGGTCATATTTCAACTGAATATTATAACTAGAAAAGAAACGGGGTAAAACGGTAGAAGGAGTTTGCTGCTGTCATTAAAACTATATGCAATCGATTTGTTAGACTTTTTTACATCAAAAACACTCTATTCGTTCTTCTGCAAGTACTTCGATTTTATGTTATATAGTTAACCGGTCGTGTAATCCCACACAAAGTTCCTGAATTTTATTCGAATCCGACTTTCGGCTCCGGAATTACGGGGTGATATGTGCAAAAAAAAATGAAAATAAGTGCACTTACTTTTTTCAGAAACGGCTGAACAGATTCGTCACTTGAAGCGGCGAAACAAAACACGTAAAAAAATTTCTTAACTATTCCAATCGGTAGCCATTGTCAATAGTCAACCAAACAACCCGATTCCGGCTATGCTGTTTCTCGTTTTCTGAGTCCGGAAGCACCGGAAATAAGAAGTTAAATAATTTCTGAAATTGCCTCAACACTATTCCAATCGGTAGTAATTGTCAGTAGATGGCCAAACATTAATTTGGCTTTCCTTGTTCTTGGGTTTTTGAAAAATGACCGAAGATTGTAGCCATAGTCTCAAAAATGGAAGTCACTTTTCTCGAACCAACTTCCAAACTACCGGTTCCCAGGTTCCGGTTTCAGAATAACCTCTTTTTGTTTCCTTGAAGATGGCCTAACCGACCTGAATACTGTTTCACTTTGTAGGTTTTATTAGTTTATGGACAAACCTTTTTATTTTTTTAAGAATCAAAGAAAATTATTTTTAAGAACAAATTTATATATGAGAATATGTGAGCTATAAGAAAGGCATCATTACACCACTAGGTGGATTTAATCCAGAGTTTTTGTCCATTTTAGAATATATATAGATATATATATATATATATATATATATATATATATATATATATATATATATATATATATATATATATATATATATATATATATATATATATATATATATATATATATATATATATATATATATATATATATATATATATATATATATATATATGACCACTATCTCCGGTGCTTCCGGAACCGGAGACCGGGAACCGGGATAGCCGGAATCGGTTTGCGAAGTTGCCTCCTGATAATGTCTATCGATCTGTGTAGTTTTTAATCCAGTTTAGAAATTTTTTTACGTGTTTTGTTTCGCCGGTTTAAGTTACGGTGTACAATATTCAACACACTTCACCCTTAACTCCGGAACCGGAACTCAAATACAAATCTTATAACCCTTAAAAATCATTTCATAACTTACCTGAAAATATCCAAAATGAGAAAGCTTTGTTTGACTTTCGTTTTCCAATCATAACATACAACCCTCTGAATGAACATGAATAAACGAACAAAAATAAAACATTATTTCGGATTTGAAGAGAATTATATCGAATGTATTTCACATTAATTTAAATCATTGTTTTATTTTCATATCTTTCCTATAAATATTAACACAATGTTTTTTCCATTCTTATGCTCTGCCACTGTTTATTGTTTGTCACTGCTTGATACTCTAATTTATCAGCACTGCTCATTCATTACTAAGATTCCGCTTATTGTTATCTCCTGTTCCAACATTTATTTACAACCCTTTGCAATATTTTACATTTACAAGTACACCTTGGTTTCTCGTCTCCCTATTAGTTCGTTTCTTTGTCCGAATAATCGATAATGATTTACACCCTCCAATAACAAAATGAAGAAGAAGGAAAACTGATTTTCTGTTTGAATGATTCTGCGTTTATCCCATCAAGCTTTTCAATCTGTACAATTTTTGGGTTAACACTTGTTACGAATTCGCTTGAGATTTATCTAAAATTTAACTACTTGTTCATTCGTCTGTTTCCGTTGCGCGTCTCATTCACATCAAATTGGTTTCAAATTTCTCAGACTCGTTCTCACTGTTGCTAATATTTCTGGGTTTCGGTCTGGTTCCTAAGCTAGGGACGTTTTTACATGCGTGTAAAAAGGCGCAACGCTAAAATACTATTTACAAATAACCATTAATTTTGATGAACCAAAGAAAACATTTGGTTGAAAGTATGAAATGTGTTTCGATAATACTTTGAGGAGTTTATAGATGATTTTTTGTTATGTTTATTTTTGGGTCTGCTTTTGCTTGTGTTCTTCTATTGACTTGTTGTATTCCAACTTTTTGTATATAAGATTAATTTTGACCTTGAACTTTAGATCTTTAAAAAACAGTTAAGGAAATTCCAGGCATGTCTGAAAGTAAAATGAGAGAAAACAACAAGTGTTTTATATAAAATTGTTTCACTATAAAACACTGATGTGTCTGTGTTGCTCACTTAGTTTCGGTTTAGTTCATTGTTTAATGTGTATAAAATTGAATCTGATTCAAAAATATCGATGATTGAATTTCTGTTGCTATTTTCACCATCGAAAGTGAGCGAGTTATTTGGTGATTGAAATCTTTTCAGTATGAAACATTGAGGAATCGGTTGCAGTATATGATTATACTTTCATTTTCTGCTGTTTCTGGCGTCCAAAAAATTCGAAGATATGTAAAGGTCAAATGCAGTACATATTTTTATAGAATTCGAATAATCCAGGTGTTGATCATATCAGATCTTGTCATTCATTAGATTTTCGAAAAAGGTTTGCGGTTGAAACACAAACTGTAGCAGATAACAAAAACAACAACCGTTGCAATCTTACAATAATTTAATACTTTCCATCTAACATACTGGTTGTGTCAAAATGCTCTCCTACACAAACTGCAAGAAGCAGGAAAAATTCAAGGTTTGTTTGCCCTATATTGATTCAATGTTGAACTCACATCAGAAATTATGTTTGAAAATTACTATTCCTTTAATCGTTCTATTTTGCTGCACGTATGACGTCAGTTATTTAAAACCAGTATTTGTATACGGTCACAACAGTGTGATGTCATATCATTATGCTGGGTGATGTGACATTTGCAACCATACTGTACATGCCAGATCTGTATAAGCCTTCGTTTGATATTTTTAGTCTCGTTTTGTTAATTTTTTAGCATTTTACGTGATGTATTATGCAAACAATATTGAAGGGAAATTTAATTTTACGACCGAAAACAACTAAACAAGCACTTAACAAAGTGCAGAGAATAACTCGTATGGATACATGTATAAATACTTTCCGACGCCAGCATGTTTAACGCGATCGATTTTATGCTTGAAGCAAAACATCAAAAGCAGAAAACAAACCAAAAAAACAAACAATATTAGTAGTCGTGATATGAGGGTCCAATTGCAACCATATATACAAAATGCAGGCGTCTATGAATTTTAACATAATAAATCTGTCGCTTCTTCTTGTTTCAAATCAGATCCATTAGGAAATAGTTAACAAAAACAAATAAATTACTTATAAATTAACTATCACTTAATAATGCTAAAAAAATTCAGTAATTTTTACCAAACTAGTCCTTCGTTTTGCATGTTCTGAGGTTCAGAGAAGTTTCCGGAGGTCATGAATTCAGGGCTTCCGGGACGTGGACCACCGATCATATTCTCAGATGCACCTCCGGCTCCGGCATTTCCAGGAGGGCCATTTGGCTGGCCGAGGAAGTTTGTGTCCGGTGTCATACCGCCGAAATCGTTCACCATGGGGATCGGTCCGGAGTGGTCCATTGGTCCTCCTGCATATGGATGAAAGCTGAGCGTTAAATGTTGTTTGATCGGCACTTTGATTATATTCTGCACTCTTCCACGACTTACCCGGAGCATTAAAAGGCATAGGTCCAGCACCAGGATGACCGGGAAAGAATGGCGCGTCGTGGGGATGGAATGGTGGACCACCGTAGCCAAAGTCGAATTTTCCGTCGGCAGCAAAATACGGAAATCCTGGTTCATCCAGCCCTCCGGGAGACAGATTCATCGGGAAACCACGCATCTTTCGAGCACCCCCGAAGAAAGGCCCCCGGCCCATACTAGTAAGCTGCTTCAATCTTCGCTCTTTCGAACGTTTGTTTTGAAACCAAACCTGAAACAAACAAAAAAAGAAATAAGATCATTAGATAATATGTCACCTTTAACCCATTACGAAACCAATAACATCAAATCAACATCTTCATGAGTTCTCTACATTCCAGTGACCGGAACATTCAAATTAGAACAGACATTTTTTGGTCCGATACAACACACGCTGGTAATGATCCTCTAAATTGTCGTTCAAATCAAACTTTTTATTGTTATTATAATAATTTTATCGACAACCGTTCGGTGAATCAGTCCGCCGTAAATCGCCGTCGGCAAGGGTTCTTTGAACATGCCCCATCATACCGTTTATGTTATTCTTCTTTTTGTGCACAAACCCACTATTTTTACGGCTCGGTCCGCGACGGCGTGTAAATATTTTTGTCTCTTTCACACTCACTTTTCTCATGCTTCTTCGTCGTTCGCCATTCCTTGGTACCGCTTTTTACGACGGAACCTTCAAAGTTCCAATGCGGCAGGAGAGATGAATAACAATCGGAAAAAGTAGTTATAAGCGATTTTCCTCTCTGCTCTTTTGGAGGAACTGCTTTTTTACGACCCATCACAGATTGGACCCAAACGATATTTATGGTTTATGTCCCGCTCAATTGGGTGCAGCATTGGCATCCGTGAAATTTTCTATGAAATAATCTACCTAGTAATAATTTTATATTATCACATGTTCCAAAGTTTGCTAATACTATATGAAATATATTCGATGGCATCTAAATAGTAACTAGTGACCACATAGGACCGGTTAAATAGAGAAGTGTAAGTGTCTTGTTCCGACTACAGAACTCTGGGCGGTAGGTCATAGGTTCAAAGCATCTATGAACCTCGTTATACTGTAAGTATGAATAAAATTATCAACAACTAACCACCTGGCCCAAACATGAAACTGGAAAGTTGTGTTATTTTGGTCGGTCTTCTAATCCCTTGAGTTGATTATAGTTTTTCGGAATTGCTAGCCCCCTATAAGTAAATTTGGGTTTAAGCTGTGTGTTTTACGAGCCGCAATCGAAGCTCCGGTTATTCCGTTGTTTAGAACTTTTGGTCGCCTTCGGACACCTATTTGATAACATGTAATAACGGCAACGATCACACTGATTATTTCAGTGATGATGACGATGATGATGGTTAACGATGTGAAGTGTTTTTCATTTCAAGCACTATATGCAAATGAGGAATATATTTTAAAATTTGCAGCTTAGTAGTTCATTTAGCTGTTGGATTTTTCTTTTCGGCACGATGTTTAACTGACCGGCTGCACGCCTGGCGGCTGGTGATCACACGCAGTACTTTAAGAGCGTACTCATAATTTGTGAAATTTATTGCTTGTTGTGTGGAATGGTCATTCAGAGGCACGATTCGAAGCTCTGTGGAGTTAGCGACTGCAGAACGTGTCAAGTCTTGTGTTGAGTTTTATTTGTTTTAGTAGTTTTGCGCATTCGTATAACTATTTCGATATCTGGATTTTCGTATATTCACCATTCTGTTATATTTAGGATACGAAATTGAAACAAAGAGGCTACTCAGAGCAGAGTAAATAGTTTTGCGTACATGAAGTTCTATATATCACATATTCGCTAAAATACAAGTACTCCAGAAGTGTCGTGAATACAGCGTACCCACGTATAACCATTATTAACACAATAGAACTAGAATAACAATGGCAGATTATGCACGAATGCGGTTTTTCGGATAAATTGATGCGATGGGTCAAAGCAGCAGTAGATAGAGTGATGCGTTACTTCCGAGTATCTGGGACGCTCTCGAATCCCTTCAAATCTCGGAGAGGGCTTATAGAAGGTGATGGACTCGCTTGTCTCTTGTTCAATATTATAAATCGAACTGAAAGTTATAAATACGGCATATCGGACTGGCTATAAATTCGTCGAAAACAAAATACATGAGAGGAAGAGGACCATGGGCCGAGCTATGTGGAGACGTATGCTTGATACAGCAAAGTACAGCCCAGGACTATAGCTGCTAGGTAAGGTAACAGTTCGGCTGAAAAGTTCGTATCGTTTAATAGAAACACAGAAATTTTTTTGCCAAAATTCGTTTTTATTATTCAACATAATTGCCATCAGAGGCGATACAGCGATTATAGCGATCTTCCAACTTTTCGATACCATTTTTGTAGTACGATTTGTCCTTTGCCTCAAAATAGGCCTCAGTTTCAGCGATTATCTCTTCATTGCTTCTAAATTTTTTACCAGCGAGCATTCTCTTGAGGGCCGAGAACAGGAAAAAGTCACTGGGGGCCAAATCTGGAGAATACGGTGGATGAGGGAGCAATTCGAAGCCCAATTCGTTCAATTTCAGCATGGTTTTCATCGACTTGTGACACGGTCCATTGTCTTGATGAAACAAAACCTTTTTCTTCTTCAAATGAGGCCTTTTTTTTTAAATTTCGTCCTTCAAACGCTCTAATAACGCTATATAATAGTCACTGTTGATGGATTTTCCCTTTTCAAGGTAGTCGATGAAAATTATACCATGCGAATCCCAAAATACAGACGCCATAACCTTACCGGCCGATTGTTGAGTCTTTCCACGCTTTGGGTTCGGTTCATCGCGTGCAGTCCACTCAGCTGACTGTCGATTGGACTCCGGAGTGAAGTGATGGAGCCATGTTTTGTCCATTGTTATATATCGACGAAAAAAAATCGGTTTTATTTCCATATAACAGCTCCAAACACTGCTCAGAATCATCAATTCGTTGTTGTTTTTGATCGATTGTGAGCTCACGCGGCACCCATTTTGCACAAAGCTTTCTCATATCCAAATATTCGTGAATAATATGTCCAACACGTTCCTTTGATATCTTTAGGGTGTCAGCTATCTCGATCAACTTCACTTTACGGTCATTGAAAATCATTTTGTGGATTTTTTTTCACGTTTTCATCGGTAACAGCCTCTTTTGGACGTCCACTGCGTTCATCGTCTTCGGTGCTCATATGACCAGTACGAAATTTAGCAAACCACTTACGAATTGTTGCTTCGCCCGGTGCAGAGTCTGGATAACACTCATCAAGCCATTTTTTGGTATCGGCGGCACTTTTTTTCATCAAAAAGTAGTGTTTCATCAACACACGAAATTCCTTTTTTTCCATTTTTTCACAATAACAAAAGTAGCTTCACTCAAAATGCAATATCTCACAAACTAATAATCAGACAGCTGTCAAATTTATACACGTATCTTTTGAAGGTTGGTACTAACTGAAAATGGTATGGATTTAATTCTAGTGGCGCCCTCTCATAGAAACGATACGAACTTTTCGGCCGATCTGTTAAGTATGTCAATTAAAATGTGATTTGCAACTAAAGTTATAACCTGGCATTTGTCCAGTTTTTAAGTCCAGTTGAATATAGTCCTTTAGAATATGATTGAACACAAAAATTGCAATAAATTTTCGGTTAGACTTCCCATTTCAGCGTATCCAGGTTCTTTTGGACCACTTTTGCGACGTGAGGCCGAGCATTGTCGTGTTGGAGGATGACTTTATTAAATCGCTCTTGATATTGTGGCCGCTTTTCTTTTAGCGCACGACTAAGGCACATCAGTTGCGTTCGCTTTGCTTTTATTTGTTCATCTTTGAAGGTTTTTTCTCTTCCATCACCATGTTTGTCTTCGACATCGAAATCACCATTTTTAAAACGTTGAAACTACTCCCGACACGTTCTTTTACTCAGAGCAGCATCACCGTAAGTTTCTGAGACCATTCGATGCGCTTCAGCTGCATTTTTTTCGAATTGTAACAGAAAAGTAAAACTTCCCGCAAATGGCGAGAATTGGGCACATAAACAGATATTTTCGAGCGTAAATAATACGAAAACAAGATATATTTAGACATGAAATTCATGTAGTTATGAAATTCGAAGAATTCGGATTTTTAATTAAATACACCGAGAATGACTACTTCTGGCAGGAAGGTTACCATGAGTTAACTTGACAACTTAAATTCTTGAAAATGACTTAGATTGTTTCAGCAGTAACTTCTTTATTTTCAAATAAAAATACGAAAAATACATTCTCGATACGGTTTTTCTCACAATTATAGTTTTCGGTACATTTTTAAATCCTGGAAAGTCTTTTTTTCAGTGTGTATATTTTTTAGAGTGTTAAAATTGGCTTCATGACCCGTGCAAAACAAACGGTTTATCATACTGAAGATGTGTACAAAGTTCCATGCGGATTATAGCAAGTTGTTCCTAATCTTCTGTTAATGGCTGGAATAGGTCATTATTGAGCGTTGTGTAGTTGTAGCTTGGGACATACTACTTTTTCTAAACTTGCTATTGATGCAGTGAAATCATATTCCTTTATTATTGTATCTATTTTGAATTATACGTTTTTGCTACAAAAGAACTGTGTATTGAGCACCGTATTGGGTTAAAAAGTAACACTTTTGTAACCTATTATTTGATGGGTAAAACTTAATTAAATGTTGAGAAGAATCAGTAATGTATAAGAGTATAACGTTTACGTGAGCAAAACTTCGTTACAATATGTCAAGTGGTTATCGAATTGGCTTTCAAGCAAAATCGAATCGACAGGTCGACCGGGTACTTTGTGGCAAAATCGTTCAAGAAGACCCATATGTCCCGCGGCGAGCTGGTAGCGGAATAAAAGCGAAGAAATGCATTCCTTGTGAACACAAGGAAGATGAGGGATCACTTCAAGCACAAGCCGAACGTTTTGATTCGGGAAAAGACCAAAGAGTCCAATTCGTCAATGAAGCGGATTGGACGGCATGCTTCAAGGTAACGAAGGAGCTCAATCTAACCAATAAACATAAAACCAAATCCCGCGTCAGGCGCTGTACCGCGAGTTGTTGGTGCAGCCGAAATGCATCGTAATGGACAACGAGATGTACATTAAAGCGGGCACCTAGCAGACCCTCGACCCAAAGTTTTTCGTCAGCATGCCCCGCCTGGATGTTCCAAAGAAGTTCGGAAGAAGCAAAGCAAAGTCTTGGTATTACATTCCTGTAGTGGAATTTGACCTTCTGTTTCAACAGACTTCGCAGCCGATTCAGAGTGTACAGAACCATTGCATGGCTAGTGCTACGATTCTACTGACACTACGAATCCTTCCAGGTCGGGGCTCGAACATACGACAACTGGTTTGTAAGACCAGCGCCCTATGCATTGAACCGCCAACCCGGGACAAGGAGAGTTGATAATTTGCTAAGAAGTACTTGATGTGACAGGTGATCTGGGTGCGTCAAAATCAGCAAGCCATACATAACGATCGGCACCATCAATTACCAAATATATGAAAAAGAATGCGTTCAGAAGTGCCTGTTATCTTTCCTTCGGTTCCAACAAGGTCTCATTCGGTTTTGACGGAATCTGGCATCGTGCCGTTACGTGAAACTGGTGACGCGAAAAATGTTGTTTTTGTGCCGAATGAGGAACGTCCGCCAAAGTCGCCAGAACTTTGGCCAAGAGAAAATTTTTGACGATGAGAGTTTGAAGAAATAGTTAATGAAAGTGTATAGCACAGCATTTGATGGAAAGTGTTCAGGCGAAGGAGCCGGCACTCACCCTAAGAAATGAGGTTCAATAAACCAACTTTGCCAAAACATTGCTAATATATGTGTATTTAATCTATGAGAGATTAAAATATATCCGACCTAAAAAATTTTTTTAGCAATCATTTTTGTCTGTTGTATTTTTTACGAGTCGACTGGACTTGTAAAAAATACAAAAGACAAAAATATTAATATTACAAATAATACACAGATAAAAATTTGTTGTGAAGTTAACTTTTTTTTCATGCACATATTTGGAGCAGGTATTTGAATGGAAAGTTACGTTACAAAACTAAGCGATTTGTAAATATACAGCCTTATTAAAAAAAAGTAAATGCATTTCAATGTAATTTTACATCAATCATGGTTTTAAATCAGATTTTCGTTTCCACTGATGTTTGTTTAATATTACTATTGGTTTACATGTCGTGTAAATTTCATTCTGTGTAGTCTGAAGACTCGTTGATGATTGGAAATATATAGAAATTTAAAATAATTCTCGTTCACTTCAATTATGTTTCGATTGGCCTCCAACTAACAAAACCTGCATATTGAATGAAGTTGATAACCAGCTTGAAAAAATTGCAATGCATCTTTTTGCATGGTCACAAAAGTGACTGTTGAAAAAAAAAACCATATCATTATCTAGTGGCTTTGTAATCGGGTATCGGCTCAAATTTAATTGAAGTTGATGGGTTTAAATATCCTTCTATTGGAACCAGCCTTCTATTGGATCCGAAGGTTGACACAATACCAAATAATGATCTAGAGAAAAATCTCTACTAAATTGTAAACATCGCTACCAGATCACAATCACTAGTATTTAACTACTGAGCGTGATTATTCCATCCATTATTTGTTTCTGAGAGGTACCACGAGAATAGTATCGATTAGCTATAGACGAAATCTAAGCTGGCATTTCTCATTAACGCTGATACTGGAATAAACTTACAAGATGAGTTTCATCTGAAATTCTGTTTTGCTTTTATACTATTCTGTACCTTCCTCTGTCAAATAGCCCATCATCGTGCCTATCATTGATTTCATTGGTGCCCCATCATACGGATCCTTCCTCACTAAATCTCCCAAGTGGCAGTAGCATCAGGCAAAGCGAAAACGCTAGCTAAGAGCATGAAAAAACTTCCGCGCCTGAAACGGACAAGAGCAAAAAAAATCCCTAGCCAACCTTGGTGTGCCCACCAGGAGGTGGTTCGACGGGAAATTCGTTACACCACGAGAGCATGAAACGTTACCCTGCGCGATCAGCAATTGCTGTGCTGGAAACAACTATGTTCCATGATGTAAAAATTTCTCATCCTTTTAGTGTAGTGAGGGGGCACTTTCTTCAAATCGCAGAATGATATTTCGACTTATTCTGTTTTGTGACTTCGAATCTATATACAAGTAAAGCAGGTTTTCTTCTGGAGTGTTGATGAAACGAAACATCAAAGCAACCACTGCCCATTTTTCCTTTGGTATAGCATTTTCTTTGTCCTCACCATCGTTGACGGCTGGTTGCTGAGATGGATGAATTCATGGTAACCGTATCCACCCCTGCCACGCTCGATTGGGAGCTCTAGCGCTTCTTATTTCCAGGTTTTCAAACGCAAACGAAAATGATGACGATGAATACGATGGCGTCGCATCCTATTGGGCAGTTGCCATAAACGTAGCTAATCATTTTTCGATGACTAAGCAAAATAAACGCCTTCCCAACTTAAGTCAGCATGTTTTGTATACCACTCCATAAAACTTTGTGATTGTTTTCATTCATTGCATGACTTGTTTTCGATACCACGTTTTACAGGAGCAACCCAACAAAGTTATGTTGTTAGTCTGTTACTGTAGCACCGCCGAAGCGCCGAGTGCCGAGGTTGGTACTCGGCGGTAGCATGTAAGGTCATCGACGGAGTAGCTAAACTGTTCGAAGCACATTCAATACAACTGGAAATATTTCGATCCGCAATGACTCAACAACAGTATTTGGAATAGGATTTTTTTTTCTATTTTAGGATATGTAGAAGAAGAAATAAGTTTTAGTTACGAAATAAATTTTAGTATGGTGCTCCCTCATTCTGTAGGAACAATTAACTGTTTTTATGTGAACAATCACTTGTTTTTTTATTACAAATTTTACTAATAATCAAAATGAAAATCTGAATTGATTAAATGTAAATTTGAATCACTTTTCTAAGCAATATAAGCAACACAAAAGTAGTTCCATTTTCTCAAAATCAAATGCAAAATACTAAAATCAGTGATTGATATTAGAACTATTGGGTTTATTAGATCGTGTTGAATGTGGGAATGTAGGAATTTCAAAAGTAGCTCTCAAACCAAAAACATTAGTTTTCGTTCGGTATACTTTTTATGGCATATCAGAACATATAATTATAAGAACCTTGACCTATAGTTACCGTAACTCGTTCTCGAAAGTGAGTGCTTTGATTTCGAAAAAGAAAATTGATTCAACAATCCAACATTTCCCAAAAATATTGGATAATTTTGTCGAAATCAAGGTATTTACTTGATTCTAAAATAAGATGATATTATACTTCAAAATATTATTCTTTGTTAGTTAGTTAGTGTCGGTTCAACAATCTCCAAAAAAATTGAATAACATTAACAGTTCAAAAGCATGATTTCACAGTATGTTTGAATTTTTATAATAATACTTTTTCAGAAAAAATATTTTTTGAATCATGTTTTTTTGTTTTGTTCCAAACTGGATAGTAAAACATCAATATCGGTGGTCCCAAAGAAGAGATTTTTCCGAACCACAACACAATGGTGCCTTATAAAAATTTACCTCTTCGATTGCCCCTTTTCTGATGCATGGAAAGTTTACTACTGGTACTTCGACGAATGGAATGAATTATTGCCCGAAAATCCTTGACATATTTGGTAGGTTTCCTTTTTTCAGTGGGGCCAAGAGATGTTGTTGAATGCTGGGCCGTAGTGAAACCAGATTTCAAGAACCTTCGTGAAGTCTTTCCTGTCTCTCAAAACCGAATTTTGCATGTCTAATGATGATTTAATGCTTGCGTTCTTCCGAGAAAGGAGGCGCGTAAAACTCATATTATTTTGACAGCCTATAATAACGATCAATAAATTATGTGCTCGAGGGTACACATCGTCGCCGTAGGACCTCTCACTCATTGACTCACTCTCTCTTCGATCAATATCGACAACAATCGGCTACCTTATGTTGGCGTTCTTATTCTGACCCGCAAGGTTGCTTATGGATTATTTTTTGGTTTTCATCCGTCAGCGCCTCGTCACCCACCGTTTTGATAACCCTGTCTCTCAAACCAAACTGGGTTATTAATCAATAACAAAATTTTGAAGGTACATCGACAAAAGGCGACCCGGTGAGATAATTATCATATGGTTTTTGTTTATTTTTAACAATTTATTGACTTTTAAGCACACACAATAGATGTGCGTCAAATACAGTGGGCTCCCGATACGAGTGATTCAATCGATGTACATAAATCGGCTTCAGCATCTTCCCCGAATGCGTGGCGGTAATTCAATAATGATACTGTTTCTTGTGGCATTCGCAATTGAATGTAACAGTTCTCACAGGAATCGCTGCTTTTTTGTGAATTCAATCGAGACGTCGGCTTGAAACGCGGCTGCCAAGAAGATATAAGTTCCAACCGTTTCAACCGAAATCGCTTTGACGTGCTGTGCTAGCCGGAGGGCACACTGGGTTCTAAGAGCGCAACCACGGCAGGGGGGAAGACTCGAGCTGCGCACCTACCGTGGTGTTGTCTGGCGTGTTGGAAACAGTGACATGTGTCGGTTCCGCCCCTATCAACAGGATATCGACGTTCGAGTCTGTTTTGAGCCAGCTCTCGGTTCCGCGTCTGTTTCGATTCACTAATCACCGCAGCACTTCGTCTATCGTGCGGTACGTCGCAGTCTACATGTCAAAACATGCTGTCGGGGGCATGAAAGCAGCAAAACTGGTAAAAACGAACATGTGATGACCGACTCTGAATGGTCAAAGAAATATTTTTAACCCACTCAGCACACAAACAGAAGTCTATAATTTCGATATATGTATATTTTAAACAACATCAAAACCTAACAACAGTTTAGCGAGTTAGGTTTTAGTTAGGCTAGTGAGAACTAATAATTTGTATCCCCAAACCCCCCAGAAATTCATAAAAATATAAAAAAAAACAAGAAGCCTAGATACTTTAGAAATAATGTCTTTTCTGTGCTCCTTGAAGGTCAATTTAAAATCAAATATAACTGTTAAATCGTTCACTGACGATATTCGATCTAAAACTGTTTTTGATATATTGTAATCAAATTTTACGAAAGAGCATTTGGGATCAAAAGTTATGACAGAGCACTTTGAAGGATTTACCCATTGGCTTGGCACTGGACATGAACAAAATGAATTAAATTATTAAATTTACAGGTGACGTACATTTACATTTGACATAGTTCAAAAGAATTCTTCAAATGACTGAATTGTATAAGAATGACTTAAATGGCATTTTGTCACTCGAACATATCGACCGCGGAAGAGGTAAGTTTAAACGATTTTTATGTGCAATTTGAGAGGTTGTCCAATTGTATCTAAGGTATCCACAGTCATCGGTATTTTCATAATTTTTCTCGAGAGATTCAAGTAATTTAGAAATCAGTATTCAATGGTCAATCTTATCGAAGTCGGTGTAGATAATATCTACTTGCTGACGACTATGTAACGTTTCATAAATCAAGTAAAATCTTAACTGTAAAGAGCAATTGATCAGTAATGATAATGATAGTAATAAAATATTAGAACACATTTTAATTGCTGTTGATGAAATTCCATTCGAACCAGAACTTGATGAAAGCTTCAATTTTAATCATGCTAATCTGAGAGGCGCGATAATACAGTGACGATCTATTAGATAACGAATGGGGGCATTTTTGGTTACCTCAGAGATTTGTTGATAGGTTAAGTTATCAGCAAAGAAATCACTACTGAAGTGCTCACGAAATAAGTTGCAAATTTCATGTGAGGTGCATGCTTCGGCATCGTAGAGTGCCATGAAGATAGGTAGTCCTCTTTGCTTCCTATGTTCATTGACATAGCTCTGAAATTTGTTTAACGAACTCAGCAATATTTTTACCGATTTTTACACCGCTGAACGTCCCGCAATCAGTTCAGTAATTTATTTATTGACGAACGTTCAGTAAAGCTGAAGCATTTTTAACCATATTGATCAGTAATTCGTGAATAGGATTCGGTGAATATTATACTGTTTGCCCAGCACGGGAAGATTCTAAAACAACCGATTAGTTCAATAATTTCAACAGATCAGTACAATATGAAATAAATTTGGGATTTAATTTTGTTTAATGTTTGAAATATCAGAAATCCAAACCCAAAATAATTGAACTTCACATGCATTTTACTATTTAATTGAAAATATATGGTATTTTTATATGAATTCCAAACTTCGTCGGAAACATTCCCCAGTTGTAGTTAGTGTTCCGATTTCAAATATTGTATTTATTATGAACAAATAAAACATTTCATCTGCAGGGTGGCTTGCATTTGCATGGAACCGAAGTGCTTGAGAAGCATCGCTTGTCGCAAATGAAAGAGCCGGATAATTAGAAACTAGAGCCTATGCTACCATTTTTATAGAACGAAGAAGTGCGCTTACGGAAAAGCACCATAATTATAATGACTTTAATCATCATTGTGCTCAACCTATACTTACAATCCATAATTAACTAGAAGATAATCACACAACACGAATAACAAATAACTAAGCATCTAGCCATTGAATTTTGTTTAAAATTGACTCCAAAATTGACAAAATCAACTAAAAATCAATATGGCGTGTTGACAATTGGATTCGTTAAAATTTACCGAACAATCCGTTAAAAACTGATAAATTGCTGATCGTTCAGTACTATTTCTTTCAAATTTACCTAAATATTTCAAAGTGAAAACTGTTCGGTACAAAATTACTAAGTTTTCGGTATATGTATTTTAGACAGCCGAGTTTCGGTAAAAAGCTAAGCGGAATACGTCAATCTATGTGAATTTTTCCGTAAAAGCATTGTCAAACTGAAATTCCGAAAATAAGTGTGTATAGTATTTCTGAGACCAATTTAATCAAGGTAGATGAGTTGGTTGGCAGATTATTTTCATTGGTATGAATTGCTCTAAAGCAGCTATTCTTAATCTGTGATCCGCGGACTCCTAGGGGTTCGCGATGCATTTTCTTGGGGCCATCAATCATTTCCATGAGCAACTTTCAGCAAATGTTTCTTGCAAAACTCGTAGTTGTTTACTCAAATGTAATACTGGTGTTAAGATAATACCTTATAATAAAAAAAAGAACCGGAATTTTCATTTTAAAATTCCCGCGCTTGTCCAATCGGTAATCTTTTATTCTCTCAACGTTGGCAACACTTTTATACACATTCTGTCAAATTTTTACGCATATCGTACGATTAGTTTTTGTTTGGCGTCTATACAAAGAAGTTGAAAAAATTTCGTGTGGCGATTTTTATAATGGATGAAAATTTAGAACAACGTACGTGCATCAAATTTTGTGTTGCAAATGGATTTAAGTGTTCCGAAAAGCTGAAAATGTTAGAAAAGGCCTTAGGGGAATCGTGTCTAGGAAAAACACAGGCATACGAGTGGTATAAACGCTTCAAAGGTGGTCGTACAAGCTTGGATCATGATGAGATCCCTGGCCACACAACAACATCTGTTACTGAAGAAAACATTGAATCGGCGAAGCAAATCGTGTTGCAAAATCGTTCTGTACCGATTAGAGAGATTGCTGTGTTGTTGGGCATCTCTTATGGATCAGCCGAACACATTTTAACTGATGTTTAGGGTTTGAATCGCGTCACTTCTCGGCTGGTGCCAAAAAAGCTGAATTTCATTCAAAAACAGCGTCGTGTTGATGTGGCCAAAGAGATGATTTCCAACGCAGATAGTGACCCCACATTCATCGAATGCATCATAACTGGTGATGAGGTGTGGATCTATGAATATGACGTCGAAACCGCACAATAATCGACCGAATGGAACTTCAAAGGCGAGCCGTTGTTCTAAATTTTCTAAAATTTCTTAAATCGCCATACGAAAATTGTTCAACTTCTTTGTATAGACGACAAACAAAAACTAATCGTACGATATGCGTCAAAATTTGACAGAATGTGTATAAAAGTGTTGCCAACGTTGAGAGAATAAAAGTTTACCGATTGGACAAGTGCGGGAATTTTAAAATGAAACTTCCGGTTCTTTTTTTATCATAAGGTATAATGATCATGTTGTCGTTTTCTCAAACTTGTGTGTCATTTTCTGTTGATATTATGTAATTTTTGAAGTATGTAGAGTGTAAATATGTTTCCAGTGCACAAAATTAATTTTGAACTTGGGAATCCGCAGATAACTATTATGGTTTCAATGGGACCCGCGATATAAGAATGTTTAAAAGCAGTGCTCTATAGCATAGGATACGGTATGGGATATTTTTCGATTGCAAGAATCTCATGGGCAAACAATCAAGCTGAATTGAACCTGTTAATACCATGTGAATACGAAACGCATTTCAAAATGTTAAAGAAATATTGACAGTAACTACATTAATCAAATAAAACTTGGTCGGGTTCCGAGTATTCGAACCCGATACTCGATCCGAAAAGGAAAACCTGACAGGCTCGGGTAAAGCTCCGACGAAGAAAATAAGTCAGGTTCGGGTTGAGTACGGGTAAAGATTTTTATTTTTTATCGGGTACGGGTCGGATTCGGGGTTGAAGGAAAAATTATTCTCGGCTTTGGGTCGAGTACGGGTAACAATTCTAGTGTATTTTAACCTAATCAGGAATAAGAAGAAATTAGCTAGTTCGTTGAGATCACAAAATGTGCATGGACATAATTTTTTTTTAAAAGGAACAATTTTCGCGTTTTACCGATTTGAAAAATGAACTAAATTACAATATGCATTCGCCCTATTTAACACTCCTAATACCAAGCCTAAAAAAGTTACGCGGAGCACCAAGCCTCAAAAAAAGTTGGAACGGTAACTTTGAACTATCATAGCTCAGTTGTTACTTGACCAATTTCGATAAATTTTACACCCTCGAATTTTGTGAAGTTTGTAGATTATTTTAAGTATATCATTATTTACGATCGTTTAGGAAAAACTAATGAAAATCCGATTTTTCCCGTTACAAGTTTTTTTTCAAGCTCAAAATGTGCCCTATCCATGCGGCACCTGCATCGCGAATCGGATATTGAGAACCACAACTTTACCGAGTCATAACTTCGTTGTTAGTCAACCGATCTTCAAAATTTGTTCACCATTGGAAAGGTACTACTTCCACAAATAAAAAGCACTGAAAAAAAACTAAAATTAGGGTTGTCTACCCAAAGTTATAATGAAAACTGTAAATAGATGACCTAAGAAAAGATGAGACTTTTTACAATGATCGTAAATATCTCGAAATTCAAAGCGATGACCTATATATTTGTATACATCATTCGATTGCTAGTGATACCAGCTACAATTTTCGCTCAATTACCATTTCTGCACAATCAAAAGAAAACATTAAGAAATCGATGAATTTATAAATATATATGAATTTTTCCTTTTTTTCACATGTTTGTATATAACTCAAAAATTAACTTTAGAGCTATGATGTTTTCAAAACAAATGATCAGTGAAGATAAGCCATATGTCGATGTACATGGTATTAGGGTGGCTCTTATTATTAGGGTGATACAATAAGGTGATCCAAAACTTATTTGAAATAGAGGACTGCATTCTTCGGCAAAATTGTAGATAAACTTATTTCGAGCAGCTTTGCTGAGGACACCATAGTAGTATCTGCAACGGTTTTAGTGTTACAGCTATTTTTAAAGAGCAGCTTAGGGTGTTCCTAAAAAAATCAGATTTTTTTCTCTAGCATTTATATTTTTCTCTTTTCGTATAGGTATCTTTGAACATCTTTTAGAGTTTGTTAAAACCAATTTTTCAATGACTGGCGTATTCAGGTAGCGTTTTCCGAACCGAAGTTATGAGCAAAACTAGTTCAAAAACAAGTTATTTTTAACCTGCTATATCTAACTTTGAGGCAAACGAAAAAAAAATTCGTTTCATTTGTAGGTTACACTAGTTCATGCACTAGCTTTCATGTTTTTCAAAAATCAAACAAAACTGTTTGAAGAATACATTTTTTATATGAGAATAAAAGAGATATGAGAAAGGCATCATTACACAACTAGTAGGATAAAAACAAGATTTACTTAATTTCGTGATTTTTTGTGCTAAATTCAGAATTCTACTTTTTCTGAATTGTTTACTAATAGAAAATTCAAATAATTTTCGAATTCTATACATTCCGAAATAATTCTAAGTTTGTGATATTTAAATTTTAATATTCTATCGATTATAATTGATGTCGTATAGGATAGCGAAAAATTTAATATATAAGTTTTTGTTCTTAGTTGCTTGTAAAACCAAAATCAAACAATAATTTTTTTTATATTGTTGTTGGTTTCTTTTGCCATGGGTTAGTATATGAAATTCATATAATTTTACGTTCTATTTCTTATTGTACAAAGACATTGAAATAATTTAAAATTTTTGTGTTGTCACAAAATTTATTTTATTAATAAAAACAAATTCTACGTCTCTTTGAAACAGATGAAATCAAAACGGATTCCAATATTTTCACTTTGATTTGCAGAAACGTTGGAATGCAATATATATCAAAAATGTTGAAATTTCCGATCTTCTACCGAGTTTTTGAGATTTTACGGAAAACCTAAAACAAAAAAAACCTAATTTTAGTAGTTATCAATTCCGTTTGAATTGTGCATAAAAATTGGTTAGATCTTTTGTCCAATACAAAAACATAATTATTTTTATAGTTTAGGTATATTTACCAAAATTTTTAAGATTTTCAGTAAAATCCAAGTTTCAGTTTTTTTTTGTAAATTTTGTTCATAATAAATTTCCAACTAAAATAATAAAAAAATATATGTCATAAAATTTCAAAGTTTTGAGTTGTTTTTTTTTTTGATAAAATTTTCCCAATAATAGAAATTCTTTGTATTTGTACCAAATTTCTTGAGCTTATTTGAACGGATATATAATTTTGATCGTCAATACATTGTTTCAGGTAATGATTCCAATATTTTGAATCAAAAGAATGTGCATGTCATCGCTTTAATTTTTGAGTTATATAAAAACATGTGAAAAAAAAGAAAAATTCATATATATTTATAAATTTATCGATTGTTTAATGTTTTCTTTTGATTGTGCAGAAATGGTAGTTGAGCGAAAATTGTAGCTGGTATCACTAGCAATCGAATAATGTATACAAATATATAGGTCATCGCTTTGAATTTCGATATATTTACGATCATTGTAAAAAGTCTCATCTTTTCTTAGGTCATCTATCTACAGTTTTCATTATAACTTTGGGTAGACAACCCTAATTTTAGTTTTTTTTTCCAGTGCGTTTTATTTGTGGAAGTAGTACCTTTCCGATGGTGAACAAATTTTGAACATACGTTGACTAACAACAAAGTTATGACTCGGTAAAGTTGAAGTATTCAATATTTTCTATGCGACGTTTATGCCAAAGGAAAGAAAATTGGAAAGCAGATAGGGCATATTGGGCGCGTGAAAAAAACTTGGAACGGTAAAAATCAAATTTTCATTGGTTTTCCTTTACCAATCGTCTGCTACAAAGTTTTGGAATCAATCTACGAACTCCACAAAATTCGAGGGTATAAAATTTATTGAGATTTGTTGAAAAACAGCTGAGCTATGACAGCTAAAAGTTACCGTTCCAACTTTTTTCGAGGCTTGGTATTTGGAGTGTTAAGAAAATATTTTTGATTCGAAACGGTCATCTATTCGTGCAAAATTAATGGTTTGTCATACTGTGATGTGATGTGACGTGAAGTGAAGCCACCAAGGACTTGCCAGTGGATGCCGGTAGACTTGCAGTAGCCCCGATATCACTCATCCATTCACCTTTGTATCAAAATTGCGATCGTTCGGATGTTTAAATTAAATTTCCACCGGTAATGTGAAGCGAAGCGATTAAAATGAAATTGATTTTGTTATAATACTAAAAAGTGAGTAAAAGATTTACAGATTTACATGTTATTCACCCAAAAAATATAGATTTAAATGTGGCAACCCTGCACCCTGCGAACGGATCAAAGCCGGTGGTGTTTTCTTCTTCTGTATCGCACGTATCGACGCGTACCGGTTTTGCATCGCCATTTCAAATGTTGATTTGAATGTTTTGACATTCATAGTCCTATAATTCAAGAACCGGAAGTCGGATCTGTATGAAATTGCACAGTATCTTTTGAGACAATAAGAGCTTTAGTTTAAATAAAGATTTGTGAAAATCGGTTAGCTCCGTTTTTGGATCTTTTCTTTACAATTATCGGTGCTCATTCGGAATCCGAAATCGGGAACTAGTCCTAAAGTAGGTTTATATATCCACTAACTAACAAGATCTGCCAACTGAATGAATTTACCACCAAGTTTTTAAAAATTTTCACCTCGTTTTGCCGTCACTTGTAAAAAATGTTTCACTTATCGCGCTGTAATACCGGAACCGGAAGTCGGACCTGGACTTTTCGGGGACTTTCCAAAGTATTTCAAGACCTTTTATTTGCATCTTAGTTTGTGAAAATCAGTCAAGAAAACATTTTAACATATATTACACTCTTTTCTCTAATAAACGTTCTCCATTGATACATTTGATGGGTTGCACATATTTTGTATTATTTTGACAGCACAAACTGTTTATCTAAAAGTCTAACCAGAATGAGTACAAAATTTTCCGATAGCAAAACTCGGTCAACCAATCCCAGTCTCTCTTATACTAAACCATATTAATGGACTTGGTTACCATATTGATTCAAAGTTCAGAACAATTTTTAATTATCTCATTTTGTTTTCACACAATGTATTTTTTATTGTTTTGGATTAAAAATTACAAAATAACTCGTTTTTATATAAACTACCATTTAGTTCATTTTAACTCAAATTAAGCAGTATCGTTATGCATTACGTTTATATAAATATATTATCTAAACTAAAGCATATACTATCTAAGCAAAAGCTTATTATTTATTAGCTCACCGCTAACATGAACCAGTTCAAATATATATATTCTGGAATGGCAATTCCTCTCAATGAATCAGATATTAACATGGAGAGGTTCAAACTCACTGGTTTGTCCATCCGATGCGTCCATGGTAAATCAGCAATCGAGCCTCTGGACAAGTTTTCTGAAGATACATCACACCAAGATGACTAGCGGCAAAATTGCGCCCGGGATGTAAGACGACGAAAACCATTCATTTTGCGATCAAAATGAAAGCTGGCTTCCCAATAATTACATCCTTCGCATCGTATCTACCAACTACCGTATTGGCTCTCGGTGTTGTTGCAATTCTCGTAAGGTCGACATCGAAGTAGAAGTTCAATGGGAAAACTTGCTCGAAGCTACGAAATTCATCCATCTTTTCCCGAGGGAGGAAAAAAGGGAGATCCGCAGTTGAAACACTTCTTATCTTCCACTGCTTCGGCAAGCATCCTACAAACCGACACCGTCGTGGTTGATGAGTTTAATGCCGCACAGAAAAATCCATGCAGCACGAACATTTCGATGAATGGGGCCGGGCGCACAATTTTTGAAATCTCAAAAGCCACGTTTCCTTTAGCAATCAGAGGTAAGAGCTGAAGAACTGTGCACAAAATGAAACTACGTGCGGGGAAAGAGTATAACAACAGTATATAGACAGAATCGAAATGGGAATGAAGCAAAAATGGGAAGCCCGTCAGGATATGCCAACGCAGGAAAGATTACCTCGGGATAGCCGAAATGGGCGGTATTATTGCAAATTGAAATAAAAATGAAGGTGAATGTTCTGAACAGGAAAAGCATAGCAGCATAGATTAACATGATGATAAGCTACACGTGTTCGTATTTGCTAGAAATTATGGTACAGAACACAATTTCTCAATCTCTCACATTGTTACAGAGTTTGGAACACTTGAAGGTGTATAAAAATTGTAACAAATAAATCGATTAGGTGTTATCAGAAACGTTTGAAGTTGTGAAGCCATACTTCAATTGATAACAATAAAGCATTTTAATATATTAGGTTTGTAACCACGATAAACGCAGATGATCATCGTCGTGAATCGTTGTCTGGAATGATACTAGATTTATATATAATATATCAGATATAGTATTATGGAAGAGGGTGCATTTGACGCATTGATCCTCTATCCCCTATCTTTATTTGACAACTGTTTGAATATCGTTACCTTTGATTTCAACGGAGAGGAACACCATCTTTACAACAACAACAACAACAATATATTAACTTTTTGCACACCTTAAGTACAATTCAAAACATACATGTTGATGAACACGCTAAGCTTTCCAACTCGAAATAAATTGATGAATGACGATACTTTTAGTCGTGGCCAAAACTGTGTATCTAATATTGGTTTATATCTGGTACCAAGATGCTATTCACAGATGATTTCGTTTTACGAATTCGAGAGAAAGAAATATGAGACTGTAATATGTCATATTAATCTAATTTTTAAAAGCATACCCATTAAAGTATGTAGGACATCAAAAAAATTTCAGAAAAAAACAAACAATTTTTTAATTTACTACTATTTCTGTTTTTCAATACAAACCAAACAATGATGGGTGATAAATAACTGAATCATGATGGTACTGCAAGGTTAGTCTTGTTTTATTGGTTTGTTCTCAGATAGTAAAACATAAACTTTTGTAAGGACTCATAAATTCACAGTCACAGATATGATCAGCCGCTTCTTCGGTACGATGCCATTCCATTGAAGATTTAAGCTGCAGAAGAAAAAGAAGCTTCTACTTCCTATGCTGTACTCATGTGTGTGGTATAAATATTAAACTGGTTCTCGCGAGCTTGCAATAGAGTCCAGCTCGCATCACTAATCTCATTAAGTGTAAAGTGCGTGTAAGTAGCAATAAAAACAGAAATAAAATGATAAAGGCGACAGAGACATGCCGATACACATTGATATCGATTTATTAATCTTTGATTTTTTTACGATTTCATATACCCATCACATTTTATTCCAGTCTCTCTACTTGATCTGTTGGCAGTCAGTTCGTCACACAAAACTTCCAATATTTGGTGACGTACAATAAGCTTTGTGGTAAACGTTTAGAGGATTTTGGGGTTGTACAATACCAAAGGAACAAGCTTGAGCTTCATCGAATATTGAACAACAACGAATTTATCATACTGTACATGTATTGGAAGAACATTTGTACCCAATCGACGGTCCTCTGATTTGACTTCGGTTTTCTCTACACGTAAAATGTGATACAACAGCGACCATGAGGCCAACATAAACCATCAGTAGAATATGATGTTCCGACGCTTATACGCGCCCGTTTATGTTTATTTTGATGCTGTCATAAAAATATCTCCATGAATCTCTATAAAAATTATTTTTATGATGGATTTTCGTTTCTTTTTTGGGTTACCTGTAAGAAGCGAGATAATGCTGGATATGTGATATTTTTCGAAAATTGGAACCAAAAGATTCTAATACCGGTCAAACCGTACTGTTTCTTGGACTAATCGTAGAAAGTACTGTATTTCAAACATACTCGATTGTGTTTGAAACCGATATATAAACTAATTTGAACTGGAAAATTGTCGTGAAAAATAAACCGGGTAATCCAGGACCTGCTGTTCATAACCTTTCTACATTTTCGCTTAGAACCGTACCCAATCAATCATTCGTTCCGTTACGGGTAGTTTACAAAAAAGCAACCAATCTGTTTGAGTTTCTGTAGAGAATTCCCACATTTCAGATAAGTTGCAGACGACCACATCGGTCACGCTCAAGACATCTCCGCGCAATGTGCACACTGATTAGTCAGCTAGGGGGTTGGTTGAATGTAACCGTAGCAGTTGTACGGCACGATTTGACCGCGGTTGCCGCCTCCGATTATTTTATCTATTTCAACCAACCATCGCAAGTATTTCGGTGGCAGAAGGCTGAGCAATCATTCAGTGATCAGCTGAGGCACAAGTTTCTCCACATACAAGTAGCACGGTGTCTTGTATCATAGTGAAACCGTGCTCTATGGAAATGCATCACTGAACGTTTGCAATGAGCCGTGCAGGGATATTATTTGAAAAGTCACTTCTTTTGAATCGGTAACCGCAGAAAATGTTACCCTTCGTAGCAGTAGTAGCGGTATATAGAAAACCACACCCTGACTTTGACGAAAAGGAACCGCAACATGCTCAATATTAGTCCATCAGTGTCCGATGTGGGTTAAATTGCGAGAAGCAAGAAATAATTGAAATAAATGCCTGGTATTTTCTGTGGTCTTATTGATATCAGAATTCAATCAAGCGTAGCTCAACGTAGTCGAAGACAAGGAGAAGCGTTTTGTTTACAAAAAAATTCTGCTTTAATCCATCTAGTGGTGAAATGTTTCTTATATATATTAATCATACTATCATTAATTTTACTGTTGAATTCTTAGAAAAGCATGAAACTTTGTCCGAGCGTAAACTAATAACTAGTAACCTACAAATCGAAACACTGTGTAGTTCCAGAGCTGGAAGACAGATCCGTGCAAAATTCAATAGCAATCAGGCAGTAATACTTTCACTTGAGCTTAAGCTTCTTAACTAACAGCTCTGCAATTCAAAAGTACGTAATTGTGTAGCTTTTTCGTGTGTATATGTACTTATGTGTCATATAATACCACTGACAGACATTGAATTTAATCTAGAATCGAATACTGGCTCTGAAATTCCAGAATGATGAGTGCTGAACAATAAAAACCGCTTGGAATAAAATCATTCGAACTGGCCTCAAAACTGTTTCAGTTTGCCCCCAGTGAACGATCTTGAAGGTTAAAGCCAGTGGTGCCATAAAAACAATATTCTATTCTGTTCCCGTTTTGAAGTGTATTCACTTCTATATGCATATCTATATGGTATGCAATTTTTAACACTCATTACCTTTCAACTCCTGAAGTGTAATTAGGATCCGTATAAAATTCAATGTCATCCGATCAGACCACAAGCTTTTACACTTATCATCCTTAGAAAATCGGTTTGCCATCTCTGAGAAATTGATATGAGTTCGATTTCAGAATATTCCACTGTTTTCGGTACTTCTTTAACTGTAAATCACCGATCGATATATCTAACAAAATGGTGGCCATATCAACAGCAAATTAGAAAAGTTTTGAGCCACTTATGAAGATTTCACTGAATTTTTGCATAGTCACTTTAAATTACGCTAGGAAATTTTTTTGCCCTGTAATTACGAAAACGAAAGTTAATTACGATCAGACCCTGTCAGCTTGGAGCGAAATCAATCTTCAGTTCAACAACGCCATCGCACGGCATCACATTCAATACATCATGTCAATTGTATGGGTACGCAGCTCTGCTATTTTGGCGCGCACGAATTTGACATTTCTCTCCCCTACTTCTATGTATGAGATTCGATGCGGACTCACCTGAGGGCGACATGCTCGCAAAAAAGGATGTTGCCAATGATTTGTTCGGGAAATGTGAGAGCTGGATATCTTGTTAATATGATGTCTTTGTTACGATTCAACAGCAATTGATTACCTTTAAGTTTGTGAAAATCGATTAAACCATCTCTGAGAAATGCATGTGAGATACTGATAAAAGTACACACGACAAGCCCATGTGAAGTAAACTTTCAATTTGATATTCTTTTTCATATAAACAAATTCCAAACTATTTCTTTGTTTTATTATTTTTTTTATTCAATAATCTAATTTTGAAGGCACACTTCTTAAGCTCTAATCTCTCTCTTATAATCTGAATGGAATTTATACGAATTTTATTTGTTTAACATATAGTCATATTTTATCCCAAGTAGCAAGTTAAATTGATTTCCTGTAGTTGTACACTGATTGTGCAACTTATCAAGTTAGTTTATATTACTATTCTGGTAACTGTTGTGTTATGGAAAAAGCGCCCTTTTTCTGTGTTGAGCAACATATCTTTATGTTCTTTCATAGTTTGCGAATTTCGGCTAATCAGTTTACCGTAACAGTAAAAACAACGTATTGTTTCAAAGTCCGACTGTTTCGGTAATTTATTTCACCTTTTTCAAGGATTCTGTGGGAAAGTAGTTTTTATTATAATCATGATTTTGTATGTTGAAGTCCACCTACAGAAACTATGCGTTTTGTTGTGATATGTGTTTTTGAAGCCTAACCTATGTTGTCCTATGTGCTTATAATTGATAATGGCGTCCGGCAGTAACTATTGTATAGAATTGTAAATAAAACTTGTTTGGTTTGAATCTTGTTGTAACTACTTACAGCATGTGTATATCAATTTTTTTTTTCGCGCTTCACTGTGAAAAGCTGCTCGCTAAATCTATTTATAAGCTCTCAATCTATTTAATATACTTTCGGTTTGTGGCTTTCTGTTCGTCGTGCACTATTTTTGACAGTTAGTTTGAGAAGGTAAATATATGTGTGTATGTGTGTTTTGTGCGCTAATGCTGATATGACGGCTGTCACTGTCTGATATGTTGGTTGTTTATGTTTTTGTTTTTATTGTGTGTATGATTCCTGCGTAGATTGTGTTTAATCCTTCTGTATCTGTGCGTTTGTTTATGCTGTTGTCATTATTGATTATGTGGCAAACCTCAATTAACGGTAGTGCGTGTGTTTTATTGTGTCTATCTATAATTTTAGTGTTTTTTAGGTCAAATCGGTGATCTTGGCTAATGCTGTGCTCTAGTAGTGCTGTTTTCTCTTTCAGCTCTGCTAATTGCGGGTCGGTGGCGGTTAGTCCTTGTTGTTTGTATTTGTTAAGTGCATTATAATGTGTCTGATGTCCACTAATTCTAGTTTTAAGTTTATTGCTTGTCATTCCTATGTAGCATGCATCACAGTTTTCACTCGGTATGCTGTATATTACATTATTGTGGAAGTTGTTCGGTATGGGATCTTTTAATTTGGTGAATAATTGTCGTAGTGTTTTTATGTTGTGATGTGCCAGTCGTATGTTTTTGTAGTCGTTTTTACGATGCTTGTCGATTTTGTTCGACAAATATGGAATGTATGCTATGGATAGGTAGGTATATTGCAGGTTATCATCTAAAGGATGGGTAATTTATCAATTATACACATAGGACAACATAGGTTAGGCTTCAAAAACACATATGACAACAAAACGCATAGTTTCTGTAAGTGAACTTTAAAATACAAAATCATGATTATAACAAAAACTACTTTCTCACAGAATCCTTGAAAAAGGTGAAATAAATAACCGAAACAGTTGGACTTTGAAACAATACGTTGTTTTTACTGTTACAGTAGACTGAACAGCCGAAATTCGCAAACTAATACCCACTCATACTTGTAAAACTTCAACTATTTATGTTCTTTCGTTATCAGAATAACAACCATGTAACCATAAAACGTAAGTTACGTTAGAGATACGTGACCGTATAAAGAATCGATTGAGAAACTTATTTAAAAAAAATTATCATGTAATTTCGTCTACTTTATTTAAAATGATTGTGCAACTGATACAGTAACTCATGCTCAAATACCATTACAAATACAGCAATAATATCAACGAAAGAACAATTGTGGAACTTGTGGAAACTACTACGTAATGTAAACAAAAATTGAATTGATGTTTACAAAATATACCAAACATAATTTCTAATGAATAAGTTTCACATTTGATTTTCAATACAACTGCTGTTCGATGTACGCTTTACCAAACCCAGTCGTGTGTTAGAGCCGGCTTAGAAGGTACAATGTTTAGAGAAATGGTTGCGCTTATGCATAAAAACGCAGGTTCAAGTCCTAAGCAAGGATGGCTTTTATCGTATCAAAGAACGTTCACTCCCAACTCTTTAACGATTGAATCAGTGCCATCAAAGAGAGTTGGAAATCATCGCAACAACAAAAACCCGGCATGGCTCATTTAACATAGAATCGACACCAGTGCGAGAGCGTATTTCTCTCGATGACATTTCTGAGAATCAAAGGTTAGCACGCTGCTGTGGGGATCTTCTCTGAAGCAACAAACGGTCGCTTATTCTCGTTTCGCGATCCGATTCTATACAGGCAGTTGATAATTGCGATAGAATCATTTTACTATTGCCGCTTATTCTAACTAATTGCATATAATTTTTGTATAAGTTGTGTCTATGAAAATGTATGTGAATGCTCCACACAAGGGTTTTGAAATATTGCAACCTAGTATGAGAATCATCAAGTTGAATCATCGACTCGATTTTCTGCGATAATTGTCAACTTGCGATTCTCTCTTGGGAAATTCCACACAGCAACGATCATTATCAGACTGTAATTTTTTTAATGGCCGTGAAATACTCAGAGTATGAAGTGGAGCGAAGGAATGTAGAAAAATTCTCTCGCGGTTCATGCATTGAGAGACTCGAGTTCTTGTAGCATCTTCTACCGGATTGAAAATGTTGTATACAATATAGATAGCAATATAGCAGCTTCTGTCAAATTTTCGGAAATCACCAACACTGGTCCTAAGTATTGTTTTATTCATGAAAAACATAAGAAAAAGATAGTGTCGGTTAATCGAATGTCTAGCGCTGTATACAAATAGAAGCTCTTGAGCTTGAGCGACCACCTATGGTTGCTACTCCGTTACTGCTCGAGATTAGCTGAAATTGTACAGGGAATTTATAAATGATCCAACCTGGGACTGGCAAATCATCGTTCAATGTACATCTTCTGATAACCCCAGAATTCATTGATCAGTGCCGGCGCCGGCCAGGCCCGAACCTAGATCGTTTAAGGAATGGAAAGGAATGTTAGTCAAACAGCTGTTATTAATAGAGGCCATATATACTACTACGCACTCCACAAGTGTCACGGGAGAAGGATATTTGTTAGTATAGATTTCAGTAATTGTAGCATTCGTGTGCGACCTAGTACGTTCCGGTTTCAAGATGCTAGGATGCTCCACTAAACTCACAGACTTCCCAATTGGACGTGAACAATATCCGAATTGGAACACTATCACGTAACGAACAAAAACTTTCCTATTTTTGCCTTTCTCTATAGAAAGGTATTAGAATTGCTGGAAAAACCGACTTTCGAACGAAGCATCGGAGACCCATAGTGTTATATACCATTCGACTCAGTTCGACGAGATCGGAAAATGTGTGTGTGTGTGTGTGTGTGCACTTTTAGAAGATATTTGAATATTTGAATATCAATTTTCTCAGAGATGGCTGAACCGATTTTAACAAACTTGGGCTCGTTTGAAAGCTACTGTTGGGCCACGGAGCATTTGTTAGTTGCACTAATGATTGCGAAATTTTAGCACCACCATCGTCACTAATGAAACTAGATCACCACCTTTTTTTTTCATTTTAAAAGTTGAAGATCCTCAATGCGTGCACATGATTGTCGATGTAAAAATATTCTACGATTTCAATCGGTGTAATTTTCCTGAATTAAACGCTGAAATTATACGAATTAACCGGGTAAAGATACTGGCGCATGGCACTTTGAATGAAGCATTATAGAAATTCTATTATGAATTAGATACAATCTTTCGACACTAGAAGAAAATCTTTCGACACTAGAAGAAAACGCAGGTGCCAGTCTAATAACAAACAACCTTGGTGGAATGGAGAGCTGCGTAACCTCAGGAATCGTCTAAGGAAGGCTCGCAAACGATTTTTCCGGACAAAAAATGTAGATGATAAATTGCTCGTTCGTGATTTGGAACACCAATTTGAATCATTGAAAGTATTGTGTTTTCGGCTGTACGTTTCTCGGATTTATTTATTAATTTATTTATTTATTTATTTATTTACAATCAACAATCTGTGCGATTGGTCACCTCTAGTCAAAGACAGTAAACATAAAGATATATATATATATATATATATATATATATATATATATATATATATATATATATATATATATATATATATATATATATATATATATATATATATATATATATATATATATATATATATATATATATATATATATATATATATATATATAAATCTGTGTGTAATCTTTGTTATTAACATTGTAATATTAACGGATCTGCGCAGTTGATTTTCATCATTCAATTTATAATCCCGAAAGACAAGCAATAATATGAAAGAAGAAAAATACCGAATAAAACTTTTCTCTGAAGCTATCCGGAAATTTATAAGTTGAATGAAGTTGAATGAAGAGATGATTTAGTAAAATAGAGTAATCAGATGTGAAACGTTGAAAAAATCTGATAACTGAAAGAAACTCCTGCAATTGTCGCCTTTTACGACATGGAAGCAGGAAACCAGTGGATTTATTCTTGGATAATTTTATTTCCGTCGGATTCCAAAGCTTGTTTGGTTGAAAAAAATCAATTTCATCCAGATTCGAAAGGTCTTACGATCCTATAGGAAATATTATTATTTAATCTTGATCCGACTTTCTGTTAAAGAATTAAAGGATGAAGTTATTCAAAATTAATGTTATTTTATTGAATTCTATTTTTACGATAAATCTCAATAGACACTGATTACAGTTTAAAAAGATAGAATGAATCGAAATCAACTTTTAATATTCGAACTTTGGTAAAATCAACAATTCACGAAAATCTGCTGTCAAACTGGGGATCTAACGTTTTAAAGTGTGAGTTATCTGAATCAAGTAGTTCATTGTCAATATTCAAATGAGGCAGATAATCTACCAACAAAATATTATGAGCGCTTCATTGCCATTTTGAGTTAGTATTCTTTGCCATACTTTACCAATGCTGAAGGACTCTTTATATAACATACTTTCTTTTATCGAAACAAAACCAAATCTAATGGAGACATATTTGAAGAACTATATATTTATTGTTAGTCGTAGATCGTGCCACTCGAGGCAATCTGTACGTCAACAGTAAGAACAATATGTTTCAATTCAATTTCCATCTCGCTAAACCATCATCCCTTAAGCGTGTGTGTTACTGAATACCGCAGATGCATTGAAATACATAATTCGCACAATCAGTCACTGGCGGCGCTCGACCAGACGGACAAGAGACTTGAAACCTGATGAGTTATGGATGCGAAATTCCACATGTTTATTTTCCCCTACACTGATCGTATGTTGTTCGCATATCGCTTGACGTTATTCCACCAAGAATCAAATCTCCCGTACGTTGAGAGCAGTGTAAACAAAAATCCGAAAAAAACGATAGCACACGCTTACTCTCGTCCCTCATTTGTAGGCAATCAATCATATTGAAAACGACACTGGTTGATTTCGCAGCGGTGCGTGCCAGTCCATGAAAATGATGCCCGAATTGTAAGGAATTAATGGTTAATTTATAACGTATGCAATGTCAGAGGGAAATGATCGGCGCGCCTCAATGTTTTAGGTGTAACAAGGTATGTCGATAGGAATGTGTCAAAAAGTCAACGAGGTATTAAGGGATAAAAAAAGTTGAAAACATTCATCAAGGCCGTTGATGAAGTAGTAGCAACAGTATACATAAATTGGTGTTACAGAACGGCACGCACGGAATTTCTCACCGCTATTCGGTCACCGGACACTAGCCTCAAGCAACTGCGCCGCAAAACTGTGCACCAATTAGCATGTAATTTGTCTTTGTCCGTGTCGGGGAGAAATCGTCGCTCAAACGTACACGCGATCACGAGCCAGCAAGACTACCATCCAGTCATCGCATGAGCGCCAAAGAAGCTCTGGTATAATGTAAATGAAGTCGTTTCCTGCGAGGCTAGGTTCTTTATTCTGAACGAATCCTTATGAGTTCAAGTTACCATCACCTTCGTCGCCCCACCGTTCTCAATTATAGACACTATCGAAATAATCGAGATCATGTTCAACAGTTGTTCGTGAAGCATGCGTACTGGTATGGCAATGTGAAGGCGAACTGGGAAATAGGTGAACTCACCAAATAGAAGTATAATTCAGTTAATCATTAAATCACCTATCTTCAGTCTACTTGTGGCGGGACACACGAATTCAAAAGCAACAGAATTCATCACTGAAGGTGCGGAAAGGCTCCGCACAACCGATTCGATCGTTATCGACAGTGGTAACAGCCGAAAACCTTTTATTTGGAGCACAGTTTTACTATTTATCACTGTCGATTTCGTCTAAATTCATAAATCATATTTCTCCCTTGCAAACAGCCGTCGGCTTCAGTTCTCCTTTGTTTCTTAATGCAAGTTTTTGAGTAATGATGATGATCTAAAGCCTAGTGAGGAGTTTGGAAACATTTAAGGTGTTTTTTGTACTTTTGTATTATATATGCTATAGCATGAAGCAACGAGGAGATTGCTATTGTAGTTATCAAATTACAAATACGCATTAAATTCGGAGGTGAAATTGCAGGTCTATTTATGTCAATTATCTTCTCATCTTCAAGATGTGTTTTAGCGAAAGAAACCAATGCCTCATAGTGATCTACGGACATATGTCTCTTTCTTTTTTCCATTTCCTATTATAATGACTCTGTCCAGTGTACAATGAAAGAATTGATATGCAAAGCAAAAACTGAGCAGTCATCATCATCAGTCATCATAAACCGTAACAGTCCTTTCGAATAATTCGGCAATTGGTATAATTCCTGGCAAATAGCTGTAAAACAACAACAATTTTAAGATGGAAAGTATCCTTGTATCACTACTAAGCATACATATTATATTCCATCGTCAAGCGAAAGACAAATTTATGTTTGTCTTATTGCGGTTAGACGAACCGTTCCGGTCGACAAGCACACCAGGCTCACAACTGGTCAAACACAGCAGCAGGTGACAGCAGGGAATGTGATTACACACTTTAAAATCCTTTTTATTTTTTTAGAGTCCTCGAATTTCTTTCTTCACGGCCCTTAACACTTCTCTTTAATGTCTTTATGCCGCGGAGGCACCCCCGGGAGACAAAAAAAAAGATCTGAAACCACCGCTGATCGTGGGAACAGAAGAAACAAGAAAAATCACTACGTGATGTGCGGGAACAGAGGCGGTATGATTTGAACATTTGGGTTTATTTCGGAATATGTTGTCCACTTTTGAAATTTCCTTGTCCTCTATTCTGAGGACACACGACATGTCATGTATGCCGTGTATCAAGTACAGATTACAATGAAATAGTCTGATTTTGACAGACCGTGAGGTGCCAAGTTATTTAGGAAATGATGAATTACAAAAGGATTTCACGGAACAGTCAAGGCACTCGTATTGTTAGAGTTTCTGATCCGATTATGATCTTACCTGTATCACTCGCATCGGTAGACCCGTTTCCTTAGCTAACTGTTCCCTGATGTGTCGCGTTGGTTTAGGAGTTTGACTAAATGCAGTTTTTAACACTTCTAACTGTTTGGCCTTAATTGTTGTTCGGGGACCCCTTCGTTTTGAGCCAGCACCATCGTCAGGACTTTTATTTTCAGCCTGCGAGTCCCCCCGACAGTCCGGATCTCCGTCTAATGACCCCTGATCACTATCGTCATGCCCTGTTTTACTATCTGTACTCATACTTTGCACTGACAGATCCGAAGCACCGAGAGGTCCATCACTTGGTCCAAGAGGTCCTAGTCCTAAGCCAGGCCTTATATGTTCATCCTCATCTTCATCTTCGGATCCCGAACCCATCAGGGAATCTGAAACGGAAAATGATGAAAAAACAACTATACCAAATGTGTTGAACAAATATTAGTTCCAATTGAAACAAGTGGAATCAAGCGAGTTGCAGAAATGAAACCGTATTACCACAAGAGCACTTCCTGATCACGATAGAGTGTGCCGCTCAATAACACCGACTGTTTCTGTCATCCTTTCATTTTTATTTGATATGTTCCCACTCATTCACTCGAGTCGCCACCCTACTATAGAAGAATTTATCCAGAATGTACCCCCTTGATCCGAAAACTCAAATAGAAAAACAAAAACCGTTTAAAATCTCTTTACAAACAGTCTGCAGAAGCTGGTAGATCGAGATATTTTACCCTCTCTACATCTCTTATCCTGTGTTTATATATTTCAAAAGAATCTCCATAGCATACTGCCCTCGGTTCAAGCTACTCATTCAAACTTCGGGGGCGCTCCTGGCGAATTACTGTTTGCTTCCCTTTGGCTTACTTTCGGTCGTAGCAAACCATGCTCCTAGAATAACAATGAGGCAAAAAGGGCAGCTCTAGTCCAAGCACAGAAGCAGTTGCGTGTTGTATCAAGTGGGTAAATGGTATGGCCTACTGCAAGTACAATTCGTAAATGTTTCCTTACCGAAACACCCGCACCAATGAATGACGGTCTGAATAATTTCTTTCACTCCCTCTATTGTACCGCTGATTCTTTGGTGCAGTGAAAAACTGTTTATTTGCACATGAATTGTTTGTATATTTTCTTTGTAATACAACACTTTGTTTAGCTAAGGAAATTGTTTAAGTGAATAATAACACTACCAGCCAAGCCGGGGTGATGTCGGCATGATATATTGTGCCACGAATCCTAACGGCAAAAAAGTGCCAGAAGCGCCGGTCGGTGCTAAAGCGGTTAGATTAGATAGGGTCTATTTCCTCTGGAAATTATGATAAAGTACAATTTAGCACATATGCAGGCTAAATACAAAACGAATACTAATTCATTACATTTGCCTTGAATCAAAAGTGCAATTATCTTCCGCTGCATAAGGACTCTACAGTTTTTATTGTCTTTTGGTAAGAAAAAAAAAACAAATAGATTTTAACTAATTTTGTAAAAACATAATGTTATAATAACAACTAACACTGTTGAAATTAGCATGAATATAAATACATCATGTAGAATTTTAGTCTTGCATACATGCATTTTTATTCATATATCGGGAATTCTTGCCGACCGAACACAATAACGAAGCAAACGTTTGAAATTATGGAACTGTATACTAAAACATCAACGCAATATATTAGCAGTATCCTGGAGAAGGATTTGCACCTCAACATAAAACGTCCAATTGACTAACCTATACACTGTTCATCAGAAAACGTTGTCGGCGAAATAACATTCATTCGTGGTCACACAGCGTGCTACGATAGAGGATCATACTTGGAGAGAACTGTCATGCTGAGATCACGCACAACCGATACGAGTCGCTTTTTTGACATATTCCAAATCAACCTACATTAACTGACAGGCTGTCAGTGAAGTTCCGAATGTGCGCGCATGAGATTCCCCCTATTTGCCTCAAAATCTGAATTAAATATAGTAGGGCAAAAAGCAAAAGGGAACGCGCGTCTTTCGTGCACCTTTCAACCAGCTACAAACCAGAGGCGGGGGTTGAATACTTGCTAGAAAACATAACCTTCAAGAGCTGTCGTTTGCAGTTGAGTTGGATCGAAATTATCCTCCCGAACTGTCAAGGGCTGTGGAGCAAACTGAATCATGCCACGATACGAACATGTTAAAACACAAGCATACTGCACTTTCGGATTGAAACGCTACAAATTTACGCACGGAACTAACCGGTTGAAGGATTTGGGTCTCACTCAAAGGTGATGACGTGATAAGCTGGAGGATATTAACCGTCAACATATATCTTTGAGCCTAAGTTCGTGTTGGAAGGCCACAAGTTCTGATGCCTATCATTTGGCACGTTTAACAAGCAGCTGCTCTTTGTTTCGCTGTCAATAAATCCTTATTTTTCACAAAAAATATGACCATTTAAAATTACGGACTAAAGATGTCCCATACAGTACCGATGAGACTCAAACCGATTTTGCGCTCTCGTCTTGTCATATCTCTGTTATAAACTGGCCAACGGAGCCACGATAAAATAGGCACGTCCCGGTGTCTTTTGCTTGACTCAAACGTCGAAAGATTGTTGCATGTTTGCATCAACTCGCGGTCAATCATCAACCATCTGTTGAGTAAGTAAATAGCATATCAAGATGTTGATGTGTTCATATAACTATCCAAGTAAGCTTCTATACAAGGACTAAACAATCCAAGTAAATCACAAAATCAATCAATCGCGCACATAAGAAGTTATTTTCACTTTAATAATCTTCAAAAAAAACTAAAATTTTCAATGCTGTTATTCATTTATTTGCTACTACTGTTCATTAATCCCACCCTTATTCGTTTGTGATGTTATTTTGAAGCACGATTGACAACAGCTTCGGATCAGTCCATTGACTCGTGCTTGTCAAGGATGAGGTTTCGATTCTATATTATATTTTACTTTTCTCATACAGAAAAACAATGCAGTCATTGTCAAACATGATCTTTCAACTGAGGGAATAAGGCCGGGTGTCATAAGCCATTTGAATCAGTTCGTCGAAATCACAAAATAATTGAGTGTGCATGTTAATGACAACAATGTGCACTTAATTTTCTTCGAGATGAATGAACCGACTTCCTCAAAATAATACTATTATTATACCGTTAATTTTTCTCCGGATTTAACCAACACCGTTAAAAACTATTGAATTTATAGGTGACTGACTTAAATCTGTGAATAACTTAAATCTCGGGGAAACATTCTCAGCCTTTTATAAAGACGCATGAAATTACATGTTTTTTTTTAATTATGAAGGTTTCAAAGGTTACAAGGAGACGGACTCCCATTCATCTCAGTTCCAATATTCATCTCAAATACTAAAACCTTAAGTTAGAGTAAGATCTGCTGTCTGTGCTTGATCCATCGAATCTAAGGGTATTTGCTTCGAGTTTTGGCGTAGCTATAACAGCAGTATTGCACAATTGTCGAACTATTTTTTCTGCGGAATTGCATGCTTCTTAGAACCGAAACGAATATGTTGTATTTAATTTTATCACATTTCGTTGTTTGCAAGTCGAGTTTTCCACAAAATAACACTGCGATTCTCCTATTGATGTGGTTTTGGTACAATAACCCTATGAGTTGAAAAAATGATAATACTTTTCTCAGAGAAAACTATATTTTCACCGAATCGATTTTTACAAATTTAGAATCAAGTGAAAAGTCATGTTGTAGTCATATTGAGAAAACCATCAATTATGTCCATACCTGAAAAATTCGTTCTTATTCCAATAGGTGAATCGGTTTTGAAAATTGTGATAGCGTAACCTGAAGCCGATACTACATTCATGAATACTCAATTCGTGCAACTTTAGTTTGGAATGGAGTGTGAAAATTCTGGTTGAAAAAACTTGCTCCCGACCAAACTATAAAAACGTTGACTGTAAGCTGACAATATGATTCTTATCAACACATCACAGCATTTGACATCCCTCGTGGAAAACACAAATTCGGAAACAGAAAAAGGGATTTTTTCGTGCGCAATAACCAACTATTCGGATAGCGATACGGATGGGGTGCTTTATCTGCTGCTGTCAGGCACATAGCTTGGAAACGATTGTTGCTGACATAAATTCACGCAAGATCAGATAAAAAGATCAACGAAGGGTTTTCGCACGCGGGAGGTTGCAATTGTCAATTGAAGTGAAGTTGGTCTGATAATATAATCCATTTAAAGTTGCATTGACTGAAGAAATGAGGGAGATGCCTATGGAATGTTAAGAATGATAGAATACAAAAATTATAGCAAAACTGATACTTTATGGATTGATGTTAAGTTTGTGAATATTGTGTTATTACTCGCAAGTTATTGGATTTTTGTAGTTATTATTTATTCTTAACTAAGTTGTACATTTTCAGATGAATTTAATCGTTATTTGGATGTTTATTTATTTATTCGTCAAACAAATGTAGACTACAGACAAAATGAGTTACAATGGTTTCTTAAATGCTATACATTATTTCTACGATTTGGTTTCAATTTTTCTTTTATTAGTTTCCTAGACATAGTTAGATCGATTTTTGGCAGTTTTTGATATAAAAGCGCATCATATGATTAACAGGATTATTTTTGGCATAATTTGTTTTGTTTTTGTTCAATGCCATATTTTTTAATTTTGTATAGTAATAATGGTATGTCAATTCTGTCGAAAGCTTTGCTGAAGTCAGTATAGAGAGTTTCTACATAATTTCCATTGCCCATAGCTTCCAAAGCGAATGTTATGAATTCCAAGAGATTTGTTGACGTAGATCGACCTTTGAAAAAGTCTTGTTGTTTTGGAGTTATGTAATTTTTTACTTGTTGAAATATTTTCCCAATGATAATTCTTTCAAATAATTTTGGAATGCACAAGATAATGGCAATTCCTCGATAATTACTTATGTCTGATTTTGAGCCTGATTTAAAGACCGGTACTAAAAAGGAAGATTTCCATGTTTCTGGAAATATTCCTGTTCTTAGAGATAAGTTGAAGAGATGTTTTAATGGTGTTGTGAGTTCAGTAGCTAATTGTTTCAAACATATTGGTGCCATTCCGTCAGGTCCCTTTGCTGCGTTGAGGTTTTCAAGTGCAGTGAATATTTGTTGCTTTGATAATTGATTGACATTAATGTCATTAGAAAGCTCCGGTATGAAGAAAAAGTTGTCACGCTCACGATCTGTCTCGGCATATTATGTATATGTTTCTAGGAAAAAATTTGCAAATAAATTGCAAATTTCAGTGTTATTATTTCCAGTAGTTTCATTTAGGTTCATCTGGGAAGGAAGCGTGTTATTCTTCAGTGTTGTTTTAACATAGCTAAAGTAATTTTTAAGATGCTCTTTGATTTCGCTTTCAACTTTAAGATTTTTTTTTTGTTTCAATTATAGAGGCTTTAACATCTTAGGTCATTCACCTCTTCGGACCAGAAAATCTTTCTGACCCTATGTGCGGGGTTGGGAATCGAACCCAGGCGTGCTGCATGAAAGGCATCGACTATCCCATCACGCTATACCCGTCCCCAACTTTAAGGTTATATTCTTCGTGTGCCGGGTTGATTGCTATTTTCAGGTCATTTCAAATATCGAGGTAGTTTTGTAGATTGATAACACTTTTATCTTTTCTATAAGTCTTATGTGCTTTCTGCTTTCTATTTTTCAGGTTTTTCAATTGCGGGTTGAACCAGACATGCAATTTGCTATTGTGACTTCTTTTAACTGGCACAATTTCCGAAATTAAGTTGTTAATAATTAGATAGAATTTTTCCACTTCTTCATCGACGTTTCCTTCCATACTCAAAATATCTTGCCAGTTCAATGTACTTAGTCCACGTTTTTTTTTTTTTTTTTTCATAAATACGTTTATTTCATAGGCAATATACATAAGTTTTTCTTCGCCGTGGCATCTACAATACATAGTACTTTAAACCTAATACATTTCGAATATCCTATTAGTATGTTGGTATTCATTAGTTAATCTAAACACTGTTTTTATCAAGCGAGTTGCTATTATAAATTACATTAAATGAAATACATTTATTTTGTACATGATCTTATAACTATTTCAGGTTTGTTTGTATCAGTTCATCACTTTTATTTAATATAAGATAGCTGGCTATTGGTTGAGCTCATGGAAGAGAAAACAATCTAACATAAAATAAAATTTAAATTGGAACTCCAATGGACTTAATGAAATAATAAAGAAGTTTCATGTAAGGAACGTCACGACAAGCAAGAATGTCGCGAACTGGGACATTGGATAGTCTACCTTGGGTACGCAAGGAATTTATTAGTTGAGATCTGACATCACGATACTCCACGCATGTCCAAACAACATGGTCAATATCGCGGTAACCTTCGCCACAAGCACAATGATTAGTCTCGGAAAGTCCAATTCGAAGGAGATGTGCATCTAACGTGTAGTGATTGGACATGAGTCTGGACATCACACGAATGAAATCTCTACTCACATCCAGTCCCCTGAACCATGCCTTTGTCGATATTTTAGGAATAATTGAGTGCATCCACCGACCCAGATCATCTTTATCCCAAGAAGCTTGCCAGCTGGCAAGTGTTCTTTGGCGAGACGCGCTATAGAATTCATTGAAAGCAATTGGTCTCTCATAAATTTCACCCTCAATAGCACCACGTTTGGCTAAAATATCGGCTCTTTCATTGCCTGGAATGGAGCAATGAGCCGGAACCCAAACTATTGTGATTTGATAATTATTATTCAATATGACGTTCAGGCACTGTTTTATTTTGCCCAAGAAAAAAGGTTCATTTTTGCCAGCAGCCTTTGAGCGAATGGCTTCAATTGCACTCAGACTATCTGTGAAAAGAAAATAATGGTTTGGAGATAATGTGACGATTATACTCAAACTATAATGAACTGCTGCTAACTCTGCTATATAAACAGATGCAGGTTCTTGAAGCCTAAAGGAGACCGAAACATTATTGTTGAACATACCAAACCCTGTCGCTTCTTCAATTCGCGATCCGTCCGTGTAAAACATTTTCTCAGAGTCGATATGCCTGAACTTACTTGTAAATATTTTTGGGATTTCCAACGAGCGTAGGTGTTCCGGAATTCCACGCACTTCGCGCTGCATGGATGTGTCGAAAAATAAAGTTGAGTCAGGGACATTTAGGAGGCTGACACGGATAGGAATATATCTTGAAGGGTTGATTTCCTGTGACATATGGTTAAAATATACAGTCATGAATCTTGTTTGAGATTGAAGCTCAACTAGCCTTTCGAAGTTATTAATAACTAGGGGATTCAGTACCTCGCATCTTATTAGCAGTCGCGACGAAAGCTCCCAAAAACGATCCTTCAATGGAAGAACTCCCGCCAGAACTTCAAGACTCATTGTATGTGTCGAATGCATGCAGCCTAAAGCAATTCGCAAACAACGATATTGAATTCGCTCTAATTTGATAATATGAGAGTTTGCAGCGGAACGAAAGCAAACGCATCCATATTCCATCACTGAAAGTATCGTTGTCTGATACAATTTTATTAGATCTTCCGGATGAGCACCCCACCAAGATCCGGTTATTGTTCGAAGAAAATTTACTCTTTGTTGGCATTTTGTTATCAGAAACCTAATGTGTCCTCCCCACGTGCATTTGGAATCAAACCACACCCCGAGGTATTTGAAAGTCAAAACCTGTTGGATCATTCTTCCCATCATATGGAGCTGAAGCTGCGCGGGATCATGCTTTCTTGAAAAGACGACTAACTCTGTTTTCTCCGCAGAGAATTCGATACCAAGATGAACAGCCCAATCGGACAAGTTATCTAAGGTATCTTGCAATGGTTTATGCAGATCAATAGCTTTGGGTCCAGTAACTGAAACTACGCCATCATCTGCCAATTGTCTTAGTGTACATGGGGATACTAGACAGCTGTCAATGTCATTTACGTAAAAATTATAGAGGAGCGGACTGAGGCAAGAGCCTTGCGGTAGACCCATGTAGCTAATTCTGAATGTTACCAAATCGCCATGTGAAAAATGCATGCGTTTCTCTGACAAAAGGTTGTGCAAATAATTATTTATAACCGCTGGGAGTCCATGTTGGTGAAGCTTGTCTGAAAGAACATCAATGGAAACTGAATCAAATGCTCCTTTAATGTCTAAAAATACAGATGCCATTTGTTGCTTTTGAGCGAAGGCAATTTGGATGTCAGACGAAAGTAATGCAAGGCAATCATTCGTCCCTTTATTTCTACGGAAGCCAAACTGAGTATCTGACAACAAACCGTTCGTCTCGACCCAAGTGTCGAGACGTCGTAGAATAATTTTTTCGAACAATTTTCTGATGCAGGACAACATCGCGATGGGTCTATATGAGTTGTGATTGGAAGCTGGTTTCCCCGGCTTTTGAATGGCGATAACTTTCACTTGCCTCCAGTCAGGTGGAACAATATTTTGCTCAAGAAGCTTGTTGAACAATTCCAACAAACGTCTTTTTGCGAGGTCGGGCAGATTCTTCACCAAGTTGAATTTAATTCTGTCCAACCCAGGAGCGTTATTGTTACAAGACATGAGTGCTATGGAAAATTCCATCATAGAAAAGGGGCTATCAATGGAACCATTATTTGAAAAAGATTCCCTTATAATGCTATGCGTAGGAACAGAATCTGGACAAACTTTCCTCGCAAAATCAAATATCCATCGGTTCGAGTATTCCTCACTCTCATTTCCTACGTTACGATTCCTCATTCGTCTGGCCGTATTCCAAAGAGTGCTCATTGAGGTTTCTCTTGACAAACCTTCGACAAAATGTCTCCAATAGCTACATTTCTTGGCCCGAAGTATGCTCTTGTACTTGGTTTCTAAAGTCAAGAATTTTTCAAAATTCTGAGGAGTTCCTCCTCCTCGTTTTAAAAACGTCTTGAAGGCATTTTGTTTCGCGTGCTTAGCATCTGAGCACTCTTTGTCCCACCAAGGGTTTGGAGGCCTTCTGTTAGACGATGGACCAAGAAATCGTTTGGTTTGGGCTTGTTCTGCGGCCTCCAGAATCGAACAAACGAGGAAGTCATATTCTTCAAGTGGGGGGAGCTCTTCCATTGAAGTTAAGGCACTTGAAATATTACTTTGGTATTTAATCCAGTCAATATTTTTTGTCAAATCATATGGAATATTAACTGAATTAGCAATGCCTTTGTTACTGCTAATTGAGATGATGATTGGTAAATGATCGCTACCGTGTAAATCAGGAAATACTTTCCAGGTGCAATCTAGTCGAATTGAAGTCGAGCAAAGAGATAAATCTAATGCACTTGGACGTGCAGGAGGTCTTGGGATCCGTGTCATGCTACCCATATTTAGTACCGTCATGCTAAAATTGTCGCAAATATTATATATTAAGGATGATCTGCTATCATTGTAAACGGAACCCCACATCATTCCGTGCGAATTGAAATCTCCTAAAATCAAACGTGGAGCAGGAAGGGCTTCGACAATTTCATTAAGCTGTCGTTGTCCAACTTGAGCTCTTGGAGGAATATATACTGAAGCAATGCAAATGTCCTTTCCTTTAATGTTTATTTGACAAGCAACAACTTCTATACTAGAAGTCGAAGGAATATTTAATCTATAAAAGGAATAACATTTCTTAATTCCTAAAAGCACTCCACCATACGGAGAGTCTCTATCGAGACGTATAATGTTAAAGTCATTAAAACTTAAGGCTATGTTTGATGTAAGCCATGTTTCGCACAAAGTAAATACATCACATTTTTGACTATGCAACAAAACTTTAAATGAATCAAGTTTTGGCATGATGCTTCGACAATTCCACTGCAGGACAGTGATTGAATCATTTGCGGCGGATGATAAATTATCCATCAAATGATACAAAACCTGAAAGAACTGGCCATTGAGCTGATAACTGTTTCAAAAAAGTTCTAGCTATTGGAAGGAATGCCGTTATGATAGTCTTTAGAGGTTCAGAAATATTGAATGCTGCGAAAATCCATTCTACAATTTCCGAAAACTTAAGTAATCCTGTTGGTGAATGTGAAACGGAGCCCACTGGATTATTGTCTTTCCTTGAGCTAGTTTCTGGATTGGTTTGTGAATTTGACAAACCAGGAGGCACAGTTTTTGGTTTTAAATTTGGCTTTTTAGCTTTAACACGGGGATCTTTTTTTGAAGATGTAATTTTAGGTGTCTTTTTAGGTATTTTGTGGTTTGTTAATCTCCTCTTAACAGACCCTTGAGGAGTGACAAACGAGGTATCTTCACTATTTCCGTCGGAGTCAGATTCCTCTGGCTCCATAAGATTTGAAAAACCGTTTTCGGTTTCCAAGGGGGAGACATGTATGACCGTTTTAAGCATTTCTGCATATGTGCGCTTAGACCGTGCTTTTAAAGAAAGCTTCATTTTGTCTTTACGCAACTTAAATGCAGCGCATACTGAAAGATCATCATGAGGTCTCTCCCCACAATAAACACATTTTTCAACATTTTTATCGCAAAGATTATCCTTATGAGGCCCTTGACATTTGATACATTTGGACTTATTACTACAGTAAGTAGCTGTATGCCCGAATTTTTTACAGTTCGTGCAATTCATAACATGCGGTACGAAAAGCCGAACAGGAAGACGAATTTTATCGATATAGACATGGCTAGGCAACGCAGATCCGGCAAATGTTACACGAAACGAATCTGAGGGACGATACGACTTTTTTCCATCGACAATAGATGCTGAGTACAATTGCTTGCACTCGAGTATCTTAACTCCCTCAAGCATGGAGTTTTTAAAACGACCAACTCCATTTTTAAGTAAATCATCGGCCGTCAGACTTGCTTCAGTCACGACACCGTCAATTTCCACCTCCTTCGATGGAATGTAAACTCGATATTCAACAGAAAATAATTTACAGGTTACAATTTCGTTCGCCTGTTTCAAGTCATTGACAACAACTCGAATTTTATCTCTATTAACTTTACATATTTCTTTAACTTCAGAGAAATGTGATGTCAAATCCTTGGTAATTTGCATCAAATTTAAAATCTTTTCTTTTTTTCGAAGATAGACTATCCATGGCCCAGTGGTACCCTGTGGATAATGTTTAGCCCTCGGAGTATTTAAACTCTTACTAGTATCCGGAATCGGATTCGGATGATCTTCCATAAGATCATCCATTACATTAAATTTTTTTGTAAATTAATAATACCAAAATAAAAACTTATGTTTAGTAAAATTTCAGATATAAGAAATAAAAAATAAATTAAATTAAATCTACCTTGTAGCTGATGTCTCTGTTCCTTTATCGTGAAGAACGACGTGAAGCTCTTCCAACGATTTCCAATTGGCAGTCTTCTGCTGTTTCCAATTGGCAGTCTTCTGTCGTTTACTGCTATCTCAGTTGCTCTGCCGTCGTTGTGAACACCACTGCACTTGCTGTGCTGCCTGTACCTGACCCCAGGTACAGTGCTTTTGCTCTTGGTGGCGATCAAATGCGATGCTTGCAGTGTAGCACCTCGCGATATATGCCGTCTCTTTTGATCCTACGCAGCGTACAAATTCTGGTACCTGGTAGATCAGCACTGGGTTGCTTTAGCACCTTTGTGCCTTTGCACCCCTTCGTCTTCGCACCTTTATGCGATGGCACCTCTGTGACTCGTCACTTCTATGCTCTCGCACCTCTGTGTTTCTTCTACACCTCTGTGCGTATGAACGGGATGGCCTTCGTTGCTAGCTTTCCAGTCGGGAAACGCCCCGAATATTACGTTTGCTATGGGCAGTTTAACTACCTGAAGCTTAGAATTGTCTCGGTATCAGCCGTTAACTCACGAGCCAGTACAATCGAAACACAACCTCTTCGCTTGAATGGTTTTTACTGAATGTGATTAGTCCACGTTTTGCTTCTTCAAAATTTGTTTTGTGGTATTCCGGCACTTCAAAAATACGTTTATTTCTTAAGGCAGTTTACATAAGTTTTTCGTCGCCGTAGCATCACTTTTACATAATATTCTTATCCTAATTTAATTCTAACATAGTCACAACGTTTTGCATTTATTAAAACATATTCTCTTATTACTTAAATATCATCTTAGGTAACTCGTCATTAATTATGAAATCTACTCGGAAATATTATTTGAACCAAACGATTAACTTCTATAAATTATAAAATAAGCTGTTATTTTCAGACATTTTGTTAATAATTTCATAAACTGTTTCGAGTTTGTTTGTATCATTACATTATTTTTATTCTAATTTAGCTATTGGTTGAACTCATGGACGCAGCTGGGATCAGAACTAAGTCTTGAAAGGGGCCTTTATTAAATTGAAACTCCAGTTTTCTTTATGAAATGATAAATAAGTTTCATGTATGAAAGGTCACGACAAGCAAGAATGTCTCGAACTGGGATATTGGATAGTCTACCTTGGGTACGCAAAGAATTTATTAGTTGAGATCTGACATCACGATACTCCACGCATGTCCAAACGACATGATCAATATCTCGATAACCTTCGCCACAAGCACAATGATTAGTGTCGGAGAGCCCAATTCGAAGGAGATGTGCATCTAACGTGTAGTGATTGGACATGAGTCTGGACATCACACGAATGAAATCTCTACTCACATCCAGTCCCCTGAACCATGCCTTTGTCGATATTTTCGGAATAATTGAGTGCATCCACCGACCCAGATCATCTTTATCCCAAGAAGCTTGCCAGCTGGCAAGTGTTCTTTGGCGAGACGAGCTATAGAATTCGTTGAAAGCAATTGGTCTCTCATAAATTTCACCCTCAATAGCACCACGTTTGGCTAAAATATCGGCTCTTTCATTGCCAGGAATGGAGCAATGAGCCGGGACCCAGACTATAGTGATTAGATAATTATTGTTCAATATGTCGTAAAGGCACTGTTTTATTTTACCCAGGAAAAACGGTTCAGTCTTGCCAGTCATGTTTGAGCGAATGGCTTCAATTGCACTCAGACTATCTGTGAAGAGGAAATAATGGTTTGGAATTAATGTGACGATTACACTCAAACTATAATGAACTGCTGCTAGCTCTGCTATATAAACAGATGCAGGTTCTTGAAGCCTAAATGAGGCCGAAACATTATTGTTGAACATACCAAACCCTGTCGCTTCTTCAATTCGCGATCCGTCCGTGTAAAACATTTTCTCAGAGTCAATATGCCTGAACTTACTTGAAAATATTTTTGGGATTTCCGTCGAACGTAGATGATCCGGGATTCCACGCACTTCGCGCTGCATGGATGTATCGAAAAATAAAGTTGAGTCAGGGACATTTAGGAGGCTGACACGGATAGGAATATATCTTGAAGGGTTGATTTCCTGTGACATATGGTTAAAATATACTGTCATGAATTTTGTTTGAGATCGAAGCTCGACTAGTCGTTCGAAATTATTAATTACCATGGGATTCAGCACCTCACATCTTATTAGCAGGCGTGATGAAAGCTCCCAAAATCGATCTTTTAATGGAAGAACTCCCGCCAGAACTTCAAGACTCATTGTATGTGTCGAATGCATGCACCCTAAAGCAATTCGCAAACAACGATACTGAATTCGCTCCAGTTTGATAATATGAGAGTTTGCAGCGGAACGAAAGCAAACGCATCCATATTCCATCACTGAAAGTATCGTTGTCTGATACAATTTTATTAGATCTTCCGGATGAGCACCCCACCAAGATCCTGTTATTGTTCGAAGAAAATTTACTCTTTGTTGGCATTTTGTTATCAGAAACCTAATGTGTCCTCCCCACATGCATTTGGAATCGAACAACACCCCGAGGTATTTAAAAGTTAAAACCTGTTGGATCATTCTTCCCATCATATGGAGCTGAAGCTGCGCGGGATCATGCTTTCTTGAAAAGACGACTAACTCTGTTTTCTCCGCAGAGAATTCGATACCAAGATGAACAGCCCAATCGGACAAGTTATCTAAGGTATCTTGCAATGGTTTATGCAGATCAATAGCTTTGGGTCCAGTAACTGAAACCACGCCATCATCTGCCAATTGTCTTAGTGTACATGGGGTTACTAGACAGCTGTCAATGTCATTTACGTAAAAATTATAGAGGAGCGGACTGAGGCATGAGCCTTGCGGGAGACCCATGTAACTATTTCTGATTGTTGCCAAATCGCCATGTGAAAAATGCATGTGTTTCTCTGACAAAAGGTTGTGCAAATAATTATTTATAACCGCTGGGAGTCCATGTTGGTGAAGCTTGTCTGAAAGAACATCAATGGAAACTGAATCAAATGCTCCTTTAATGTCTAAAAATACAGATGCCATTTGTTGCTTTTGAGCGAAGGCAATTTGGATGTCAGACGAAAGTAATGCAAGGCAATCATTCGTCCCTTTATTTCTACGGAAGCCAAACTGAGTATCTGACAACAAACCGTTCGTCTCGACCCAAGTGTCGAGACGTCGTAGAATAATTTTTTCGAACAATTTTCTGATGCAGGACAACATCGCAATGGGTCTATATGAGTTGTGATTGGAAGCTGGTTTCCCCGGTTTTTGAATGGCGATAACTTTCACTTGTCTCCAGTCAGGTGGAACAATATTTTGCTCAAGAAACTTGTTGAACAATTCCAACAAACGTCTTTTTGCGAGGTTGGGCAGATTCTTCACCAAGTTGAATTTAATTCTGTCCAACCCTGGAGCGTTATTGTTACAAGACAAGAGTGCTATAGAAAATTCCATCATTGAAAATGGGTTATTAATAAAACCATTATTTGGAGGAGATTCCCGTATAATGCTCTGCGTAGGAACAGAATCTGGGCAAACTTTCCTAGCAAAGTCAAATATCCATCGGTTCGAGTATTCATCACTCTCATTGCCCACGTTACGATTCCTCATTCATCTGGCCGTGTTCCAAAGAGTGCTCATTGAGGTTTCTCTTGACAAACCTTCGACAAAATGTCTCCAATAGCTACATTTTTTGGCTCGAAGTATGCTCTTGTACTTGGTTTCTAAAACCATAAGTTTTTCAAAATTCTGAGGAGTTCCTCCTCCCCGTTTTAGAAACGTCTTGCAAGCATTTTGTTTTGCGAGTGTAGCCTCTGAGCACTCTTTGTCCCACCAGGGGTTGGGAGGCCTTCTGTTAGTCGTTGGCCCAGGAAAGCGTTTAGTTTGGGATTGTTCTGCTGCCTCCAGAATCGAACAAATGAGGAAGTCATATTCTTCAAGTGGAGGGAGCTCTTCCATTGAATTCAAAATACTAGAGATACTACTTTGGTATTTAATCCAGTCGATATTTTTTGTCAAATCATATGGAATACTAGCGGAAGTAGCAATGCAATTGCTACTGCTAATTGAGATGATGATTGGTAAATGATCGCTACCGTGTAAATCAGGCAGTATTTTCCAGGTGCAATCTAGTCGAATTGATGTTGAGCAAAGAGATAGATCTAATGCACTTGGGCGTGCAGGAGGTCTTGGGATCCGTGTCATGCTACCCATATTTAATACCGTCATGCTAAAATTGTCACAAATGTTTTGTATTAAAGATGATCTGCTATCATTGTAAACGGAACCCCACATAATACCGTGCGAATTTAAATCCCCCAGAATCAATCGTGGTGCAGGAAGGGCTTCAACCATTTCATTAAGCTGTTGCTGTCCAACTTGTGCTTTTGGAGGAATATAAACCGAAGCTATGCAAATATCTTTGCCTTTAATGTTTATTTGGCAAGCAACAACTTCTATACTAGAAGTTGAAGGGATGTTTAATCTATAAAAGGAATAGCATTTCTTAATTCCCAAAAGCACTCCACCATACGGAGAGTCTCTATCGAGACGTATAATGTTAAAATCATTAAAATTTAAAGCTATGTTTGAAGTAAGCCATGTTTCGCATAAAGCAAATACATCACATTTTTGACTATGCAATAATATTTTAAATGAATCAAGTTTTGGCATGATGCTTCGACAATTCCACTGCAGGACAGTGATTGTATCATTTGCGACGGGTGATAAATTATCCATCAAAAGATACAAAACCTGAGACAATTGGCCATTGAGCTGATAACTGCTTCAAAAAGGTTCTAGCTATTGGAAGGAATGCCATTATGAGGGTCTTTAAGGGTTCAGATATATTGAATGCTGAGAAAATCCATTCAACAAATTCCGAAAACTTCAGTAATCCTGTTGGTGGCTGTGAAATGGAGCCCACTGGATTATTATCTTTTTCTGTACTAGATCCTGGATTGGTTTGTGAATTTGACAAACCAGGAGGCACAGTCTTTGGTTTTGACTTTTTTTGTTTAACACGGGGATCTTTTTTTGAAGATGAAATTTTAGGTGTCTTTTTTGGTAATTTGGAGGAAGACTTCTTTCTCTTAACTGACCCTTGGGTAGTGATAAACGAATTACCTTCACTATTTTCGTCAGAGTCAGAGTCCTCTGGTTCCTCTAGATTTGAAAACCCGTTTTCGGTTTCCAAAGGGGGGACATCAATGACCGTTTTAAGCATTTCTGCATATGTGCGCTTAGACCGTGCTTTTAAAGAAAGCTTAATTTTGTCTTTGTGCACTTTAAATGCAGTGCATACTGAAATATCATCATGAGGACTATTCCCACAATAAATACATTTTTCAATTTCCTTGTTGCAATCATTATCTTTATGAGGCCCTTCACACTTAATACATTTTGATTTATTACTACAGTAAGTAGCTGTGTGGCCGAATTTTTTGCAGTTCGTACAATTCATTACATTTGGAACAAAAAGCCGAACAGGGAGGCGAATTTTATCGACATAGACATGGGACGGCAACGCAGACCCGGCAAATGTCACTCGAAACGAGTCTGATGGGCGATAAACTTTTTTTTCCTCTTCATGAACTACTGAGTACAGTTGTTTGCACTCAAGTATTTTCACACCCTCAAGCATAGAGTTCTTGAAACGACCAACACCATGCTTGAGTAAATCATCTACCGAAAGACTCGCTTCGGTAACAACACCGTCAATTTCGACATCTTTGGAGGGTATGTAAACTTTATACTCTTTATTGAAATGTTCCGAAGAGACAATATCATTCGCGTGTTTCAAATTATTTACCACAACACGAATTTTATCGTTATTTACTTTTATGATCTCTTTGATTGAAGAGTATCGTGATGTCAAACCTTTATTAATTTGAAAAATGTTTAATGGCTTTGATATACGTCTAAAAAAGACTATCCAAGGCCCAGAAGAGCTCTCCTGATATTTTTTCGTTCGTGGGGGTATCGGATTCATGCTAGGATTTACGTCCATGGATTCATCCATTACATTAAAATTTTTTTCTAAACTTTAAAATAAAATTTGAAACCAACACTACACAGTACTCAATCAAAAGGAAAAGAAAAAACTTCTACCTTGAAATTGTTGTCTATCTCCGTTGCACTGCCGTGTAGATCCTCGTTGCTCTAGATGTTCTTGTTGGATGTATCTGGACGTTGATACAATGCTGAAGCTCACTGTAGCGATAGAATATGATGTGATGCTACTGCTACCTGACATCCAGCACCACTCGAATTCCGATTTGCTTTCGTCTTCGCCAGCTGTAACCAGCGCAGGTCACCGGTGTATACCTGCGTGTTGTATGGCAGTGGAAAGACCGAGTTGTCTTGTCTCCTTCTTCCTAGTGCTCCGCACCGATATGCTTCTGCACCGAAGTGCCTTCGCACCGGTGTGCCTTTGCACTCTCCTGCTTCTATGTGCCTTTGCACTCTTCCTCTTCGATGTGCCTTTGCACTCTCCTGCTCAGCACTTGTGGCTGTATATTGCGGCCTGGGTAGAGTTTGGGAAACGCCCTTTGTTGTTTCCTTCACCAGCTTGGCCCAGCTCTAGGGCTCTCTTATGCAGCACGACTATACGTTTTAACGGCTGCTGCCAACAGGTCTCTACCTGTAGTTCAACCGTTGTCGTATTTAACGCGTGTAAACCAACCAGCGTTATTAAACTGTACGCTTCTATACACAACCTTCTCGGTTGAACGGCTATTACTGAATGATTCCGGCACTTCCTCGTATTCTATTTCGTTAGGGAGAGACATGTTATGCATAAAGATGGAGTATTCAATTGCTGTGTGAAATGCTTCATTTTTCCAGAGTGAATTTGATGATCGGCTATCGTTATGTTTCATAAGGATTCAGATATACTAGTTTTAGTTTATTTTAGTTTAAAAACTTCCATTTTTGATTTTTTTTTGTGGGAACTAACTGTACTTTAAGTGATTCATAACTCACAAATACAATTCATTCTTGTCATTGATTCATAAGCATTTCTACAAAATCCTGGTCGTCAATTCATCAGAAGGTTTCAAATTAACAGTCGATATAAAACGCCCAATTGAAACATTGAATGAACAGGTATTTTTGAAATCCAAAACTGCTCAATTCTCTCAGAAAAGTTAGTTTCTTAAGTTTTCCCAATCAAAATTTTCATTCGATTGGTGTGCTTAAAAATTCTAAAACGGGCTTTACAAACTAATCGCAACCCCTGCATAAGACGATTCATTTGAATATGTTTGAGAAAAGCGAGTAAGTAATTTGAAATTAGAACTATCATGTTCAGAACGGTTCTTTGAAATAAACTGTTTTGCCCATCCCTACATGAGACCTTTCATATGAACCTAAGTTTGTGAAAATAGATCCAGCCATATCCGAGAAAATCAAGTGCATATTTTTTGCACATACACACACATACACACGTATACACATACGCACACACATACATTTTGAAATCTCGACGAACTGATTCAAATTGAATATGACACTCGGCTCTCCGAGTCTCGGTTCAAAAGTCGATTTTCACAGCAATTTCATTAGGAAAAAGTCGCAAGAAGCCAAACCAGATAAATTCGGTGGTTGCTGAATTGTATTCGTTTCGTTGTTAGCCAAGTTTGTTTGCCCACAAATCTGTTTTTTGCTCTGCGAATTGCTTCCCGCAAACGTCTCATAACACCCAAATAATACTCCTTGTTGACGGTCTGGCCTTGTGGAAGGAATTCATGATACATAATACCCTTGTAACCAATTAAACTGCGAGCATCGCCTTTTTTTTTCTCTCATCATCATTCACAGACTCACGGCCACTTCTGAAACGTTCGTGCCACTGATAACGTTGTGTTTTCTTCAGAGTATCGTTACCGAAACACTCTTCTAACATTTGCAATGTCGTCGCTCCATTGAAACCGTTTTTAACGCAAAATTTAATGCAAGCTCGTTGTTGCAAATTTAATTCCATTGTACAAAATCGAGGACATGCCCAATCGCTGATGTACTCTATACAGCGTATCTTTTTACAAATGTCCAGGTATCAAGCTGAAAATTTGATAGAATATCGATGACAGATGTGGCAACCTAAAAAACTGTAATCGGGTGACCGAGAGCGTCACACGGTGGTGGTTCCAGGAGCTTTTTGATCAAGGTAGTATATCATACATTGATATAAATAACAACTGTGGGGCTAGTGCTACAATCCTATTTATACTTAGAACTCAGAGTTAGAACATATAATAGATGGCTTGTAAGACCTGCGTCTATGGCATTGAACCGTAAACCCTGAACATCCTGAAAATATTTATTATAGACAAAGTTTCAGTTGAGATCTTGAAAGTAAAGTTTATTAAAAACCCCAGGGCCTTTCACGTATTTCATGGAGTTGAATACGAGTTGAAATTTAATTTGAGCATTGACCAAACTAATGTCGGATCATTATACTTTAGGCACATATCTACTCGTATTTGGATTGCGGAGAGTAATCGTTGTGCACGTGAAGAAAGTTACCGTGTTATTGATCATGTCGTTTGGGCACGCATTGAGTATCGTGGTGTCTAGCCTTACATAATGGGTTTTTGGCGTGCCTGAGGAAACTTTTTCAAGGTCCCAGTTTGTGATATACTAAATTACTTAATCATTTCGAAAACAAGTTTTCCAATTTAATTATTACCCTTTTCTCCATTCAGTTCATCCAATGGTATGGAAACTGACTGTGCATGAAAATAAAGCAGTCGATGTATTACAATTAGATAAATTCTGAAATATTTTATGAATATCAGTGTCGGTATGGAAAATCATCGATAAAATCGACATCTATAAAATAAATCGACCAAACTTGACGTTTGGGCTTATTAAGATATTCGGTCATCCTTTTTTTTCGAATAACATTCTTATTTACGTTTGGATCTTAAATTGTTTTAATTTATGAAATTTCATTTTTGCACCCACGATTTTAAGTTCGTTTGGAATTTGAAAGTAATTTTTTGAAGCTACTCAAAATTAAGCCATTGATTTATGACATGGCAAATTTCCGAGAAACCTGTCTTCAGAGACATCAGAACTCGTAGTTTTTCGATTATTTTTCTATAATGAGAATTGGACTATCGTATCAATAGTCATTTCATAAGAAAAGTCGCCATATTATTTTTCCGATTACTTGACTTTCAATCAACGAACTGTGATGAAATCGGATACAGCATGTTCGCTATCTTTGCTCCTTCGCTCGAAAATTGTTCAATATTGCTGTTACAGCGAGACGACTTGAACCGAATGCAACTATTTTCATCTTACCTTCAGAGTCATTGGATCCAGCAGAGATAACAGATCTCACGCAAATTAAAGGTTTTCGTATACGAGATGACTACTGGAGCTGAGTAGACTACTGAAGTCGTTACGGTATGCTGATTCGGTTATAAAAAATCCGTCACAAATAAAAGTTGGCTTCGTGATATTTAAAAATGTCAGGTAATTAAATATATATATATATATATATATATATATATATATATATATATATATATATATATATATATATATATATATATATATATATATATATATATATATATATATATATATATATATATATATATATATATATATATATATATATATATATATATATATATATATATATATATATATATATATATATATATATATATATATATATATATATATATATATATATATATTTATATATATATATATATATATATATATATATATATATATATATATATATATATATATATATATATATATATATATATATATATATATATCAGCCACATCAGCTCGACGAACTGAGCAAATGTCTGTGTGTGTATGTGTCCGTGTGTGTATGTGTGTATGTAACATAAATATGCACTCACTTCTCTCGGAGTTGGCTGAACCGATTTTCACAAACTAAAGTTCAAATGAAAGGTCTCATGATCTCATAGCCTGGTATTGAATTTTATCCCGATCGGACTTCCGGTTCCGGAGATATAGGATGATATGCACAAAAAAATGGAAAAAATATGCACTCACTTTATTCAGAGATGGCTGAACTGATTTTCACAAACTTAGATTCAAATGAAAGGCCTAATAGTGCCATAGACTGCTATTGAATTTCATTTGGATCCGACTTCTGGTTTCGGAGTTACGTGGTAATACATAAAAATTAAAGAAAAAGTGTGCGCTAAATTTTCTCTAAAATGGCTCAACCGATTTTCACAAACTAAGATTAGAACGAAAGGTCTTATAGTTTCCTAAAAATGTCTAGAAAAAAGAACTCACTTCGATTTCTCTGCGATGCTTGAAACGATTTTTACAAATCTTGATTTGAATTGAAGCTCATATTATCTTCAAAGCTACTGTGAGATTTCATCTGGATCCGACCTCCTGTTTCGCAGTTACAGGGCGATGAGTGTCAAAGTTTTAGTTTCAAATCGCCATATATGTCTGCCACTGGTGTGTGATATTGGTAAAAGACGGTTCTGCGGTCGATAAATTTTTTTGCTATTATCTGATAAGTGCGACCGAAAGTAGAAACGAATTAAATTCAAATTTATATGAAAAATACGCAATTTCCAAACCCTGTAGTGCAGAAATACCGTTCCAGTTCCGGTTTCGGAAAAATTGGAAATTGTGATTAAAACTGAAAAAAGGATCTCACTCGCTTTCCTTCAAGATGGCCAAATCGATTTTCACAAACTTATAAGTTCAGAGGAAAAGTCTTGCAGTTTTATACGGAATTCCTAAATTTTTCGTGGATACTACTTCCAATTCCGGAACTACAGGGTAAACAGGATTTGTAGAGTTTGTTAGATTAGGTCCGAACAAACTATTTTTATTAAATGAACAGGTTTTTTATTTCAATATGGTACGTGGAAATTTTGAGGTTGAATTTTTTGAACTATCGCGTTCACAAAAAGAGCCTTTTTTCAACAGCCTATACTGTAAAATCTAATTAAGATACAAAAATTCGTCCAAGACATGAAATGTGCCTCTTTTCCTTAGCTTTCAAATAAGTTGTTTCATAAAACAACTTTTATAGTTTATTTATTGAAAAAATTAAAAACTAATAAACAAATAGAAAAATTTCAAACAGGACACTGATGGAATCCTAACTTTGACAGTTTATTGTTAGCAACGTTACAGTTAAGATCGCGGTGTTATAATTACAGTATAGGCAGGAAAAAAGGCTCTTTTTTGTAAACGCGAAACTTAAAAAAATCATATCCCAAAAATTTTACGCAACGCATTGAAATAAAAAAGTACGTGTAGAATATTTGCGAATTCTTTACCGAAAAAAAAAAAAGATGAAAAAAATATATATATTTTTGAAACCGTTCGTGCTTTAGTTAACAGTATACATGTAAAAAATTACATGCTTATGATAAATTTCCATGATATACATGCCTTAAGGCAGCTTAAATCTAATACCTAATACGATAATCCCAAACCGCATCTTTTAATCGTTTCTCTAAATAAACATATCTAATAACATTTTTTCTAACTGGATTGAGAAGATTTAAATTTTCACCGTTGATCATATAATTCCAAAAACGGAACCCGCTCTTTCTACATTCACATATCTTACTCGGTACAGAGTATACAAAATTGCCTAGTTCAAGTTAATCTCCAATCGGTCCATAAGCCAGTTTGCTCAAATTTGACTAAACACACATTTGTCGGCTTCGTTGAGCTTCGAATCCATGAGCGTAGGGTGGAAGGATATACCTGCCGGCTTTGTTTTGCCATTCTATTTAGAAAGCATTTCATTAATGTTCTTTTCGGGTCGATCCGTTTAAGCAAATTCTACCGTCCCATGCCTTTCAGCGATTGCTAATCCGGAACACCACTAATCTTTCAACCAACGCTACCCCAATGTGCATTTGGTTTACTCAAGGTCGATGGAAAAAATCCGCATTTATGTCAGATTCAAAAAGTTTTCTAATGCTTTGCCGATGCTCACACAGAATCACACGCTTTGGCGATATTCGATAAGTAGGGTCGGCGATATTATTCTTACACGTAAAGTCGCTAAGCTAAATAAGAAGGAAGGGCTTTTTTGCTTTTTCTGTTAGATATCGGTTTCGGTTCTGCACCCGAGAAAAAGATACAAATTTTTTTCCATGCGTGTATGTGATTTTATTCGATGAAGAATCTACATCAGTCGTACTTATGTTAGGCGAGCCGTGAACATTCTATTATTATGATAATTTGGGAAAAATAAAATCCTATTTGTATTGTGTACGAGGATTATCCGCCATAGCTTCGATAGGTTGGAATGGATCTGATCGTTTTACGTTGCTTCAGGGGTGGAATGCATGCTAGAATACCGGTGACATTTTTCGCAATGACGCATGTGTCAAGCGTATATCTAGTGAAACTTTAGCCCCTATTGTTTTTCTTTGTCATATGAAGCTTTTGTTACGCTGGTGGTAGAAAAGTTTACTAGAATAACAATCATCTTTTTAGTGGGGGAATCATGGGTTTTATGACTACTGGTAGTACAAAAAGTTCAAGAACAAGAAAAATATCATAGTGTATTAATTATTCGTGTATACGTTTTTGTATATTTAATCGGTTAGAAAAATCATTTGACTACTATGTTATTAAAGATTAAACAGATCAGCCTATCTACTATTTAATAATATAAAAGTTGCAGTTCTAATTACCATTTTTGCAGAAGGATGTACAATCTCAACTAAACAATCACCGAATAATAAATGTTCTTTTTTATTAGAAAGGCAATGACAAAGTTTATGAAACCGAATTATGAATTGTTATATTTCTTGAAAATGGACGAACGGTTTAGAACTAATTTCTAATCGATTGCTTTACATATATAGTAACATATGACTTTGTCAAAACAGCGAAGCAGCAAATACAATTCAGAGCGATTTGTTTTCATTCTTTCACACGTATAGTCCAAACAGATGTCTAATAATCAACAAATCATCTTTATACGGAAGCCAGGGGTACCAACAATATACATTGTCAAAATTTAGTAGACACCCTGCACAAATCACCATCGTCTCTTATCATCACTGTAATTAATCATCTCACAAGATTGTCTGCCGGGTATAAGCGGATCAGACTGTCACGATAAAGCAGCCATCAAGGCTCGGTTGGGTAACGATCAATTTGTAAAATAAAATGAAAAGTACTTCTGCTTCGCTCATTATTTCATCATTTACACCCGTCGCTTGCAATACGATGGTTCGCATTTATGCGATGAGCCATATCTGAAGTACTTCGACCATATTAGGGAATATCATGCTAATAGCTCGCATGTTGCATACGCACCAAAATTCAGGGAAAGCGTGATTTACGAAAGATGAATAGAATCATTCATCATAAAAAAGAAACACAGCGAACCCAAACAAATTCCTGGAAGACAAGATTACACTGTTTTAGCATACGGAGTTTGCTAGACGTCTTCATATTTGAAGATCAAGAAATGCAAGAACAATTAGATATGAATGTTCCTTTTTGCATTCTTATTTATGTTGTATATTTCGCGTCGAAATTCCATCTAGTTTAATTCAATTGCCAGGTGACTGCTCTTAACATCTTTGACCAACTGTACCTAATTCTCGGCTATTGCGTTATCGCCGAATTTAAGACCCCCACATGAAACTTGTCAATTTCGTTGTGTTCTATTTTCATAAATTTAAATACTTCTCCAAAATACGCACAAAAAACTAGGTATTGCATTCTTGTTTCAATAGCACTGAATCGGGGAGCTCGGTAAAACATGAAAAATACATACTAATAAATTTTAAATTACTTTACATAACAAATCATCAATGCCGAAGACACTGTTAGGATTTTGATTGTCTTATTTTTTACAATTATATAATATATAAAAAAATTACTGCGATAGGTGCATGATATAGATAAGTTTGAACATCGCTTGCTTCTCAGCAATACAATAATGTATTGAGCAATTAAATAATGTATTCATCATACTTCATTGTATGCGTGAAATAGCCGAATGAATTGAATTAATTCAGCAAAGTTGGGATTGAACCCAGGCGGCCTGCGTGAAAGGCATATCAAAAATTTGATGACAAAACTTACAAATTAGAGTTCACATTCGCTTGCTGATTTTGAATAAAGCATTCAAAATCTAAGGCAGCAAATAATCGATTTTTTAAACAACAACAATTATCATAATATTTTAATATATAAGTGCTATAGTACAAGCGCCTAGCTGACATTATTGAATGAGAACTAATCCAATACTGTACATTTACCTGAGATCTGAGAATCCGAGTTTACTGTTTAGTTATAAGGCGACTACAACTTTAGCTTTATTTTTGATTCACTATCTCGGCTGTAACTCTTACTCATCTACCTTCCTAGTACCCACATGTCCACACTTCTCTCACTCGACTCGGAAAGTTCTATCTTACTACTCATTCTTGAAAGCAAAACTCTGAATGAGGCCCCGCAGAGCCCCACGCTAGCAGCAGGGGATCAAGTGATTAGTTCTGGTTATGGGCGAATCATTGTTAATGAATACGAGCAATAATTATCCACGGACTTGTGTATTGCTTATGGGTTTCTCTCGTTCGCTTTCGGAGGAACTTTGGCTTGCAACCTTTCCTTCAACCAGAGCCCCCAGGGTGCCTCGAATAGCGCACAGATAGAAGGCACGAGAAAGAAGTGTTATAAAATCTGTAGTTTTGTTTTATGCAGTTTTCGGTGGCGGCTGCCTTTGAGCTCAAGCAAAGTATTTTATGCAATATTAGATGATGCAAATGTTATATTTCGACTTGCATCGGAAAGAAAGAAGAAAAATGTGGATCGAAATGTATTCTAGGAACTTGATTGGGTAATAATTTTTGCGAAAGCAATTTCCTACGATGGAACTTAAGTTACAAAAGTAAATCTGAAAAAAGTTCTCATTATCTATCAAAGCATACCAGTACCTTCATCATATGAACTTTTACAATTATATACAACATTCCAAAAGATACCTTGCGTATCAATAGCATTCCAATACTCATGCAATCGTTGCTTTTTGTACACATACTGTAACACCAATGGAATCGAAATTGAGAGATTGAAAAGAAATATAACAGCGAAATCAAACACCATTCATCAACCGTTAGAAAAAGTTAAAACTCAGAAAAATGCAGAGTCAGAAACTTTGAGCAGTCTCTTCTTCTATATATATATATATATATATATATATATATATATATATATATATATATATATATATATATATATATATATATATATATATATATATATATATATATATATATATATATATATATTATATATATATATATATATATATATATATATATATATATATATATATATATATATACATATATATATATATATATATATATATATTATATATATATATATATATATATATATATATATATATATATATAATATATATATATATATATATATATATATACATATATATATATATATATATAATATATATATATTATATATATATATATATATATATATATATCGATTTTCACAAAAGGTCTTACAATTGAATATAATGCTAACGAATTTCATTCGGATACGACTTCCGGTTCTGGAATTACAGGTTCATAAGAATAAAATTTTTCATTTTCAAAAGCGTGTTTTTATGACATGAATAAATCGAATCAATTACGCATGACAAGAATAAATCAAATCAATAGGCGTATAATTTTTTAATTAGACAGTTATGGTTAGTTCATGACCGTTCCTGATTCCAAAAGTCCCGGAAAAGTGTTCGTGTGCTCCAAACCGGAAATCACCTGCGTTTTCTCAGAAACAGCCAGACCGAACTTCACAAACTCAGGTTCAAATGAAAAGTATTATGTTTAGTTAATATAGAATTTTATCAAATCCGACTCCCGGAAACACAGGGTAGTGTGTATGAAATTGCAGCCTGTCATATAAGCTATAATGCAAAACACGTAAAAATTCTTCTATATTTGGTTAAAAACTGTTTCAATTGAAAGGTTATGCTAGTTGCTCACCAAAAAACCGATTTTAGGTATACCGGTTCTCAGCTCCCGGTTCCGGAAGTACCGGAAATAGTGTACGAAAACTCAAAAACGGGACTCTCTTTATTTTCGCAGAAACATTTGGGTCGATTTGCATAAAATTAGACTCAAATAAATGAATCAACATCTTTAATAATAGATTGCTTTTGACTTTTGACTTTGGTACCGGAACAAGCTGGTGTGATTAAAATTTTAAATCCTCATTTAGAGCGAAAATGCAGAAAAGCTGATGATGCGATATATTATGAGCAACTGTGGTCAAGAGAAACTATCATAAGGGATTGTTATCAAAGGATCACAGTTACAGTAGAACCGAATAATGAATGAAAATCGGCCACAATTATAAAGGAACTGATAAAGTCATTATTCATAATTACTACCCAAGTGATCACAACGCATTATATACTTACATTAATTCCACCACGACTCTCTATAAATGCCATAAAACATGAAGAACTTTTATGATGTAAATATAGAGTGTAAATGGGCACTTATACGACTAATAAAAGATTATATGTGTATAACATGTTAATTGCGTTCATAATTCTGAAATACACACTTTATAAAAACCATGTGATTTTACATCTTATTAGATGCACATAAATGGCGCGTCGCAGCTCACGCGTCTAAAACTCCATGCATGAAATTCATTGAAATAAAAAAAAAAGAATATTGAAAGCAACCGTCGCGACTTGAACCGAGGATCATTGAATCGCAACGCAAGTACGTCTGTTAATCGACCGAGCCACAGAAGCACAGATTGGCTGGTAAAAGGTGCATTTAAATTCATACAGTCACACCTGCTAGCAGAACGCAAGTTACAGTCGAAATCAGTAAAATTCAAGCTCATCTAACATTAAGTCATTACAAATGAGATTTTCCGTCATTTGACAAATTAGGTCTTTATGAATTACATCGTATGAGGAATTAAGTCACCAGTAAAATTCAATTTTTTTGTGTGTGCACGGTATATGATTCTTCTTTATCGAACCTTTTATATACACTGCGAATGCACACAAGACAGATATAAGACCTCTAAGTCATATGTCTGCTTTATATTTGTTTCTGTGATGTATGTAGGACTTGTAACTTAAGATGTTATGAAACATCTGCAACTCATTGAAAAAATTGAAAAATAATTTGGAATTTGTTAAATATGTTATGCGAATTTAAAAAAATAGAACGGATCGAACATTTAACTTTGTATATATATATTTTTTTAGTATATACTCATTCTCTGGAATTGATCTTTGGGTTACGGTAACATGCATTTGTAGTCCGGTAGCCTATACACTCCTCTCAGAAAATAAATCTGTACATATTCTGCTATCTGCGCTATGTAAGTGAATGTTTGTAATATATTTTACTTCTGTATTACCGACAATTTTTATATTTGTAAACAAAGCTAAATTTAGACTAGGTTTATGTTTTAAGTTGAAAAACTTTTCTACTTTTTCCAGCTCTAGTGCATTGATTTAATGTAGCAATTCAATTTCTATGCACTGTTATTGATAATGTTTGATTGCAATACAATATAGCATTAAATGTCAATACATAGCATGACAAAAAGCTGTTGTAAGACTGTGTTGTTGCTTCATTATATTTTGAATGCAAATTTAATGCACGCTGCTTTAAATCATGTCGAATGTGCTTCTACATTAACGATGTTATACTATAGTTGTAAATGTGCAATGATATAATGCATATGGTTACTTGGGTATGATCGACTAAAGTCGAAACAGTAAGTAACACTGAAAACGATAAAGTGGGAGATCTTGCCCTATTAAGGAATCTAGAGTTAGACTGATGTTTGGATTGTAACTAAAGATTAACAGTTTCTTTCGTCATATCCTCACGCTTCAAGAAAAAAATGACAAAAGTAGTACAGTACTTTGAATGTTTGATATGTAACACTTAAGTCTAAAATTTAGAGAATAAAATGCAGAATCAAAGTTCTTTTTTCCTTTTCTTTTTATTCTTTTTATATGGAGCAGGAAAAAGCCCAATCACTATCTATTTTATTCCAATTCCACTTGATATCTTGACCCTTATATGAAGGCGTGAAACTTTTCTTGGCTACAACCAAGCAAGCTACCTGTGCATTAAATAAAAATAATTAAATGATTTTATTCGCTTTTCCACACTTTGGAGGTTGGCCGTTGGTAGAAGTGCTATTCCAATGTCCTCAGTAAACATATATGATTCGTGGCTTATGAATTGTAAAACAGTCATGAATATAATACTAGCTACACGAAGGTTAGAAGTTTTTCACAAAAAGGCACGTTTCAATCATCAATTCAATTTGGTAAATCAAGTTCATATTTATATTTGGTTTGTAACGAATTATTATTTATAACACGAATGATTATATAACAGAATGAGGAGAAGCTGAAGACTTGCTAATATTGTTTGAAATGACTAAGTGAGAAACGCACTTATTCTGACAAAAGAAAAAAATTCACTTGATCAGTTAACCAGCAGATGTTTTCTGAATGTAGTCACTTATGAAATCAATTTCTATGGACCAAAAATGCATATATTATGCATAGTATATGATACATATAATAAAGATCAAATCAGACTGTACGAGGCTTTACTTTTTGACTTCTTACTCATAGATTTGATGTTGTTGTTAATAATCGAAAATAATACTAAATTATTTCCCTAAGTCGGGATCATCTCCAATTGAATAAAAAGATCCAATTTGTGATGGTAACCATGAATGAAACAAGTTAATAAGTTCATTTTGTTGATTTCATTGGTCAAATCATACTTGGTGTATGACGGGCTTGTAGAGACTCGCAACTTTCTGGTACAGCATCTTCGTCGAAATCTTTTGAAACACGCCGGCCGTACACGGTAAGGTACAATTGGAATAAAATTGATCTTTAAATGCAAATACGCCCATTATCTCGTTTGTCGTCCATGGCACATTAGCATACATGCGGTTGGCTGAGTTGTTTGAGCGGGTGCATGAAACCAGTTGAAACCTGTCCTCAATCGCGTGCGAGCTTGTCGCATTTTGGGTGGTTCACGTAAAAGTGCCATGGACATGGTAAACCGAAGGAATTGTTGGTACTGTAAAAATAACAGAAGAAGGAGCAACAATGATTGGACGACATCCGTCGACAGCTATGTTAATGTCTCAGGCAGCACTATCCAAGCATAAATTATGATTTAAATATGCTAATCCAATGTTTTGGTCCAACGGGTCAGATCTACATACTAGGTATGTGCCATATTTCTGAGGCACACGGTATACGAATATTGGGACAAAAGAATGTGAGACTTGTGGCATCCCTAAAAATTCTGTGCATTAACCACCGAACCAAATTAAACCACAAAAAGAGTGGCACAGTATGAATTTATTGCGAAAAATTTGTCTGCCCCAACAAAGTTATGTGTTATGCCTTTTTACGTTCACCGATGCACATATATGCATATAATTCATATTTTACATTCAAGTGCAGGATCGTTACTTATACTCTTTCTCTCTGACTATCGTGCTCTCGGGAGCTTTTGCTGTATGTGAGTCCAGTTAGGGACCCACATTTGACTCCCTCGTCGAACGCAGCAAAGGCAGATTTATTGTGCCTTTGAACAGTTGTGTATTTATTGGAAATGTTTTGCTTGCTGCTCCTTCAAAGCAATTCACCGGACTCTTGTAGCTGGCAGAAACGTTTCAAGATTTATGCCGAATAAAATTTATAGCGTAAAACTAACTTGTGCATACGGCACACGAGTCTCAAGCAACGAATTCCACCATGGGAAAAGCTCTACTGGAAAATCACCGCACGTTGAAAGTTTTCATAATTGATTCATGTTGGATGGAAATTAATCTTCCCGGACACACAGATAAATTTAGCTGCGGGGAACTAGATTCTCTGAAGAAATGTGGAAAGTCCATTTTAATTGACAACAACGCATTCTTCAGTATTCTTACAACAACTTTTGCTCTTCTTTTTCATTGATTCGAATATTAACAGTATACTTCTACGTTTTATTGTAAAGAAAAATTATAATATATACATTCGTGTTATACTACTAGCCTACGAAATTTCCATCGAAATGTTCACTTTCAGTAACTCATAACCACAGTATAAGGCGATGGTCCAACAAGCCAGATGTCATATGTTTGAAACCCTTGTAATAGTCAAGAACACTTATGAATCGGCTGTGAAGTCTATTGAAACAGAAGGTCAAGTTCCGCATGGGAATGTTGGATAAAAGACATGAAAGAAATTGTTGAGTGAGTCTCTTAATTTTAACTTTACTAACGATAACTCGAAGCGAAGGCACCGGAAATGTTCTTCGCAATTTCCAAAGCTTATTTAAAAATTAAATTTAGGATTATTTACTTATGTATATTGCTATATTTCACGCATGAATTATCAAGTTTTTTCTATATATAGTATTATCGCATTTATTCCTTGTCGTCACTTAGCAACGGGGGTTTGAGCAAACCTGATATAAAAATCAGTTTCGAAACTGATTCGATTTTCAGTTCAACAACGTTAAAACTAGGTTCGAAACTAGATTCAAACAAACGATTTGACAGCAGTTAGGGTGGAAACGGTGTTAGGTTTGGTATCAAGCGAAAACGACATTAGAAAACATCTCACAATTGCAAAAAATATAGATTCGTTTGCTAGGAACCTAGCAACCGATATATCGTATAGAACAAAAACAAAACAAATGGACTTCCAGCCGCTATAAATAATTATTTGCACATTTCCGCTCCCCTTTAATTTCCACGTAAACAACAATGACAGCTGTCTACTAACCCCATGCACGCTAAGACAATTGACAAATGATGGCGTGGTTTCAGTTACTGGATCCAAAGTTTTAAACCTGTAAAAACCATTGCAAGATATCTTAGATAACTTGTCCGTTTGGGCTGTTCAACTGGGTATCGAATTCTCCGCAGAGAAAACCAAATTTAGCCAAATGTGGTGTTCGTGAGTGTGAAATTGTGATGTTCAGACTCATTTCCAATCACTACACGTTAGACGCACAACTTCTTCGTATCAGACTTTCCGAAACTTATCATCAACAGAAGTAAAAGCTCGTGTGCACGCAGTTATAGGTTCGTTACATCCAAATAAAGTCCAGTGGAATCCGTTTTGAAGTAAAGTCGTATATCGCAATGATCTGCTTAGTACTCGAAAACTAATTTTGCTGCGCAATTCTGGAGCATCAATTTCCCAGTTTATTAATTTCGCAATGGTCAATGTTTGTAGAATTTTTCTTCGGCGCTATAAAGTATCGATTCCCAATAATTGGCATCTGTCCGGATATGGTGGCAAGTTTACAGGATCTCTCCAAGGCAAATGTCGTAATGCCATGTGAACAAAGCGTTTCTGAACACGTTCAAGTCTAAAGCTCCACGATATTTGATACGGACACCAGATTACAGCAAAGCGGATCTTTGAAGTCTTTGGCAATTTTAGAGATGAATTCCAGCTGACGGGTAGCTTTCGAAATAACTAGCGACCGTTGGACTGTACCTTATGATCAAAAAAGAACCGGAATTTTCATTTTAAAATTCCCGCGCTTGTCCAATCGGTAAACTTTTATTCTCTCAACATTGGCAACACTTTTATACACATTCTGTCAAATTTTGACGCATATCGTACGATTAGTTTTTGTTTGGCGTCTATACGAAGAAGTTGAAAAATTTTCGTGTGGCGATTTTTATAATGGATGAAAATTTAGAACAACGTGCGTGCATCAAATTTTGTGTTGCAAATGGATTTAACTGTTCCGAAACGTTGAAAATGTTATAAAAGGCCTTTGGTGAATCGTTTCTAGGAAAAGCACAGGCATATGAGTGGTATAAACGCTTCAAAGCTGGTCGTACAAGCCTGGATCATGATGAGATCCCTGGCCGCCCAACAACATCTGTTACTGAAGAAAACATTGAATCGGCGAAGCAAATCGTGTCGCAAAATCGTTCTGTACCGATTAGAGAGATTGCTGTGTTGTTGGGCATCTCTTATGGATCAGCCGAACACATTTTAACTGATATTTTGGGTTTGAGACGCGTCGCTTCTCGTCTGGTGCCAAAAAAGCTGAATTTCATTCAAAAACAGCGTCGTGTTGATGTGGCCAAAGAGATGATTTTTGGCCAAAAACTCAACCAATATCATTAACCAAGCACCGTACTCTCCAGATATGGCCCCGTGTGACTTTTTCCTCTTCCCCAGACTCGAATTGCCATTGCGGGGAACGCGTTTTGAGACCATAGAGACCATTAAAGAGAATTCGCTGCGTGAACTAAAGGCCATACCTTCGGCGGCCTATAAAACTTGTATGGAAAATTGGATCAAGCGTTGGCATACATGTATTGCCGAAGGAGGAGAGTACTTTGAAGGCGATAATAAAGAAATTTATTAAAAATTGAAATTTTTCGTTTTTTCATAAAATTCCGGTTCGTTTTTGATCATAAGGTATTCGAAATATATTAGGTTTAAAGTACTATATATGGTGGATGCTACGACGAAGAAAAAATAATGTATATTGCTTTATGAAATAAACGTATTTATGAGAAAAAAAGTCCAGAAACAAATGAAAGATCATTTGAATTTATTTTTCCTTTCACTGAAATCTAAGATATCGAAATGAATGCTGGTAAATGTTGAATAAATTCTGTCATATTTACATTATATTCTGCTTTGATCTAGATATCAAAACAATCTGCAAATTGTACGTATATTATTATGATCAGATTCCCTATCAAGTAAGCACATAGGAAAGCACTGCGCAACAGAACAGATTCAGCCAATGTATGTGTATGTTCAGTATATATTTGAAGCGAAACTAAAGTATAAAAACTAGGACCCTCAAATGACTGTTATGGCCCTAGTTAAAGTTTCTGTATATTCCAACTAGTACTGTACTTGAATTAAGCTTTTTTATTTGTTTAAAATAAGAAAACTTAGCAATCAATCTAGGTTGGCGGTTCAATGCTTGCCAGTTGTCGTATGTTTGAGCCCCGACCCGGAAGGATTCTTAGGTTGATGTCAGAGTGAGCGCAGAACGCGGACCGAAGCGAAGCGATTCAATGCGATGTACTCGGCTCCCTGTCACGACGCCATCTTGATGAGATCAACAACGGAACTTCAAAATCAGCTGATTGCAACGTAAACAAACAAACAGTAATGCATTTGTTCAACGCGTTTACCTTGTTTAGTGCACGAAAATGAGTGAATTTTGTGTTGACTCTCTCACAATAACTTGTCGGTTTACCTAAAATATAGCAGACAGTGTTTTGAGACATTATGTGGAGATAATTTTCACAATTTGAGAGTCGCGATGAGTATCAAAACATCGCAGTGTTTGGGGCTCGAAACGCGAGGGGCTCAACGTAATCGGTATACTTTCAAATGGCTGGTGCTCACATACCGGTGTCAGATGGCTGGATGTACTGTTTTCGCATCGCATTCACTCTGACAGGTTTGCTTTGATCAAATGTAACTAGCTCACACGCGCGTCCAAACGCTTCGCGCGACGCTTTCACTCTGACACCAACCATAGTATCAGTAGGATCGTAACACCAGCCATGCAATGGTCAAAAGGAATGTAACACCAAGGCTTTACTTTGGCTTGTGAAATCGATTTAACGTCGGAGATTCTACTTATTGAAACTTATGATTCAGAAACCTCACGGAGAATATTGCTTCGAAAAAAAAGTAATAAACGATTCAAAATCATCATCTCTCTGTTTGTTGATAGTCAAACAAAGCGGTTCTACTAGTTTCCAACTTCCGACTCAGGAAAATAGTGTTCAAAAATTAAAAAAAAGATCTCACTTTAATCTCTCAGAAATGATAGATTGAAATAAACGATCTTTTGGCCTTATAACAACCGCTTATTAAATTATAATATATAAAGATAACATGTAATGAAGATGCAAAGAACATAGATAGTTTATATTCCAATACAAAGATATTGTTAGTTCATGGCCTCTAAAACTTATTTCGGTTATACCTACTCCGGGCTCCAATCTCGGAAACTCCGGAAATAGTATTCAAAAATTCTGAGATGGATCTTGTGTCAATTTATCATATATAAGTATCATTTCCAAAACTGAAAATCCAAAGTGATTTCTATCAATAACAAAGTAAACAAATTACAACGTTATTTTTAAAATCTAAATACTAGACATTTTGTCTTAATCTGAAGTTCGTGGGTACGGAAACAGTTTTATAAAAAAAACTTCGACTATTCATAACCTTATGTTGTGTGTCGAGATACGTTTACTGTTATGTGTTTTTCGGTTCTTTTTGCCTTTTTCTATAGATAAAGGCCCAAAGATCCCTAGTGTTACATACCATTCCGTTCAGCTTGACGAAATCGGAAAATGTATGTGTGTTCATTTTTCTATTTTTTATGTATTTGTTCAATTTCCTCGAATATTGATCAACCGATTTTAATAATTTTAGATTCGCTTGAAAGCTAATATAGGCTGTTTGAAGATATAATGGGATAAGTGAGGTGACCGACAAATCACATTTTTGTCTTTCTCTATAGAATGAAGGTTAAAGCCGGGTATAAATAAACGATATACAAAAACCTGTTTTAATCCACCTAGTGGTGTAATGATGCCTTTCTCATATCAATCAAAATATCATATATAATACTGTGGTATTCTTCAAAATTATTTTGCTTCGATTCTTAAAAGAATAATCGAAATAGATTTGTTTGACCGTCTACTGATAAAAACTATCAATTGGAAAAGATTTGAGGTCCATTTAGAAAACTTTTTACGGTTTTTCGCTCTTTTCAGTGATGGTATAAAATTTTTAACACACTTTACCCTATATTTCCGGATCCGGAAGTCGGATCCTGATGAAATTCAGGAATTACGCATGGGACCACAGGACCTTTCATTTAAATCTAAGTTTGTGAAAATCGGTCGCGCCATCTATGAGAAAAGTTTCATTTTCATTTTTTTGCACATTTTACCCCATAAAGTTAGGGCAAAAACGTTACATACACACATACGCACATACACATACACACAAACACACACACAGACATTTTGCGTACTCGACGAACTGAGTCGAATGGTATATGACACTCGGCCCTCCGGGCCTCGGTTCAAACGTCGGTTTTCACAGTGATTGCATAACCTTTCTATATGAGAAAGACAAAAAAAAATTTCTTCGATTCTTAAAAGAATAACCGAAATCGGTTTGTTTGACCGTCTACTGATAAAAACCATCAAATTGGAGAAGATTTGAGGTCGATTTAGAAAATTTTTTAAGGTTTTCAGTGATGATTAAGATTTTCAGTGATGGTGTACAATTTTTAACACACTTTACCCTATATTTCCGGATCCGGAAGTCGGATCCGCATGAAATTCAGGAATAACGCATGGGACCACAGGACCTTTCATTTGAACCTAAGTTTGTGAAAATCGGTCGCGCCATCTATGAGAAAAGTTAAAACACATATTTTCTTTTTTTTTGCACATTTTACCCCATAACTCTCGAACCGGAAGTCGGATCGAAATAATATTCAGGAATTTTGTATGGGACCCCAAGACCTTTCATTTGAATCTAGGTTTGTGAAAATCGGTTCAGCCATCTCTGAGAAAAGTTAGTGCACTTATTTTCACAATTTTTTGCACATTTTACCCCATAATTCCGGAACCGGAAGTCGGATCCAAATAATATTCAGGAATTTTGTATGGGACCACAAGACCTTTCATTTGAATCTAAGTTTGTGAAAATCGGTTCAGCCATCTCCGAGAAAAGTTAGTGCAAAAAAACGTTACATACACACATACGCACATACACACACACACACATACACACACACACATACACACACAGACATTTTGCGTACTCGACGAACTGAGTCGAATGGTATATGACACTCGGCCTTCCGGGCCTCGGTTCAAAAGTCGGTTTTCACAGTGATTGCATAACCTTTCTATATGAGAAAGGCAAAAAGTCATATGAAAGCTAACAACATATTATTCAGTTCGTATCGAACAATCGTTCAAATCGGTCGCTTCGTTAGAATCTCCCCAAGCGTAGAGTGCCAATTTGTGAATTGCAACCTTTTGTTACGGGTAATTTCAGTACCAGTGTTTAGGATCGGAGCTAATCCATCTCGATCAAGTGAAATTCGATCCGTTGTACGGTTAAAAAGTGCATTATTCGATACCACAAAAATCGTGATAACACGTGCTTACAGCAACGAATCTGCATATTGGCTGCCAAGGTCGAGCTCTGCCTCCCGGACGGTAGCCAGCTCGGACTTAGCCTTCCAGACATAAATTGATAGCCTATCGGCAATACTGTATATGTGCAGTGAAGACGTGTGTGATAGTAGTAGTGTGCCTGAAGATACTGCTTAGCATCCACCGCCATCGTGCAACCAAAGCGTGGTCAGCGTTCATTGGTTGCTGTGCAGATTATATGTTACCTTGAGTAGCGTTCTGCACACCAGCAGCAGAGACGATTATTTTGCTGACCTTGAAGTGAACCAGTGTTATATCAAGCTAAGTATTATTGTAGTATTTGTTCTCTCTGTTCCTTCTCGCTAGTATATATTTGTAAAGCGTTTCCCTCACCTTATTATGAGCGAGGGTGGAGGCCTTTCCCCCTCAAATGATAAACCCCTCATCAATATGGATGGTATAGATGATCTTCCTCCCTCTGATAATCCATCTCGTACTCGCGTGTGGCCGATCGGTTCTGCTGGGCCTTATGTGGTATATTTCCGGTCCAAAAAAGATGAACCGCTTAATTTGATGCAAATATCGCGCGAACTGGCTAAACATTATCCGGACGTGATTCAGATAACAAAGGTTCGAGCAAAAAAATTGAAAGTGGTTGTAAAAACTATAGAGCAGGCGAATAAGATTGCTCGCCACGATGCTTTTACACGGAGCTATCGAGTCTACATACCAGCGCGAGAAGTAGAAATTGACGGCGTGGTCACGGAAGCGAGCCTGAATTGCGAAGACCTTCTGAAGCATGGGGTTGGTTGTTTCAGGGACCCTACACTTCAGAAGGTAAAAATATTGGACTGCAAGCAATTGAACTCAATAAAAATTGCAGAGGATAATACAAAAACATATTCTCCATCAGGCTCGTTTCGGGTGACTTTTGCTGGATCTGTTCTTCCTAACTTCATCCTTCTGGACAGAGTTCGCTTACCGGTTCGACTTTTTGTGCCGCGGGTGATGAATTGCACTAACTGCAAGCAGTTGGGCCATACAGCCACCTATTGCGGCAATAAACAGAGATGCATTAAATGTGGAGGAGACCATGTGGATGATTCCTGCGGTAAAAAAGCTGAAAAGTGTCTTTACTGTGGGGAAAATCCACATGAATTGAGTTCTTGCCCCACGTACAAACTGCGCGGGGAAAAATTGAAGCGATCTCTTAAGGAACGCTCCAAGCGCACTTTCGCAGAAATGCTGAAGAACGCCATGCCACCTGTCGAATCGGTAAACCTTTATGATTGTTTGCCTTCTGACGAGATTGACTCCGATGACCCTCAAGAGGGAACATCCTTTGCTATGCCTAGCGGTTCTAGGAAAAGAAAGCCAACCTCATCTCCTAAACTGCCTTGTAAAGGCCCAAGGGTGTCCTCTGCGGGGATCAACAAAGTTACAACACGGGGAAGTGCTTCACAGAAACCGAAGCAAAAGGCTCCTGGTCTGGCAAACTTAAGATCAGACCAAGAATTTCCAACACTTCCTGGTACAACAAAAACCCCCAGTACCCCCAAAATTCAACTAGAGAATCAATCAAGTGCTGGACTACTGAAATTCTCTGATATTGTGGACTGGATTTTCAGAACCTTCAATATCACTGATCCTCTTAAAAGTATGATGATGACATTTATGCCAACAATTAGAACATTTTTGAAGCAGTTGACTGCTACATGGCCCCTCCTTTCAGTGATTGTATCCTTCGATGGCTAACTCATCGAACGGGGTTAAGGATTCAATCACTGTCTTACAGTGGAATTGCAGAAGTATTATCCCGAAAATTGATTCCTTCAAAATTTTAATAAATAGTGTGAAATGTGACGCGTTTGCATTATGTGAAACCTGGTTGACTTCAAATATTTCCCTCAACTTCCACGATTTTAACATTATTCGCTTGGATCGAGATAACCCCTACGGAGGAGTACTTTTAGGGATCAAAAAGTGCTATTCTTTCTATCGAATTAACCTCCCCTCGATACCAGGTATTGAAGTGGTCGCATGTCATATCACAATCAAAGGCAAGGACCTTTGCATTGCTTCCATTTACATTCCCCCAAGAGTCTCGGTTGGGTTCCAATGGCTCAGCGATATCATGCAACTCCTTCCTGCGCCGACGTTAGTTTTAGGAGACTTTAACTCTCACGGTACGGGATGGGGTTGTCTTCACGATGACAACCGATCAACCGCGATCTATGATATTTGCGATAACTTCAATATGACTATTCTGAACACGGGAGAAATGACACGGATTCCTCCACCACCAACAAGACCAAGTGCGCTGGATTTATCCCTTTGCTCGACCTCGTTGCGGCTAGATTGCAAGTGGAAGACAATCCCTGATCCCCACGGTAGCGATCATCTACCTATCGTAATTTCAGTCGCCAGAGGATTGAGACCATTGGAGACAATCAATGTTTCGTATGACCTCACACGAAATATTGATTGGAAATGCTACGCAATCTTGATATCTGAGAAACTAGAAACAACACAAGAACTTCCCCCGGAGGAAGAGTACACGTTTTTGGCTGGCTTGATTCTCGATACTGCGATTCAAGCTCAGACGAAACGTGTACCAAGCGCGAAAACTAACATCCGTCCTCCCAACCCGTGGTGGGACAAAGAGTGCTCATCTCTGAACGCGGAAAGATCTCTAGCATTCAAAAAGTTCAGAAAAAACGGAACATCTGATAATTATCGGAAATACACGGCGCTAGACAAGCGAATGAAGAACTTAGTTAAAGCAAAGAAACTAAGTTACTGGCGACGGTTTGTTGACGGATTAACAAAAGAAACATCGATGAGCACTCTTTGGAACACTGCTCGACGAATGCGCAACCAAAACAAGTCGAACGAAAGCGAAGAATATTCTAACAGCTGGATATTCGATTTCGCAAAAAAAGTATGCCCCGATTCTGTTCCGGAACAGAAGATCTCCCGCGTCGCGACATCGAATACAAACGAAACACCGTTTTCGATGGTAGAGCTCTCACTTGCGCTCCTTTCGTGTAACAATAAAACCCCGGGGCTAGACAGAATTAAATTCAACTTGTTGAAAAATCTGCCTGACACCGCCAAAAGACGCTTGCTGAATTTATTCAACGAGTTTCTAGAGGGTAATATTGTCCCACACGACTGGAGACAAGTGAGAGTGATCGCCATTCAAAAACCAGGGAAACCAGCCTCCGATCACAATTCGTATAGGCCGATTGCTATGCTTTCCTGCATCCGGAAATTGTTCGAAAAAATGATTCTCTTTCGTCTTGACAATTGGGTGGAGACTAATGGCTTGCTTTCAGATACACAATTTGGCTTCCGCAAGGGCAAAGGAACGAACGATTGTCTTGCGTTGCTCTCAACAGAAATTCAAATGGCATTTGCTCGTAAAGAACAAATGGCATCAGTTTTCCTAGATATCAAGGGGGCTTTCGACTCAGTTTCTATAAATATCCTGTCTGAGAAGTTGCATCAGCATGGTCTTTCGCCAGTTTTGAATAACTTTTTGTTTAATCTATTATCCGAGAAACACATGTATTTCGCGCATGGTGATTTGTCGACAATACGATTCAGTTACATGGGTCTTCCTCAGGGCTCATGCTTAAGCCCCCTTTTATACAATTTTTACGTGAACAACATTGATGAATGTATCAACACACCTTGCACGCTAAGGCAACTTGCCGACGACAGCGTTGTGTCTATTATAGGACCCAAAGCTGCCGATCTCCAAGGACCATTACAAGATACTCTCGACAACTTGTCAACATGGGCTCTTCAAATGGGTATCGATTTCTCTACGGAGAAAACTGAGCTGGTTGTATTTTCAAGGAAGCGAGAACCAGCACAATTACAGCTTCAACTAGGGGGTGAAACCATAGCTCAGGTCTTCACATTTAAATATCTCGGGGTCTGGTTCGATTCCAAAGGCACCTGGGGATGTCATGTTAGGTATCTGAAACAAAAATGCCAACAGAGAATCAACTTTCTTCGTACAATAATTGGTTCATGGTGGGGTGCCCACCCAGGAGACCTGATCAGGCTATACCAAACAACGATATTGTCCGTTATGGAATATGGATGCTTCTGTTTCCGATCCGCCGCGAACACCCATTTCATTAAACTGGAAAGAATTCAGTATCGTTGTTTGCGAATTGCCCTAGGTTGCATGCAGTCGACTCATACGATGAGTCTCGAAGTCCTGGCGGGCGTCTTACCGTTGAAAAACCGATTCTGGGATCTCTCATATCGATTGTTAATCCGATGCGATATCTTGAATCCGATGGTGATTGAAAACTTCGAAAGGCTTGTCGAGCTTAATTCTCAAACCCGTTTTATGTCCTTGTATTTTGATTACATGGCTCAGAATATTAATCCTTCTTCGCTTGCTTCCAACCGTGCTCATTTCTTGGATACTTCTGATTCAACTGTGTTTTTCGACACATCCATGAGAGAAGAGATTCGTGGAATTCCGGATCACGTACGCCCTCAAGTGGCCCCCAATATTTTTTACAATAAGTTTAGAGCAGTCAACTGTGAAAAGATGTTCTACACTGACGGATCAAATCTCAACGGGTCCACGGGCTTCGGTATCTTCAACAAAAACATCACCGCTTCATACAAACTCAGTGATCCTGCTTCAGTTTACGTCGCAGAATTAGCTGCTATTCAGTATACCCTTGGGATCATTGAAACTTTGCCCGAAGACCATTACTTCATTGTCACGGACAGTTTAAGTTCAATAGAGGCTCTCCGGGCAATGAAGCCAGAAAAGCATCCCCCATATTTCCTGGGGAAAATACGGGAACACTTGAGAGCTTTATCTCGACGGTCTTATCAAATTTCCTTAGTCTGGGTCCCTTCGCATTGCTCTATTCCGGGCAACGAAAAGGCAGACTCATTGGCCAAGGCGGGCGCATTAGATGGTGAAATTTACGAAAGACCAATTTGCTTCAACGAATTTTTCAGTATATCTCGTCGAAGGACTCTCGAAAGTTGGCAAACTTCATGGAGTAATGGGGAGCTGGGACGATGGTTACACTCCATTATCCCGAAGGTATCGACGAAACCTTGGTTCAGAGGGATGAATGTGGGTCGTGATTTCATTCGTGTGATGTCCCGGCTCATGTCTAATCACCACATCTTGAATGCACACCTCCGGCGTATCGGCCTCGTGGAGAGCGGTCTCTGCACTTGCGGTAAGGGTTATCACGACATTGAACATATTGTCTGGGCATGTACCGAGTATTGTGGCACCAGATCGCAGCTAATGGACTCCCTTCGGGCCCGAGGTATATCACCTGGGGTTCCAGTACGAGACGTTTTGGCCCATCGAGACCTTCCCTATATGTCACTCTTGTACCAATTCATAAAAAACATCAACTTACAAGTCTGATCTGTGTTCTGCTATCCTCCGATGATATTTCAATTCAAGCTCGATTCTAACATCCGCTCGCAACTCCTCATCCAACATCTGTTCACCATCTTCTTCGGAACTAACAAGATCTTGTGCTGACACTAATTTTTTTGCTCCCCCTTCTTTCGTCTCTTCACTATCTCGACGTGAACTAATTAGATCTTTTCGCTGACCTAAGTAATTTCGCTTTCTAACCCCATTTTTCAACAACATTTATTTCTCTCTGTTTCACTCCTTCTTTTCCGCAAAATTCACCACCCCGGAGGGCCGAGTCGACGATCAACATGCGGGCCACTCGCCGGGTTCTTGTTGCCCGGGGGTGTTTCCCGCGGACCCACACGAAGAATGAAACCACCATCGATGCATACCATCGTCACCAGGCACCAACGTCACCAACCGAACAGCCTCCACCAATGACTAGTTGGAAAATATGGTCATGAAAGTGAAGATTCTAATTTACTCTAATTTTAAGTAGTATAAAAATGCCCTCGGCATCTTATAGCTTAACGCAGTGTGCCTTAATATATGTTATTGAATAAAAAAAAAAAAACAACATATTATTGAATCATAGATCTAGTTTAAAGTTCAAATAGCTTAGCAGTTTCAGAAATGATTAGAAACGTTCATTAGAATTCATATTCTCCTATTTGGATGAAACCGATACCGATTTTTAATAAGAGTGTATGTATTTTTTGCAAGCAAAGTTCTGCAAAACATGGTAGCTCGGATACAGTAAATTGTACAAAAATGATGTCCAAGATGAAGTTATAGGAAATCGATTGAGTACTCTAGAAAAAAATTCACACTGCAATTTTGGGGCAATTTTTTTTTGCTTGTTATATCTAAAACTATTACATATATATGAATAATTCTTAAAGATATTTGAGATTTTACAGTTTTGAAGAATACAATGATGAATCTCGTATGAACACAAAGTGCATCGTCATTCGAGAATTGGAACGAAAGAATGGAATTTATGTGTGCAACTTTGGTATTTTGATAAACGCTACTCTATTCGGTCCCACCCCGTTTATATTCTAATTGTGACACTTCACACAAAGGCATAATCGTGTATGAGTTTCGACGTCTCTGCCGAGCCCACTCATATAATTGTTCGGCAGTTATGATTAAATGTTCAAGTAGTTTGATCAAGCTTTCGCGCCTTGCCATTCGCTCTACATTACCACCGGTCCTTTACCACAAAAATGCCATTCAGCATCAATATTTTACATAAATTTAAATTTACAAAGACTAGCACAATGTTTCCTGTTCTTGTACTGTGGACAGAAATGCTGCTTCCTGGGTTTGAATTACCCATGAGTCTTTCAAAAAAAGTGTAGAATGCATACATGAACCGCAATAGATTAGCTTTTTTGATACTTTATAATGAATGATTCTGTTTTTCTTCTAATTTTCTAAAAAAAAGCTCAAACGGATGAATTGTTACTTGATCGTTGCTCCTAATTGCTCTGAACACAATCCAGGAGTAAAAAGGGAAATTTTCAGTGAGATCACGTGTATCGAGATTGGCTAACATGATTTTCCCAGATAATAAGTAGTTTGAAAAAGGTCTGACTGGACCCATCTGTCAAGCGGTGGTTTGAGCCTTCAGTTTTCCGATCACGTGCTCTGTTGAATTGAACAATAATTTGGTACATTTTGTACAAGAAAAAGGTTTTAAACACTTTGGCCAAACCATATTTTACCCATTTGAGGGTTTTGGTAGCTCATGGGTACCGCTTTGAGTTAAGATGCGCATGGTCAGTTTCATTTATTTTACGGTGCGCCTGACAGTGACGAAATAGACGAATTTTAGCTTTTCTCTAGGTATTAGAATTGATGGAAAACCGACTTTCCAACGAAGCTTCTGTGTGTGTATGTGTTTTTTACGCGTTCAATTTTCTTAATCTATCAATCAAGTTCAACGAACAAATGGTTAAAGCCGAGACTTTATTCGTGTAATGTCAAGGCTCATGTCTAATCATTATATGTTCAGCGCGCATCTCCGTCGTGTGGGGCTCGCTGAGAGTGGTGTCTGCGTTTGCGGTGAGTGTTATCATGACATCGAGCATGTTGTTTGGACATGTGTCGAGTATTGTGATGCCAGGTCCCAACTCATAGGTTCCCTTCGGGCCCGAGGTATACCACCCTTCGTACCAGTCCGCGACGTCTTGGCAACTCGAAATCTTTCTTATATGACTTTCATCTACAATTTCTTAAAATCTATCAATGCTCAAATTTAGTGCTCTCCCTATTTCTTTCTCGTCTACAGCTCTACCGCACTCTTCTTTACGTTGCTGGAAGTATGGCCTGTGTAAACGATGCTTCGTAGCATGCACCTGCCTTGAACTGACTGAGTTGCTGGAAGCTACCCAAAAACGTCACACCAACAAAGCATCCCAATCCAGAATAATCTCTTCCTAGCTACAAGCTGAAAAACATGAAGATTCATCGAACGCAAAATGTGTCTAAAAGACAGATAGATCAATAAGTCCCAAGACTAAAGATGAGATGGCGCTCGTAGTAAACCAGTAACCACGTCTTTCTAGAGTACTAACCTTTGCTTGAAACGGGTCAAAATTTTAAGTCGATCCCACCAGAAACAGCTGAGTTATCGAGGTTGGAGTAAAGTCGTTTTGTAGTTTGTATAAAAAATGGAAAAAACCGAGTTTCGTGTTTTGATAAAACATTGTTTTTTATTGGGTAAAAACACAAACAATGGATTGAAAAATGTTATCCGGACTCTTGTCCATCAAAAGAAACGATTTGTCGGTGGTTCGCCGAGTTTAAACGTGGTCGTACCGACACAAATGACGCGTAACGCTCGGGTAGACCTGTGGAAGCCGTTACATCGGAAAATGTGAGTGAAGTGACATAAATTATAATGAAAGATCGTAAAGTGAAGCTCCGTGAGATTGCTGAGATTACACAAATGTCATATGGAAGTGTATTTGCTATCCTTCATGAAAAATTGAGCATGAAAAAGGTTTTTTCAAAGTGGTGCCGCGATTGCTTTCGATGGAACAAAAACAGCAACGAGTCGATGATTCAGAAAGCAGTTTATCGCTATTTACTCGCAACAAAAAAGATTTCTTGCGTCGTTACGTGACCATGGACGAAACATGGATGCATCACTACACTTCAGAGTCGAAGCGGCAGTCATCTGAGTGGCGCACAGCTGGCGAAAGCCGTCCGAAGCGTCCGAAAACGCAGCAGTCAGCTGGCAAAGTCATGGCGTCAGTTTTTTGGGATACGCATGGCGTGATTTTCATTGACTACCTCGAAAAAGGTAAATCGATCAACAGTGATTATTATATTGACTTACTGGTGCGTTTGAAGGATGAAATCGCAAAAAACGACCGCACATGCAGAGAAAACAAATCCTTTTTCATCAAGACAATGCACCCTGCCACAAGTCTATGAAACAATGGCGAAATTGAACGAATTGGGCTTTGATCTGCTTCCTCACCCCCCATACTCGCCAGATTTAGCCCCCAGTGACTACTGGCTCTTTGCTGATCTTAAAAAAATGCTCCAGTGAAAAAGATTTGGCTCAAATGAGGAGGTCATCGCTGAAACTGAAGCTTATTTTGAAGCGAAAGATAATTTTTTTATAAACATGGTATTGAAAAATTGGAAAACGTTGGAACCATTGTATCACCCTAAAAGGTTATGTTGATGAATAAAAAAAATTTTGCAAAAAAAAATGTTGTTTCCATTGTTAGTCTCGAGACTTATTGATCCATGTGTTATGCCACAAACCAATGATGTATTCAAATTTCAATTCAATACTGTGTAGGTCCCACCCCCCCTATATCCGTGTACTAACTCTAGGGAAGTATGCCGCCCCGTAATACGGCATCCCTTCCTCTCTCCCTAACAACAAGACAATCGGCCACGTTAAGCTAAAGCAAATGAGCCTAATAAAATTTTATTTGAAAAAAAAACGATCAAATGGCTGTGACTTTTGGTTCCGGATATATTATTGAATAAGTCACGTAACCGACAAAACGCGTTGTATTTTTACGCGCTCAATTTACTCAGAGATGGCTGAGCCGATTTGAACAAACTTAGGTCCGTTTGAAAGCTACTGTCAGGCCATTGATCAAGTTCAAAGATCAAATGGCTGTGACTTTTGGTTCCGGATATATAATGGTATAAGTGACTTAACCGACAAAACACGTTGTTTTTTACCGCTCTAATGTATTTCGAAAAGTGCTATTATTCAAAAGTTTAAGCACCTCGGAAATAGTCCCCATGCGAAATTTGAGCTAAATTGGATATGGGTAAAGGGTGCTACCCGCGGAGATAAATTTATATAATTGACGAAACCGGGAATGCTACCGAAATAGTTACGTAAGCGTAGATGCACACTTTTGTGAATTACTCGAATCAATTTTAATGAACCCAAATGAATCTACCTCAATGAAAACAATTGTTTTTTTTTTTATTTTAAATTAGCTCTATAAAAACAAATGAGAAGTGGATTGAGAGCAGATTTTTATTAGTAAAGTGATTTGGTAGCAGGGCATTAATCAAGTATAGTGGAATTCAAACGAAGAGTTTAATGTATCATATTTCAATCCAAAATTTCTCACAAAAAGATTTAATACCGTAAATTGTAACTAATTACTTCTTCGTCGAACGCAAAATTTGACAACTTCTTATTGGCAAATACATTAGTTCCAAACCATTATTTCATCCTTAACGATGCCTTAGCACAATTGAAACTATTTAATCAAATAGGATTGATAAGAATGACCCATTGTCTTGAGCAAAATTCAAGAATTCAGGAACGATATATTGAATAACTATTATCAAATCATAAAAACTTAGAAGAGCGAAAACTTATAGTTAGATTATTTAATTTATTCGTCATAGAGATTTAAACTACATGTTTCTCAATATTTACAACACATTACCGCTATGGTTTAGTTGTAATTTAATTGCAATATTTGGGACCATACAACCTTCTATTTGAATCTAAGTTTGGGAAAATATCCCCAGTAATCAATTATTGTCGATACTTTAGAAACCAGGAGTTGGAATCCGATATTGTTGAAGTTGGTTATTTCGACATAACCTGAAGATAAAAAATCTAAACAATTGATCATAATTTTCAATTTTTTACGTCAGAACTTTCATTTTATTCCAAGGAACGTGATTGGCTTTATTTGTCTCTCTCACAAACACACACATGAACACTTTTTATGCGAAAGACTAAAAAGGAGTTGAATATGCCAAACGTTAATAGCTAGTATCTAATAACTATCCACTGTTGCAACATCCAGTGCACATATAATATTAAAGCGATTTTCTGTTCGGTTGCAAATCGCGCCTTCTGAGGACTGAATGTGTTACCAATAAGAATTCTCGAAGAAACAAACTATAATTTTTATTGGTTTTTGTGCGCTATATTGAAAATAATTACTCTTATCGTTGACGGCATGTGCAAGGCAGAGAAGAAATATACGCTAAGGTTTGATATTATTCGTTATTTATAAACACAGTACCTATTACGTTTAAATAGCTCTAGTTGGACTAATAGACAAATCAAGTTATCATATTTATAATCATGTTTGTTTCCTAACATACTTAAATATCCAGCCACGGCCCTAAACGGAAAATCGATACTGACGACGGCTAAACAAGAATAAAGTTTTACTACAAGCCTTTAACATTAAAATTTATATCAAATTTTAAATGACGATAATACATAGAACCGAATCCCTCCTGGTCGTTCTGTTTTCAAGATCATACTGCTTTATCAGAGTCAGAAATCTCTCCCATTGGTTGTTTGAATCCCAATGCATTTGTATGACAATCCTCCGAGCACTTTTCGGTAGCATGGAAGACATTCATTGGAACGGGTGCACGACGGAAAGTTTATCAACGACAGTTATGTACAACAGGACAGGAGCAAGTTCGTAGGGACAAAAAAGTTTGGGGTTTCTCTGTATATTTAGGTATGCTATATACATACAACATCAAATATTTATGTACTTCGCAAAATTCACAGACATGTTTGCCTGTCAAATACCAACGATTATGGTTTCCCCGGGCCGAGTTGAGACAGCGAGAGAACACCACCAAACCCCAGCAGAAGTGAGACGATGTGGATGTATACGACTGTAAATCATAGACAGCGACGACGCGTACACTTGCAAAAACCGTCGACATCAACTGCGCATACACACGTCTTGGTGGGTGGAATGGGGTGGCAAGCGCTGTTACAGACGGTTCCCCTTCGAAGCAGGATTATGCTCATGGGAGAGACTGAAACTTCAGAGTGGTCGGTTTGGTTGTGAGGATTTACGGACAGAAGCAGGGCTCATTTATTGTTGTGAGCTCTCTTTACGAGAACGGGAGATTTAAGCGAGAATACTATTTTTCCTCTATAAATAGGTTGCCATAAATTGTATACGAGGTTGGCTATTTTATCCTGCAATTTCCACCTATATGCTGAGAACCCATCGGGGATTCTTTTTCTTTTTCTTTTTTGATAGGGTAGATTTTGCCCAGAGAAATGGAACTTTTCTTATGCCCAAGTAGTCGTCACCAGCATTATTTATAATAATTTAGAAGATACATTACCTGTCAACGATGATGGATGATGTCCTTTCCCAAGTAGATAGTCATCTTTGCAGATAAATTTATTGTCATCTAAAACGTACAGCTGTTCACCGGTGCTCAACTGTTTTCTACAGATACAACACGTAAAACAATTTAAATGAAACACTTTATCACGCGGTTTTCGCACTAGATCCGATGGCGCAATGCCTTGACCACAACCACTGCACTTTGTACCGTACCGTCTGAAAATATAAAAAAATACATACCACATAATTGATCGATACAACCTAAAGTCAAAAATAACATTTCGATTTACAGATCTAGCTACAAAAGCAAATATCTCAAAATTTCAACTAAACGATCACGATGCTCGAAAGTTTATGCTATACGTTAGACTAAACATCAAAGACCACAACCATCGTGCAGCCTCATTTTAGTTGATGAGCAAACTCGTTCAGCAAACGAATTCGCTCCAGCAATTGATCACTTCATTACACCGGATGCCCTAAATGATCATTACCTAGATCACTAACCGACTGATCGTCCATTAAAGCAGTTCCAGTCGCGCTTATTATAACGCTTATTTGGGAGAAGATAGAAAGACTAATTGAAGTCGATTTTTTATTAGAAATCCCGTATTCACTTTCTAAAAGCTAACGGGCGCCATAGCAGCAATATCGAGAGCCAAGGTACTTCATGTTTGAACTATCCGAAAACGTACACTGTGAAGTATAAATGTAAAGTCTTGATCTGATGATTAAACCAAACATATATGATACCGTCGAAGACAGTTTAGCATTGTACTGTTACATCAGGGTTCAATGTTTTTAAATTTGTTTTTCATGTTTGTTTCCTCATATTATTGTAACGACTATTGCAGGTTGACTTAAATCGAATAAAGACTAGCATGCATTTGTTTGCATAATAACACAACATAAGCTCAATGACTTCAATAGAAACGTGACTAATGAGCTAAGATCAACTATTCATTTTTTAAACAAATGCGATGAAATACATAATTTTAAATTAATCCAAAATCGCTTCCAAGTATTCAAACAAATAGCAAATGATGACCAAAAGGAAAAACAGTTCTTTTTGGCGAAATTGATTCGTGTACATTATATACAAATAGATGCAATTAACTGAATACTGGAAAAAATGTTTTAGAACTACGTTCGATATTTTTCAAAATCTGGTTCATCAATTAATAATTTCTCTTTAAAATCCTTCAATTATGCGTACTATCAGAATAATCGTGAAACAGAAAGTAGACTTTTAGATTTTGAAATACCATTTAAACGCTACAAATATTTTGTGTTTTGGTTTTTTTGCTGTTATTGAATCAATTTTATCTGGTTTGACCCTGCGTGAAAATATTAACGTCATCTTGACTGTAGTTCGTTTATTGTAGAATAAGGAATGGATTTCTTGAAGGAATGGGATGAATTTTTTTCTAGTAAAAATAACTTTCCGTGGTCGTGTGTAGAGCGCAACTCAATAAGTTTCTCAAATCTCCAAAAAAATCGCTCAATCTTCAGCCTACACGATACCAGTGTTTGATCAATGCCTGTTCAGTCATGGGAAAGGAAGTGTATGTGATAATCTTAACGAAATAATTATATATCTCGACTGCAGTAGACGGGTTCAACCCAAAAGTACTCGAGATTCATTCAACATCTTTCGAACGTGTAGGTAAACTATCATGTGATTTATCATGTATTCATATTTTGAAAATCTTGCCTGACTTTGGCAAAACTCTAAAGTGCGATCAGAGAAAATGCCAACCCTTGCGGTATATCATTCTTGGCTCGCCTGAAAACACACCCATTTTTCTGTCTGGGTAAGATGTTTCCTCTCGACAACGCAACCGTTCTGAACAAGAGCAGAGCAGTGCGATGAAGCAGAATATAAATTACCGTATAGGATCAATCTCATCATTCAGATCTTCCCAGCTAATGTTTATGTCGAGGTCTTGCATTTTTTGGTCTTGCGCGAGCACACTTTTACGGTTCGAGGCGTTCTCAACTTTCAGTGTGTTGGCGAAGATGAATGCACGATTCCGAATGCCGATAATTATAATCTTTAAGCCCATTTATTTCTCAGCCACCACTACCGGATAAGTACATATTGTATGTAAATCGTCGCTATCGGCAAACGAGCTCCTGAATGAGTTGTTTCACTGTTTTATTTTGATGTCAGATTTCCAGACTAATATGAAGAAGTTACCTACTGCTGCTTACCTAAAAAAGTCATTCCTACAGTAGAGCTTCGATTCTCTACTGAAGCACTTGTCCGAGAGGGGCTGGTGACACTCGCAACACCGAACACACGCCGCATGCCAGCCCCGCTCCAGTACGTTCAGCAGGAATTTGTCTAGGATTGGCTTGTTACATCCGGCGCATGGGTCCGCGACCCCGGATGGCGGCTCGCCTCGACCTGTAATTATCCGAGACGGATAGAAGAAAACAGATAAATAAGATGATAAATACACTCGATAAATAAGACATCGAAATAAACTTAAAAATGAACTATCAATCAGGGTGTTAACTTCTAGTAGCTACCGTTTGAACAGTTAAATGGAAAGATTTATTGAGTGAAGTATGCACAGTATTGACTCCTTGGCATTAAGAAGCATTTAATCCTACACATAACGTGCAATTTTACATCTTTCGAATGTATATGCATACCTAAAAAATGACTCATTTTCACATCTGTCACATATTTAATAAATTCCGACGTATGTTTAAGTGCAGAAACACGCAATTTTACGAATAACATTCTTATGAATGGAGTCATAGGTGGATTTGCGTCACCTTTAAATTTAATGATTTTTGCTGAGAGTAAGAGGTTGCAAAAATACATTCTTTCTATCTTGTATGCGTATAGATGATCAGTTTCCTCGAAGATCACATGTCTGACACTTCCAGTTTCGAAGATTTGATGGTATAAGTGACGCAACCGACAAACAGCATTTTTTATCTTTTTATTGTTGAAAAAAACTACTTTTGTCGGAGACCTCTAGAAAAAACACATTTTTTTCTCTTTGCTCAATATTTTAGGGGATGACTAAACTGATGTCAAGAAGCTAAAGCTCGTCAATAAGCTACTATTGAGTCATTGATCAAGTTCGAATATCGAATGACTATCTCTTCCGATTCTGAAGATATAATGATATAAGAGACATAACCGACAAAACGCACTTTTTCTCCTCCGCTCATTTTTTCGGAGATGCCTGAACCGATTACAATAAAACCAAGTTCGTCTAAATGCTACCATTGATTCGTTGATCAAGTTCAAATGGCCGTCACTTCCGGTTCCAAAGATATAATGGAGTTAGTGACGTGAATATACTGGCAAAAATGACGTAACCGACTAACCACACTGTTTTTATTTTGGCTTACTTTTCTCGGAGAAGGCTATCATGATGTCATTGATAAAGTTCGAAAGGGTTATGGTAAACATTTCCGGTTAGGGAGATGTTATCTTATAGGAGTCGGAGATACCTGAACCAATTTCGAAAATCTTAAACTTAAAGCTCATGAATGGTGAATATTTTTTTCTCTGAAGATAAAATCGTATAAATGTTTCAAAGTGACTATTTGCATGAGAGAAAAATCCCTAAAGAATACCACCACTTGGTGGATTCGGAAGAGGCTTTTCTAGAGTTTGAATAGCTGCTATTGCATCATTGATCAGGTTCGAATGTCAAATTACTGAGTTTTCCGATTCCGATTTTTGTTTGTGTTCTGACTTCGCAAAACCGAAACGAAGCTGAGGGGGGCATTGAAAGGACTTGTTTTCTGTAAAACCGTTCGCACTTATAAGCGCAAAATAGGAACACCTACTTTAAAAGCTAGAGAGTGATTTAGATGATAAGTGTCCCCTTTTCTTTATTTTAACTTTGATCTCAACTCAAAAACAATTCCATTTATCTGAAATATTCTTTCTCATCATTTTTCATATTTCCCTAACAAAATCAGTCATTTTTAGATGAAATAATAGTTTTTATCTACGAAACGTAGGTGAGTTATGAATAAAGCATTAAAATTTCATTTACATATAATATCTGATTATTTCTGATTGTTTTCGTAGATTCGAAAATGTCGAAATAAGAATGGTTATTTTCGCTCCATCCATTTTAAGAGCTTGAAATTCGAGGTTGATGCACTCAAAGCTAGATTGCGCCTGAAAAAAGGGATGTGTTTCTCAAACCATATGTGTTTTGTAGCTGAAAGTTGTAGCTTCCGAATAGTATAGCATTCGGAATTAAAATGTTATTTTCTGTTATATTTTTTTTGCGTAAAACGAAAAGTGGCCATTCTCGCCTCAGGAGAAGACTAAACCAATTCAACAATTTTAAAATCGTTTAAAATGTACTATCGAGGCACTAATCAGGTTCGAAGATTAGGTAGATGACTCTCCCGACTCCCGAGATATAATGGTATAGGTGACGTAACCGACAATCCCAACTTTTTATTAAATCTTTAATAATCATTAATTTATCTTACTAATCTTGGGTTCGCATGAAAGCTTTTATTGGGTTGTTGATCAAGTTCGAAGATCAAATGGCTGACACTTCTGGCTTGGAAATAAAATATGATGGATAATCTTAGAGGCGACGTAATCGGCAGACCATCTTCATCATTCGCTCAATTTTCTACGAGATGGCTCAACGGATTTCTACAAACTTAGGCTTATTCAAAAATTACTACATATGAGATTCTTCGTCAATTTTGATGGCGAATACATATAATCTTATAAGTGACGTATCCAATCACCACTATGCTACGCTCTTAGTCATCCGATAATTTTTTTATTCAATTTTTTGGTTGCCACATGTGTCATTGATGTTCTATCAAATTTTCAGTTTGATACCTGGTCATTTGTAAAAACTCGCTGTATTGCGTACATCTACGATTGTGCATGCACTCGATTTTGTATAATTTTAAAAATGGAATTGCATTTACTACAACGAGTTTGCATTCAATTTTGCGTTAACGGTTAACGGTTTCAATGCTGCGATGATATTGGAAATATTAGAAGAGTGTTTTGGCAACGATACTCAGAAGAAAACAGTCGTTTATCAGTGGCAATCAGTGGAATGGTGATGAGAGAAGCGGTAGGCCATCGGCATCGGAAACCGACGAAAACATCAACAAAATCGAATAATGGATAATCGTAGGTCGCAAATTGATTATTAGCTGTATTATTTGGGCATTATAAAATGTTTGCGTAAAGCAATTCGCTGAAAAAGACCAGATTTGTGGGTAAACAACTCGTAGATCTTGCACCACGATAACGCACCGTCACACAATGCCATCGTTATCCGTAAACATTTGGCTAAAGACGAAACGAATACCATTCAGCAACCACCGAATTCACCTGATTTGGATCCCTGCGACTTTTTCCTATTCGGTCGACTCAAGAAACTGCTCCGTGGAACGCCGAGATGAGATTATGGAAAAATCACAGATGGCTCTGATGGCCATACCGAAAACTGAATATAAAAAATGTATCGAGGATTGGATCAAGTGCTGACATAAGTGTGTTGCAGTCGATGAGGTGTGTTTTGAAGGGGACAATATCGATTTTGATGAATAATCTTGTATTATTAATTTTGTGAATAACTTCCGGGAACTACATTACCCGGGACAGTATAAAATAATTCAAGTGTAACTAGAAAGTTTAGTTCTGAAGCAATTTTAACAATATTACACACAAATATATTATGGTTTTATTTATCACAGCGGATTAGTGCCATGGCGCTAATTTTAAAATATCCGTAATGATTAGTGATTGAAAACCATCTCTAAAGAAATAAGATATATAAGATGCTAATCTCAGTTTTCATATTTGAATATCCAGTTGTTATAAATTTGTTGATTATCTTCAAACCAATTAGCAATGTTCATGTGCTTTGTATACCGTTTACTAGACGAAACCGTTTTTCTAGACGAAACGAAACTTTAAGCTTTTTTACTTTGACACCTTCTCATCATATAAAACCTGAAGAATTGCTACGATCAAATCTCATTCAAAAGGACTAAACAATATTTTCGCTAACGGCCATGTGGAATTTCTATTACAGCAGGAATAACAAGCCGCAGCATGGGTAACGTTAGCTGTAAAGCGTTCTGCAATGTTAGGAACCCTCATCGATTTCAAGGTTGGCTTGAAGGCCGAAATTAGATACTATCAAGAACGCAGTTGATCTTTCCGATGACAGCGGATATCAAAGCAGGCATGTTTTGATAGGTATCTGTTATGCTTTGTGGATTAGCTTACCAACACTTCCGAAGTACAATACTGTTTTTGGGGTGAGATTCCCTCTGATTTTTTAACAATGTGGCAGCTGGAAGGCATGGTATATTTCTGACATTTTTTCCTGTTTGGTTTGAGGCTCAAATTCTGCGATCGTTAGACGCTCGTATTTAAAAATGAATAAAAAATAATTTCCTAAAGCAACATTCGTTTTCATAGCAAACGAATTTGTTTTCACATCCACAAACTACGGCCGTCGGAACACTTATTTTGTCGTTTATGTTACGGACTACCATCGTGGAACACAAAATACAAAATACACTAAATGAAACAAATAATATATGCATAAATAATTTGTTCTCAATTTGTCTATATCTACCTATACGAAAAAACTCATCGATCTCAATTACAGTAGCCTCATTTAGATGCTATAAAATTTGCATTCGGCGTGAAAACTTTAAGCTTAATGAGATCACTAGTGCGATTTCAGTCTATCGTTCCTTTATCGATGGAGACGCTTAGCGCATAAATAGAAGTAAATAAGAGAATGAACAGGTAATTGAATTTCAATATTATTTGCACGAGTGGGCTGTGTATCAATCTTTGAGCATTTCATCGTCGAAGACTAGGAGTCTTCCAATATTATGTACGTATAAGAGATCGATTGAAAATTAAATTCAACATTTTAAAGGGAATGAATGCATGAAATTCGACAGCACTAGTGCGCATGATTTCACTGAGGTCTGAGCAACCAGTGTAGTAACATAGCAACGACATTTCCTGCTTCACAGCATAGCAAGCTGAATTCGTTAGCTTTCTTTCTAGTACGAAGGGACAGTACCAGTACCTTCTCCGAGTTTCTAGATGGAAAACATTTCCTCTTTATCGATAAGAGCTTCCTTCTTGTTTCGCATTTTTCGCTCGCACATGAAAGCCATCTTGGAAGCGATAAATCTTTGCTAGTCCTTGGCAACCAACGACAAAGCACTGAAAGAAAAAAGAACTACCACAATAAGGGACGAATAGAATGGCAGCCATAACATGATGTGAGTGGTTTATTACCGGGAATAAAAAGACGCACGTAAGGCGAACGTCAGAATAACTCGAGACTACTGAAAAAGTTATTCGTTTGCCCTACACAACACTGTCCAACCTCAAAAGGACACTTTACTTCAGCTATTAAAAATTTACGGTTATTTGTACGTTTTACTACGGTCTGTACTCTACACGTTGGCTTAATCGTAAGCGTAAAGGCGCGTTGTTTGTAAACCAACAGGAGGCTTTATGACTTTGTTTTAAGAGTTTTGATTGTGAATCTTGAAATAAACATTCTATAACGAGACATCCAAAGATAATATCAATATTGATAATACGTATTTTTAACAACAAACCAACTGCCATGCTAATCTATTATAACTGAAACAATCATCCTTCATCAAAGCTAACTGCTTTAGGAGCTGTTAACTGTTAAATATTCAGTCTTACAACTATATTAACAACGATCAAAATTATACACTTTTTATTCTGAACTTGATAACATTTCATCTATATCAGAATGTCTAACATTTGCAGTAGTTTTAAACTTTAAAGTGTATAATCATCATTCACAACTCATTCATGCAACTACACAGAACAACCCAATTTTCCGGAGACGGAAATGGGATCAAAATTAAATAGCTACTGCCGTCGCAACATATAAGGCTAAACAATAATTGACCAATCGATTTTTTTTTGTTCGTTGAGACGTTAAGTCGCTTTGGACCCAGTGTAACTTTTACCAGCACCCGACGGGAGAACGTATTGTGAAAGAACTGACGAAACGTATAACAGAAATATAAATTCTCGAAAAAATACCACAGAGACAAGACTCAAACTCGTGGTTTTTTTCCGGTTTAACAAGCCACTGATTTGCCGTTTATTTTCTGGAATTGCTCTGCTAGCGATCGAGTAATGCTCTGCATCACCACAAGTGTTTCAAAAAAGAGTTGATTTCGCAGAAATGACTAGACAGAAAAGATATTTGAAGATCGTATCGGTTTATTGGGGGTACTCTAAAACATTTATGTCTATTGATTCAATCGATAGACATTTTAGCAGAGATCAGCGGCGTCCGGGGCAAAATAATTAGTGGCCCAAGTGCTCCCTTCACGATAAAAAATCTACTAAACCAATCGACACGAAACCTTTCTGCTTTTCTTAAAATAAAAAGGCTGTATAATCATTGTAAAATCCGACATTTGAACCGAGTCCCGAAGGTCCGATTTAAATTTCAAGAGCGTTTTTCTATAAATACATTCCTTTTTGTATATAAACATTCTCCATTTTCAACTTGCCGTATAATTCTTCAGCAGTAGGTCTAGCTAGTAGTCCCCGGTTCCGGAAATCACCAAAATTTCTCAGAACCGGCTGGATTAATTTTTACAAGCTCAGATTCAAATGAAATGTATTATGGTCCCATACGATGAAGTCAACTTTTGTCTGGATCTGATCCGGTTTCCGGCTCCGGAATTACAGAGTGAAGTTTGTTAGTTAAATTGTAATCCATCACTTAGAGCAACAATGTCAAACATGGAAAAATTCATTAAAATTTGGCTCAAAATCAATTTTGGCTATACCAGTTCTCGGTTCCGGAAGTATCTACAATAGTGACAAAAAATGGAACTTGCTTCTTGGAACTTGGAACTGACGGTTGAACCGATTCTCTCAAACTTAGACTCAAATGAAAAGTGTCATGGTCCTATAGGCTACTATTAAATATTTTGTGCGTATCTAACTTCCGGCTCCGGAACAACAGAACGACAATGCACGAAACGGACCAATTCAAGATTCGAAGAAAAACTTTTTAAAGAATGCCATTGTAGTATTTATGAAAATGAATGAATTACTTAACACTAGGATAATTTCATTAAATAATTGGTCCTAGTGATCGACATATGGCAGATCCAGCCTTCAAATGACGATCGGTAGTGGTAGGAGGGTTGAATATTACATAAGAATCTTCTAGATAACGTTAATACGATCGATGTTGGCCGTTTCCTTTGATATGTCTGGGTCCGCGGGGAAGAGAAAGAACAGTTGTAATTTTTCAACACACATACTAGCATCTACAGATACTTTAAGTAAAATTTCTGTGCTTTTTTCTATGCCGGTACAATAAAAGAATGAGATTTACCATTTGATCTATCAGAATCAGAACTAAGTAGCGCAAGTGGCACGTTCCCCAAGTTATTTGGAAATTTATGGCTACAATTACTAACGATATCAGATTTTTACTACAATTTTTTGTGTAATTGAATGAATATGTTTCTCAATAAATTTATTAACTTTCGAGAAACATAACTTACATTCAACAATCATTTGTTTTCTCTGATCTAATAATTAACACATTTTCCAACTAATATTACAACCGAATTAATTTTGCTGAATTCTTAAGTGATATTTTATTTCATCTGTCCCCGCTAGGAATGTTTAGTAATAGCCCATGTGCATTCTACCATTGATGTCGTTTAATAGTGCACATACTGGGGAACTCCAAGAACAATTCCAGGTGAGTTTTTCCGTATCATTTGAGGAAGATGATGTGGATATGTGGGTCTGAAAAGTTTTGCCGGGAAACACTCTCTAAGCAAATATATTAATTACAACACCTACACATATTGTTAAATTATATTTCTATCAAGATTTTCTATTCAGAATTTCAATGTTGAGAAAAACACCAAAGAGCATGAGCGAAATATTTCATATATCCATTTTTCCCCATTTACTATTCAACGAAATTTGGCAAGTTATTGAAACGTTGGACTAAATAGCTCTTCTTCTCTTTCTTTCACTTGAAGGTGAACACTTCTCTTGAAATCTCGCAATAATCGAAACGTTAATTTCTATCACAGTTTCTTCTAGTCGGACTGGAAGGTTTTCTAATGGTTTTTAACTAATGCCTAAGCGAAAATCGTTGTTATTAGAAGTAGTCATTTATAGGCTTAATTCCGCATAACATTTTTCCTGAGTGACGACAGCTTTGTTTCAAACGAGCAGACGACCTATCAAATACAATGTAAAGCTAACGAAACTGCCAACCATTCGGATTAAATGTTTCGAATTGTTACCTACAGAACGGATGAAATGTCGTCACTCTGGTCATAGGCACTCTTACAACAAACACTTATCATCTCAGAGAGGACGGCACCGATTTTGACCAAACTTGTTGCAAATGGAAGGTCTTCCAGGAAGTATATACGCTATTCTTTTTGTTTTTGGATCTGATTATTTTCCGAGTTATACAAACTTTTATGTCAAAAATTGCAGTTGGTTGACAATGTCTGTCGCAATTGACCTTGAAGACTGCATATTCCCAATTCCAAATTTAGATACTTTCGGATAAATCATAAAATTTAAAAGCAAAACCAATAGCGTAAATAATTTCTTTCATTTGCAACCTGGTTGGTCGAAATTGGTCCAGCCATCTCTGAGAAACACGCCTATAAATTGCCCACATACTCGCTCTCCGGTTCTCGGTAAAGTTTTCCAAAACATGAGCGAATGCTATACCTATTTTTTATATTTATAAAAAAGGAAAATAGATAGCGAACATTGCCAAAGCGCAAAACTACTGTTCGGAGTCTTCTCTAAACGAAATTATCCCACCGTATGATATATCCTACACACAAATGTTAGCATCAAATTTTACATTGTTTGACACATTATCTCGGATTTTGTATATATATAACCTTTTTAACAGATCGGCTGAAAAGTTCGTATCGTTTCTATGAGAGGGCGCCACTAGAATTAAATCCATACCATTTTCAGTTAGTACCAACCTTCAAAAGATACGTGTATAAATTTGACAGCTGTCTGATTATTAGTTTGTGAGATATTGCATTTTGAGTGAAGCTACTTTTGTTATTGTGAAAAAAATGGAAAAAAAGGAATTTCGTGTGTGGATAAAACACACTTTTTGATGAAAAAAAGTGCCGCCGATACCAAAAAATGGCTTGGTGAGTGTTATCCAGACTCTGCACCGGGCGAAGCAACAATTCGTAAGTGGTTTGCAAAATTTCGTACTGGTCATATGAGCACCGAAGACGATGAACGCAGGGGACGTCCAAAAGAGGCTGTTACCGATGAAAACGTGAAAAAAATCCACAAAATGATTTTCAATGATCGTAAAGTGAAGTTGATCGAGATAGCTGACACCCTAAAGATATCAAAGGAACGTGTTGGACATATTATTCACGAATATTTGGATATGAGAAAGCTTTGTGCAAAATGGGTGCCGCGTGAGCTCACAATCGATCAAAAACAACAACGAAAAACCATGCTGAAATTGAACGAATTGGGCTTCGAATTGCTCCCTCATCCACCGTATTCTCCAGATTTGGCCTCCAGTGACTTTTTCCTGTTCTCAAACCTCAAGAGAATGCTCGCTGGTAAAAAATTTAGAAGCAATGAAGAGGTAATCGCTGAAACTGAGGCCTATTTTGAGGCAAAGGACAAATCGTACTACAAAAATGGTATCGAAAAGTTGGAAGATCGCTATAATCGCTGTATCGCCTCTGATGGCAATTATGTTGAATAATAAAAACGAATTTTGGCAAAAAAATGTGTGTTTATATTAAACGATACGAACTTTTCAGCCGAACTGTTAAAGTCTCTGCTCATGTTTTGTCACAAGATATGAGTATTAGTACATAATTCGACAAATAAATACAAAGCATCATACGACTTACTTTTGCACTGCTATTTATAGCAGTTGGTGGTCAATGGTCAAGGATCAAAATGCAATAAAATGTGCCAAAATACTGTAGTTTTAGCACAAAAAGCAGTTGCGTAGTGTGGTTTTTCTGTTTTTGTTATCGTGAAGCTGTTGGGTATTGCAGTTCCACAGTAAACATGTTTTGAAAAGCAGATATGTTTGCGTATGATATATTATACGTTAAGACATAATGGATGAACCAATTAAAAATCATCCGTGATACTGATCCGATTAGCACGTGCGGCTCTCAGCGACAAGGTAATCTTTTTTTTTTATTTTCGACAAGCAAATGTAGACTACATATAAATGGTTTACAATGTTTACTTAGATACTACGCATTATTTCTACGACTAAGCTGGAATTTCATTTAATTTTTGGACATACAAAGGTCAAGATGATCGCAATATTGATTGTAGTGGCGCATTATACGATTGATTGGGCTATATTTTGCATAATTTGTTCTAGTGTTTCTTTCTAAAAATAATTTCCTGGTTCGGGTTTTTGTATAGATATAACCTAGGTGTATAAAAATTTAGTTGCGATAATAAAGAAGGTGATTGAATGCGTTGAGAAATAATGTCGCTGATAAAATAAAGCATTGCAAGGTCGCGGCGTTCTTCAAGAGCATGCAGCGTGCTTCATATGATGGTAGAGGAAATGCTGTCCAGTTTAATTCACGAAGTGCATATAAAAGAAATTGTTTTTGAATAGATTCGATGCGTTCTTCGTGAATAATATTGTATGGATTCCATACTAGGCTGCAATATTCCAAAATAGGTCTGACATATGTAGTGTATAATAATTTAATTGTGTATGGGTCCTGAAAGTTATGACTGAAGCATTTAATAAAGCCCAGCATGCTATTAGCTTTATTGATTATGGTATTGTAGTGTTCCACAAAAGTGAGCTTGGAGTATAAGATTACGCCTAAATCTTTTACAATTTTACATTTTTCTACAAGTTGATTTCCTAGATGTATGTTTGTGGATATAGTTTCATTTTTCCTACTGTTATTGAGTTACATTGAGTTGGAGTAGATTTTTGCAGCACCAAATGTGGAATAGATTGATTTCGTTCTGGAATATTATAGCGTTATTATATATTTTTAATTTCCATGAAGAGTTTCATGTCGTCTGCATATATAAGCACTTTCAGATTTTTGAGTATGAAGGAAATGTCGTTTATATGTAAAATGAAAAGGAGAGGCCCTAAGTGAGAACCCTGAGGTACGCCAGAAGTTACATTAATTGGTTCAGACAGAATGTTTTGGAAGCGGACTACCTGTACACGATTCGTTAAGTATGATTTGAGCCATTCCAGAAGAGTATGTTTTATGCCATATTTTTGTAGTTTGTGTAGAGTAAATGGTATGTCAGTACGGTCGAAGGCTTTGCTAAAGTCAGTGTAAAGAGTTTCTACGTAGTTGCCGGCGTCCATTGCATTCAGTGTGAATGTGATAAATTCTAAGAGATTTGTTGTAGTTGAGCGGCCTTTAAAAAAGCCATGTTGTTTGTTTGTTATTACATTTTTAAGTTGATGAAAAAGTTTGTCGTTTACAATTTTTTCAAATAATTTTGGAATGCATGAGATAATGACTATTCCACGGTAGTTCCAAATGTTAGATTTTGCACCAGATTTAAATATTGGTACAAGAAAGGAAGATTTCCATGCTTTAGGAAAAGTACATTTATTAAGTGATAAGTTAAAAAGTAGTTGTAGTGGTAGTGTAAGTTCTTCAGCATCTTTCATCTCCAGAATCTCGCCAAAAATGTAGCGAGTGCGCGCAGTACTACTCCTTGATGACTCTGCTAGCTTGCGCACTTTCGGCCAACACCATTTCATGTATCATTTTGACACTGTCCCGTGTATTCACATCAGAGAGCAGGTCGTTGCAGACTTCATCACGTGCGGAGTTTCGAAAAATGTGTCTCAGCACGAAAAAAAAATTCCATCCGAAGGAACGTGTAGTGGATATTCCCCTGTATCAGAATTGGCGTGCATTGTGCATTGACTAAATAAGGTGATTCCACCTTAAGTAATTTAGGGACAGGGTGATAGACAACCTTGTAAATCACTAGTAGCCTACGAAAATCAACTGATTACATGTCAGTTTTGCGAATAATCTACTCACTACTGCAAACCCTGCACTGAAACTGCGAAAAAGACACCTTCAACCGTTTAGCAATCGTAACTAATAAATCCTGTATTCTTCTTTCAAAAACGCTTTTATCATCGAACCAACTAGCAACTGCAACCAATAATTCTGACAACGACAACAGCGACGATGAAGCTATGGATGAAAATCCTCGCTGGATGAATATGGAAGCTCCTCTCCCCCCAAAAAAAGGCGACAACGAGATACAATAATAAAACTTTGTTTAAATCCGCCTAGTGGTGTAATGATGCCTTTCTCATATCAATCATACTATCATATATAAAACTGTGGTATTCTTCAAAATATTTTTCTTCGATTCTTAAAAGAATAACCGAAATCGGTTTGTTTGACCGTCTACTGATAAAAACTATAAATTGGAAAAGATTTGAGGTCGATTTAGAAATTTTTTTAAGGTGGAAAAATCTGCACTTGATATTCTCAGAGACTGCTCGACCAATTTTTGAAGGATAGGTTAAAATGAAATGCGAAAGACGCATGAATCGTGAGTTGTACCAAGTATACAAACATGCGGACATTGGAAGTCTTATAAAACACGGCAGACTACAGTGGGCTGGACATGTAGCAAGAATACCGTAAGAGAGAATGCCCTACGTGATGCTCAGCAGAGAACCTGAGAGAGATCGTCGACTGCGGGATAGACCTCGCACTCGCTGGTGCGGAATCGAAGAGGTTGCAACGGCGGCTCAAGATCGAGTATCCTGGAAAGCTATAAATCGTTCGGTCGTGTTCCGAAGATGTCCACCATTAAAGTAAGTAAGATTAAAATGAAATGCCTTACAATCGCATAGAATGGTATGAAATTTTATCCAGATACGATGGATCTGCGAATAACAGGCTGCTAGGTATAAAAATCTAGTAACTTGATGTATTACTTTATCTGGAACCGGTTCAGGAATAACAGAGTGTATTAGAAACGTCAACCAGTCATTGCGAGCGGCGATGGAAAAATTGTAATATATCATTTAAATGTGACTCAACACAATTTCTATTTTACTCAAATAATATTTTAACACTATTTAATTCTACTATATTCAGGTCACTATACACAACAACACTTTGAAATGTACAATAATCGTTAATTCACAGATACGTATTTCGAATACTTCATGTATTCAACATCAATATATCAGGTTTTCATTTATTCTGAATTGAACTACACGATTTGTTGAAATATGTTATTTGGTTTTGTTGCTAATATTTTGGTGATCGAAATTCTATGTGGACAGGCTTTATCAAGATGTGTTGATCCAATTAAACTTGTTTAAAATTATCGATTAAACATAGATTAAAATATAATCAAATACAACTCCTTTTTCCTTTTTTATAAAATTCAAAGTGGCATTGTCGCGACGACTTCATTACTCATTTCATGATCGAGATCAGTTGAAATTATACAGACAATTTTTAGATGATCGGATATTGAATTCACGAACCATTTTTCAATGTGCAACATCTGCTGGTTCCTAAATTCATTTATCAGCATTTTTACCTACATGCAAGTAAGTACCTAAGATTCAGATATCTTCTTTAAAACTTTTATATGTTAAATTAAATTCATAGGTTCTGAGTTAAAGATAAAACAAAACTTATTTCGGGTATGGGACTACTGTACCAATAGTAAACTCAAGAATAGATCTCACTCTAACTAATGGTTTTCGCATATGAGATGACTAATGGAGCTGAGATGATTTTGGGTCTAAACTGGACTACAAACATACTTAAAATTAAAAATTGGAATACCATGAACCACTTTTTGGCGAGCTCAGACTAGTCTGCATCGAATCTCGTACATAGAAGTAGGGGAGAGAAATGTCAAATTCGTGCGCGCCAAAATAGCAGCACTGCGCACTCATACAATTGACATAATATGTTGAATGTGATGCCGTGCGATGGTGTTGCTGAACTGATGATTGATTTCGTTTCAAGTTGACAGGGTCTGGTTTCATGAGAACAAATACAAGCAGACGAACATTTCCAAATTCATTGTAACAAAACGTCGACTACATATACTAAATGTCCGCTTCATTGGACTTGTGCATATTTCAACACTATGACAAACTCACTATTGATTTAGTTATTGTAATTAATCCCTATTACACAAAACTTTTTGATCAGCCCGAGGTCACACTATCCTACACGACATGACCACGCCTGATAAAGCCATAACGTGTACTTATCGACCTGAACGATTACAACTCCAAACACAACAGCCTGCAAAGCATACAAAGAACACGTTCGGCGTGTTAGGAGGTATCAAAAAAAAAATAAACAGGACAAGAAAAACGCTTTCAAAGATCGATAATTATCGGTTAAAACACTTGGGGCATTTGCATACAGATAAAACCGCATCAACGGGTGCCCTACGGTGAGAAAACCCCGCGTGCTTGTGCTTCAGTAGCTAACTGATGAGTAAGATCAGGAGCAGATGTTGCTTCATAACTGATATAATGATTGACAGCTCAAGGAATTCATCAATAACCACGTCTTTCCACAGATTCATTCAAAATGCCTAGATCCGGTTATGAGCACCGGCTATTATAACTCTACAGCTACATAAACAAAAATGAAGTCCAACAAAAGAAATAAATATTTATCCCATATGCGTGACCGGTTTGTGCCGCCAACTTTGTTTCACCCAGATTGATGTCCAGGTTCCCCGCCGGAAGACATCATTGACAGTGTAAGGGTAGCAATCATTTGAGTCTCGCGGTTACTCTTTCGAAACATCAACCAAATCGATTACGGTAATCAATTTGGCTGCCTAAGGTTTAAAAGTCCTGAACCCGCGGGTTCCTGCCCATCAAGAGCAAAATTTCCCAAGTTTTCTTACTATCTACATCATCTTGAACCCTTTTTGAAGGATAGAACGACAGCCAAGTGGTGTAAGTGTTTGAAGGCATGGATGACAGCAGAAACAAATTGCCCGGGGATGTTGTTATTTTCAGACGATTCGTTTTTTTGGCTTGATAAGACTTGTGAAATATATCCTGAGCATACGGGCATTTTTCTTTGAGCATTGTGGTTTCGTATGCTTGATTGATGAATACATTTGGCAGATATTTATTACTCGTTGCTTGGTGATCCTTTGTTGGCAGTTTGCGAGGATTTGTTCACCGATTCTCTGAGTTCCATAATATAGGCAAGATTATCGTGGACAGTAGCAAGGTGTATATCAGGTAAAAACTTGTTTTAATCCACCTAGCGGTGTAATGATGCCTTGCTCATATAACCCATGTTTTCACAAATATTACTAAGGGTTTTATCAAAAAATTTAATTTGAATCTTTAAGAACAACAAAATAGTTTTATGAGCCTACACTAGCATAACCATTCTAATTTATAAAAAGTTTATAGGAAATCTTCGTTTTCTTTCGCATTTTTGCTCTACATGACGGTATAAATTATAAACACACTCCACCCTGTTTTTCCGGAACCGGAACAAACAAAAACCATTAGCAGTCTATGAGACCATAACACCTTTCATTTGAGTCTATATTTGTGAAAATCTGCGAGCTGCAGTTTCATAAACACTCACTCTATGACACCGGAACCGGAAGTCAAACCCTTATACACACCAAAAAAATTGAATTTTACAGGTGACTTAATCCCTCATACGATGAAGACCTAATTTATCAAATGACAGAAAATCTCATTTGTAATGACTTAATGTTGTGTTGTAAAACCAGTGTATTTGGTAATCAACTAACCAAAAATGTTTAATTGAAAAATTATACGGCTAGTTTAGTTCGATTTTTCCGTGTCATGTATAAAACATGCTCCTGAAAATGAAATTTTTATACTTATCAGCCTGTAACTCCGGAAACGTAAGTCGTATCCGGATGAAATTCGGTAGGGTTAAATTTTTTTTAAATCACATATCTATTTTAGATATTATAATGAATTTTGAAACGAATGATTTTCGATAAGATAAATTTTGGTTTTACTTGAAATTTAAAAATGTCTTCATCGTTATCAGTATCACTGTCTGATTCGGAAACAACATTTCAACACAGTGATGCTCGTTTTAATGCTACTACTACTCCGATATCAATAATTTTAGGCTCGTTAGGTGAGTTTATTTCGTCGGTCGCATCAGAATTCCAGGCTTCGTGATGTATTTGAAATTTATTCAGCAATACCGTCGTGGTGGAATAATACCATCAATGATAACAGCTAATAATATTAACATACATGCTGCGATGAATAATAATTAGAATAATAAGAAAAACATGTTCAATCACGAAACATGCTATGCATCTGAATAATATTACCCTATTTAACTTGAATGTCATACACAGAAGTAACAGGAGTGCAGGATTTTGCTACGCAAATTGATACGCACCATTCGAACGATGCGCTCCTGTTACTTCTTTAAATCAAATTCATGTAAAAATGGGGTTTCATTGGGTTTAATCTAAATAGTGCATGAACTTTATCATCAGCATCAACCAGCTGGAAATAAAACAAAGTCTTTTGTCGTATATTTTTTACTAATGTTGTATTGCGTTTTGCTATTGCACAGTGAAATCTGTTAAATAACATTATCAATGTGATTACGATCCAAACTGATTAATTCCAGCATTCATTTCCCTTCATCTAGTGTTCATTTTATTGCGAACTCAACAACAGGTTGCGAACTAACGAGAACATGTGTTGCAACTTCGTAAACCGTGCCGTATAAAACTGATTTTTTCAAAACTCTAGTGATAAGGACACTTAAAGGAGCATTCTTAAAAGTTACAAATTGACCATTTTCCCCATTTTGAGCACCTTCATGCATATAAATTGACAAAAATCATTGTTGTTCATGCTCCTTCAAAATTCTCTATCACCCATCACTAAACTTCCCAAAGATACGAAATTGGCAATTTTCCACGATTTTAAAAGTCTCATTGACATGCGTTATCCTTAGTTAAAAATCCCTGTATGATCCCTGTTGTCACTAGTTTTTACACCTCTCATCGGGATCAACGATTTTAGACGTAAATCAATCGGCACTGTTGTCTGATCTTGTTCACATTTTCATTCATAATGCTCAAAGCTGATCGAATCGTCCAGTAATTTCATCTTAAAGGAATCATTGATAATAGTAACTCAAAATCACTACCGATTTTGTGTGACGGAAGATCAGGATTGATTTTGATCAATGTGATTCAAAGATCACCTATCAACTGATCTTAAAAAGATTAGATCAGGAGTGATCTTTATTGGGAAAGGTCACAAGCGATCATCTTCGCTAGTGATTACGATTTAATGATTTTTTTATCTTGATTTTCCAGCCCTGATTCAAGAGTATCTTCGAAGTTACCAGTTTCACTGTCTGTAAAGTTCAAGAATTCTACGGCAGGATCTTTTACATATGGGTATCGTTTTCTAATTAGAAGCAAAAAATTGAAAGAATGATGCCTAATCTATTCGTAGATTCTCAGCAAAACGATCCATCAAATGAGCAGAAAAATCAAACTCGACATATTTTTTAACTATATTCGTGATTCTGTTTATATATTCGACATAAAAGGTAATTTGAAATGTATGAGTGTTTTGAAGATTTATAAACTCTTTGTGTTCATTTATACGCCAGTTTTAATTTCATTTAAATTTATAATGATTGAATAGTTACAGATACTTTTTCCCACTTTTGAAAATCTAATTATTAACAATTGCGCCGTGCGCCAAAAAAAGTGATTGAACAAGTCTCAGAAAACACAACTGGCAAAAAATGTAGGGTTTAATATTCTTACAAAGTTGTATAAATGTTATATTTGTTATCGAGGACTTATCAGAGAGTTAATTCACTCGAACCTCGTTCTTGCGCTGATACCGTACGAAATGTTGTACAATCATTTCTGCCGCAGTACATAAATGCGCTAAAGCTAAAAGTTCTTCGCTTGCGCTTGGTTGTCTTCTAAGAAAGAGAACAAATTTGTCTAAGTGCAATCAAAAGAGCGCGGTATGCATAAGGTCTGCTACTACTCTGTGTAATTTACAGTTTCCACAATTTAGAAAATAATTTCAATTTCAGTTTTGTTGCTCAATTTTTTAATTCACGATTGCACAAAATGGGCCTATTTTCACCTCTGACGTAAAGGTAAAAATAAATTAATCAATAGTTGATTTTAATGTAACATTGATAAGTATTAAGTATTTTTAGTACCATTCAGAATGTAATTTCAACTTACAGTTAAACAAATCTGCAATGAGCACAACTGTGTTATAACACGATCCTAAACACTGTATTAAATTCATTTAGAAAAATTCGGCATAATTTGTAATATGAAGTAATTTGTAACAAATACCAATTGAACGTTGCTTGACAAAAAATACGAGTGTCATATCCATTAAAACCGTATAAAATAAAACCGTGTTTATTGCGACAAATGTTCGATTTCCAACTCCACACATAGGGTCACAAAGATTTTCTGGCCTGAAAAGGTGAATGACCTCTAGGTGTTATCCTTTATAAACGAAAAAACTATAGTAGAATAGTAGAATTGTTTATTATTGAGTTTTATTTATTTATAAATTTGTTATTGTGTTATACAAAACTAAAAACAGTAAATTATCAAGGGAGATAACACGACATAGATCTAGTATTCTTTGATGGGACACTTCAGACAATATGTTTAAATTAAAACGTTTAAAATTAATGTTTTCCAAGTTTCTAGGAGTTGGAAGGTACGTTGTTACAAATTAAACCGTTCAAGTAAAGTCAGACTAGCACACCGCCCGCTTCCTTAAGCACCTTCGCTATTACTCATTCAGCTATTTATGGTGTTGTTTTGATTCAGCAATCATTTGCCAAGCTGTTCGTACAGTAAAGAATGTCCGCGATAATCGTAATCAAAGTAGTAATTAAAACTTGTTGAAATTGACATTTTTCACAATTGTTACAGAACAGTTTTTTTTTGTTGTATATGTTAGACTATTGATAGCACAATTTTTTGTAACAAATGTGAAAATAATTAATTTTACTGCTTGTGAAACCGATTCAAATGTCTGCAAAGATTAAGTTCTACATCGGGTTTACACTGACTGTACCTTTGAGCAGTTTCATATACGGATTTCACATAACAAATATTACTGCTGTGAAACATATCAAACAAGAAACTTGTTACACATCATGCAAACAAAGTGCGCAGTTGCGAGAATAGTTAAGTAGTACAATACAAGAACAATATTTACTACTTGGTTGCTTCCTCCTGTTATACCTAGTTTATGAATCAACTGTAATCAGTGAAGAAAAGTTTGGTGTCGTGATTTGAAAACTTGATGAACAAATGTTTATGACAAAGTCGTAGGTCCAGTATGCAAACCGATGAAACTGTTTCTCTGGCGAACAAAAACTTCGATATGATCATCAGTTGGTGCCAAGGCAAATGAATTTTCTCACTCTGAAAACAGGTTCCACTTGCAGACGGTGAGGTTCTGAGCAGTGAGGTAACGGAAGCTGAACTAGTGGCACGAAAATGCTTGGAATTGATCGAAGACTATGTTGGAAAGTGCAGTAAACTTGTAGAATATATTTCTTATGATTATGTTTTTTTTAAGACAAAACGACCCTTACTTTTCTAATATGCCACGTATGTACACTACTGAAGTAGCGGCGTAAATCCTAATACTGCTAGAGTTATATCACTCATAAACAATGTATGGTTCAATATGAGAAAAATATAATATAATATAATATAATATAATATAATATAATATAATATAATATAATATAATATAATATAATATAATATAATATGATATAATATAATATAATATAATATAAAATAATATAATATAATATAATATAATATAATATATAAAATAATATAATCTTACTGAACAATCTTTCGAGGTTAGGGCTCAAACATACGAAAACTGGTTTGTAAGACCAGTAAGCATTGAACATCAAACCCGGGATAATGTTGTCTGTGTTATTTTCAATATCTCTCCGGAGAAAATTTCAACATCGGATTAAATGATGAAATGAGTAGAAATCGGACTAATCACGAAAACAAAATATTTATTCGCTAAAAACCCTAACGGTGTGATCAAATTTAACCGTTCTTATCGAATTATTCAGATCGATCAATGAATATTGGTTCACATTTGCCTTCACCGCTGGAATTCTATTGGTTTTCGTTTGTTTTAGTAACTGCAGAACAATTTTCTCATCGTTGGTTGGTGTCCAAACCTAATGAATAGTAATGAGCTTCCTGATCCTAAGCAAACATTGTCTGCCCGTACTAAACCACGGTCATGAACCGGAATCCGTTTCATTGCAAAATTCACACCACTCATTACTTATCGAATGGTCCAGATTAAATCAATCGTTTCTAGATAATTTCTAGATAATGTGATTCAATTAACATATGTCATATAACATGAATGTCAAGTGTTATAGAGAAGCAAAAGAAGCAACTATTTGATGTAAATACTTATCGGATGATGAAATCATTGCTTAATTTTTTACTTATACAACCAGAACTTGTTTCGAACAAGTTTGAATGAATCATATTTTAAGATTTTTCGCTCAAACTGTCATCTAAAAACGAACCTGTCATTAATTTTGACATCGAAATATTATTAGATTTGAAGGCTTTGAAAATTCATTAGGAAAGTTACAAAACAGAAAAAAGTAAATATTCTCATTTAACGTTTATATTTTTCAGTCTGCTGGTTATATCTTATTGTGTACACTAAACCCATTATAATAGAATACTATTCTTTTGAAACTTTCCGGTTCAAAATTGAAATGTCGATAAGCGCTACTATACTAAAAGAAGGGGTCAAGCAATACTCGGTGCAATTAGAAAGTATACTGGAAAATACCAGGGTGTCGGTGTGGAATCATGAGCAACTCGTCGAGAACAACCATTACTTAATCATGGAAGAATCATAGCCAGCACCTCAGCAGGACAGCTCATCGAATTGACATATTGATCTACATCTTTATAGATTCTAGGGTGGGACAAGGTTTGTACTTTGCAAAATGTTAGCTTGATCGATGAAACTATATTTTCGCGTTCGAGGTTTAAAGTTTGTATGGGATTTAGTGTGAGGCAACAGACTTTTTGCAAAAAAAAATCATCAAGGGATCACCCTGTAGACTCTAGAAATCAGCACATGTGTTATCTTCGCGCGAAATTTATCGAGGAAGAAAACTTTTCGAAGACTGCTAAACAATCCGACATTTGTAGAAAAAAATATTAAGGAAGAACCGACACAAGGTCAGAACAAAGTCTCATTCCTTAGTATATCCAGCACCACTCCAACTAGTGGTCGTAATATGATTTAACTTTCTTTTATGGTGCTATAATGGTTGATCTGAGTTGTTCGATGTCTTCACGATAGTTACTCAGCTTAGTATGAAGATTCTTTTTCAGTGACAAACCAAAACATACTGTAAAGACACCAAAAAGTCATGTAAATTGTAATTTTTTGTTTGCATAAAATAGCATCGTCCATATATTTTGAACTATATAAAATATACAGATTATGACTTCGAGGAAGCTATTAGAATTGAGTTTATCTAAAATATTGCCGAACACACCAAAAACTCTTTTTTGCAAACAAAAAAGTTAAACTTGTATGTATCTTCACAGTAAGTTTTGGAACATGGCTTGTCACTGAAAAAGAATTTTCATTAATTATTTTGCGTTTCGTAGTCATGTGTACTTTACCACAAACCGGTAACTATTGCGAAGAAATAAAAAAACCCAGATCAAGCGTCATAGCACACTGAAGTCTTTTTTATGCGAGTTTACGTACCGCATAAAAAACCGCATAACTCTGAAAATTCGCATAAAAAAACGCATAACTCTGAAAATTCGCATAAAGAAAAACCGCATAACTCTGAAACTTTGCATAAAAAATTCGCATAAAAACCGCATTAAAACGACCTTAGTGTATAATAAAAGAAAGTTAAATCATAATACGACCACTAGCCGCAGTGGTTCTGGATATATTAAGAAATGAGCCTTTGTTCGAAGCTTGTATCGTTTTTTTTGTAATAACTTTTCCTATAAATGTCGAAGGTTTCCTTCCTCGATAAATTTCCTACGAAAAATTAATTTTAGAGCCTAGAGGGTCCAGATAACATAAAGTTGGTTTTCTCATATTAAATTCCATATAAACTTAAAACCTAAATAATATATAAACCTTAAATATTTAGTGTAAGAAAAGAGAGGCGGAGATGATCAAAAGATCTTTCTGCGGTATAATTATAATACAGAAATAAACAGGAAACTATCTCATTTATACCTATGTCTCATGTTCACTCGGTCTAGCTTCTATCAGAACATACTTTTATATAACTTCTCGTCAACTACGATATCCTGTTACATTCTGTACAATTCAATATCGTATCAACTATGCAAAATCCGTCCTATTAAAACAAATGATGCCAATTTATAACAAGCAATGCGAAACAACTAAATTTACAATGATAAGGACGAAACTTGCGTTCTACATAAACGTTTAGCGCTAAGATTTATGTGTATTATGTAAAGGAATAAACAAAATAAAACAGATGCATGGTAGCTACAATTCTTTTGTAACAAGACTCATTACTTAACAAAACGTAATGCCATGTACAATTACAAGATACTATTTTATGGTGAAAGGTTCGGACGTGAAGATCCTAAGCATTTCGTAAACAGGTTAAACAAACTCTGGCACATAATTTTATAAAGTTGAGTAGTTTTAGCAATATCTGTCACAGAGAAATGTCCACTTGAACCTTAATTAATTTTGATTTGATCTTATATAGAATAATAGCTATGTTGTTCGAGCTCTTGGATATTTTTCATCAGTATGACGTATTTTAAATTACTAATGGCTGTAATTTGCTCAAATGTGAAAAAAAAGTTTTTAGTTCGACGAAATTGAAAGTAAGTTCATGTCATATTCTAGTGCCAAAAAGAAAATTTCTACTCGGAATAATTTGAGCTCCTACCTATGTTGTGTTGGTTGTGTTGCAATACTGAACCAAACGCCATTAGATCTTTTGCTGGTGGTGCTCGAGCACCTACTGCCGAGAATCCTTCCCCCAGATAAGACGCCAGTGCGACAGCCCTGGGGGGCGTTTTGGTGTTTTCCGTTAAAATTTTGAAGCGTGTGTTTCTCCGAGGCTTTTGTGGAATTACGGTTTCCGTTATTTGTGTCGTTAGCACCCCAATATCTGAGAAGGAAGTTATATCCACAATAGATAGTTCACAATTTACAATCGTTCCATGCTTTCAGCTTATCCAGTTTTCGAGTTATTCGAAGCAAATTCAGTTTGTTTTCACGGAATCTTAAATGTGTATGACTAATTCTTCTAAAGTTGCGCAAATAATCGATACATTCACTACATGTAGCTACCGTTGTCCAATTTAACGCATTTAAATCAAACACCCATAACTTGTAACATTATATTCACATGTGAGTATACCAAAAATTAGGCAAACATTTCAACAGAATACTCTCACTCCTAGTCACTTTAATCCAGAGAAAGCACACAAAAATAAATTCTGCTATTCACCGCTTAGTGGCAGCACATTCACCATGAATATGCGCGCAGTATATAACATTTGGCAAAAAAACACTGGGCACTGCACTCATGACAAATCACTCACAGCTCACGTGAAAAAGCCAGTTTAAAATCAGAATGAACCGCCACACGTGCCACAACCGACGCGAACAATAGACGAATAGAGACTGACGAAGTTCTCCATAAACGCCATAGTGCCTTCTGCGGTGTTTCACTTGCCCAGCTGAGCAAGAGAGAAAGAACGAGTGCAAAAAGCAACCCAGAAAAGGGGCGTTGCTTAGCAACTTGGAAGCTGGTTTGGGTTTGTTTATTTTACCCAATCGCAACTGCATATGGAATGAGTTGTTGACACCCCCTGCCTCAATTACCTTTTGAGGTGTGACTCTGTGAAATGACTACCAAGCGTTTTTTTCATATCGCCTTCGTCGTTATTCTCTCACTCTCACGTTCCTATCTTCTTCCATAGAAACTTTTGTTCCCAGTTTCGCCATTATCGGTCTGGTGCAACTTATGTTAGCTTTGAGCATGTATTTATGCTTCAGTTCCTAGCTGTCGAGAGAAGAGGTGTTATGCTTTCTGTCTTTCCCGTACCGCTTCCGTGTTCAATAAGACTGAAGCATATCTCGCATCAATATTGAGAAAAAGGACTAAAACCTACATCGAGAGACATGACACTTGCGTGACATCGTCCCTTTTGCTCCACCGGGTAAATGCTTTTGTGGCACTATAGCTCACATTCAAGAGCATGTATATCAAATGAAGATGCACGGCTAGATAAAAGAATGAGTGGTAAATGTGTAGGAAAATGTATTTGTCAAAATAAGAACAAGTTACCTTTCTCTGATTTTATGTTTTTGTTTAAAGCGCGAAAATGATGAAATTCTGTTCATAACTTTTATTGTAGTTCACCTTATATATATATATATATATATATATATATATATATATATATATATATATATATATATATATATATATATATATATATATATATATATATATATATATCTGGAGTACAACTTTGCTTCCGCCGTTTTTTTTCCAAAATTAAAAGCTTTATTGAGAAAAAGTGCTTACAGAGTATTGTCAAAGTATTGTCCGTCGCGACAACTTTCTCTCATCTTTCCGGTAATTTTCGGATCCCGGCTCGAAAAAAGAAGTCCTCTTTTGACGCTATCCATGAAGCAATCCGTTTTTCCAACTCTTCGAAGGATTGAAAATGTTGATCTGCCAGGCCGTGTGCCATCGAACGGAATAGGTGGAAGTTAGAAGGGGCGACATCTGGGGAATATGGCATTTGGGGCGAGACTTCCCATTTCAGCGTTTCTAGGTACTTTTTGGCCACTTTTGCGACGTGAGGCCGAGCATTGTCGTGTTGGAGGATGACTTTGTCATGTCGCTCTTGATATTGTGGCCGCTTTTCTTTTAGCGCGCGACTAAGGCGCATCAGTTGCGTTCAGTTGTGTTCGGTAGCGATCTCCTGTGATGGTTTCACCCGGTTTTAAGAAATCGTAGTAAATCACACCGAGCTGATCCCACCAAATACAAATCATAACCTTGGCGCCGTGAATATTTGGTTTTGCCTTCGACGAAGAAGCTTTCCCCATGATTTTCTGCGTTTAGGATTATCGTATCGAACCCACTTTTCATCGCCGGTTAACCCTCAGGGTACGGACTGGGTTACCGTAACCCGAGCGAAATTTGAAAGAAGCGCCATACGAAGAGAAATCGGCGAGGGGGGTCCGGACCAGGGGGGGGGAAAAACTTATAGGTACACACTATTAGAGGCCCAAGCGGCAGAGTCAGTCTCCGCTTTGTGTCCGAGCTAGACACATATAAACATTGTGCTCGGGTGTGGTACACCCAGTCCGTATCGAACGTTACAAAATCCAAAATTTTCAAAAAAATTAAGTTTTAATTTTCGTCTGTTTGCCGCTGAGGAATAAAAAGGTAAGTAAGAATACGTACTCTTTACTTAATTTTGTAGATTCTAACCTCAAAATAACGCGTTGTACATGGTGTAAGCGAAGTATTGTAGTAGATCTCAATCACTTGAACGTACGTCTTATATCGAAATCTTTGCTGCTCGTAGTGAATTATAACTCATTAAATTTTGTTTCTTGTAATTTTTTGTTAAAGAACACGCATTAAAAACATGGCAACGCGTCGAATCACTCGAAGCGTTGCTGCTTTGGAGGAGTTGTACAAGGAAAACGAGGAGGACAGCGTTACAGAGAATGACAGTGACACCGACGACGCCGTAGGTGCGGAAGAGGAAAGTTCTCACGATTCTGAAACAGACGCAGAATCTGAAGGAGAGCCATTGTCAGGCGAAGAAGAAGCAGCTGCTCCGAGAGGCGCCCCGCCGCGCAAACGCGGCCGCCCTTCATACCGTAGCGAAACTGTGCTACGAGTGCGGCAATATTATGTAACATGACTTGTGTAACTTTTTAATAATAAATATTCGCCTTTAACAATTATGTTTGGTATTTATTTATATGATACTACTCAACAATATCTGAGAAACAATTTTTTTACGCTCAAAGTAATTAATTTTAACCTTTATCATCATAAATCAACGAAACAACGTTTTTTCGCTAAATCGAAAAAACGCGTATTTTCATTTTTCAAAAAAAATATAGTTTTTGGAATAAATCAAAAAACCGTTATGGACATTTGTAAGAACTAATTTTTACCTTTCAAATGCGAGTTATACAATGTTAATATTTTTTTTTCAAAAAGTTACAGCATTTTGAAAAAAAAACGTTTTTTACAAAAAAAATTCAAGACCCGTTCACATTTTTCATTATAATTTTTTTTCAATCAGTTAAATGATTAATCTGACAACTCTATTATATTTTTGAGACAATTTCACACAAAATAAAAAAAAATTATTCAAATTGACAAAGTACAGCTCGATATACACCCAATCAAAGTCGCCGGGTTAGGCTAACCCAGTCCGTACTGAACGTAACTTTTTTATAGTCCGTACCCTGAGGGTTAAGATTCGATGTAAAAACCCCTTACGATTTTCTCTTGCTTTTTGTTGCTCACATGCAAATAGACAGCGCTCGATGTCCCTCGGTTTCAACACGTACGGTACCCAGTTTCCTTCTTTCTGAATCATGCCCAGGGTCCTGAGACGTTTTGAAATGGCTTGCTGACTCACTCCCAATGATTCAGCAAGCTCTTCTTGGGTTTGGCACGAATCTTCATCAAGCAATGCTTCTAGTCGTTCATCTTTGAAAGTTTTTTCTCTTCCACCACCATGTTTGTCTTCGACAGTGTCATATACCAATCGATTCAGTTCGACGAACTGAAGAAATATGGCAAATTGGCAGTCTTTTGATAATATCTGTTGCAATTTTCTTTGTAAGCAAAATATGTTTAAAGAAACAGATTTCACACGGTGATAGCTATGCAACAAGCCATTGGTTGTTAAAATCCATCCATTTTTAAAGATATTTTTCTGTAAGCGAGTAGTAGCAGTTTTGTGCACTATATGATAAAGCGATGCTTGGGAGCAAAGTGAAACAACTATTAACATTGTTGTATTCAAATGTTTCTAAACATCAAAAAGACTGTGTACAGCATACTTTTTCAGCAAGGTTGCTGATCCTATCAATGAAACATTACTCATGAACTATTCTCTTCACCGGCGATGCTCTACACGTGCGGCGAGCAGTTTGTATATATTCCGTGTCTGCTTTATTCATTCTTTCCTTCCACTCAGAGAATTGAACCGCTTGGCAAAGCAAGCAAGCATCTTATATGCACTCTGTTGACTCACAGTGAGTTCGTTTCGAAGCATTTAGGTAGAAAGCTATTCGGTACCTCGGGGTGTGGTTCGATTCCAAATGCACGTGGGGAGGACACATTAGGTATCTGATAACGAAATGCCAACAAAGAGTAAATTTTCTTCGAACAATAACAGGATCTTGGTGGGGTTCTCATCCGCAAGATCTAATAAAATTGTATCAAACAACGATACTTTCAGTGATGGAATATGGATGCGTTTGTTTTCGTTCCGCTGCAAACTCTCATTTTATCAAACTTGAGCGAATTCAGTACCGTTGTTTGCGAATTGCCTTAGGCTGCATGCACTCGACACATACAATGAGTCTTGAAGTTCTGGCGGGAGTTCTTCCATTAAAAGATCGATTTTGGGAGCTTTCATCACGCCTGCTAATAAGATGTGAGGTGCTGAATCCCATGGTAATCAATAATTTCGAACGACTAGTCGAGCTTCGATCTCAAACAAAATTTATGACAGTATATTTTTCAACCATATGTCACAGGAAATCAACCCTTCAAGATATATTCCTATCCGTGTCAGCATCCTAAGTGCCCCTGACTCAACTTTATTTTTCGATACATCCATGCAGCGTGAAGTGCGTGGAATCCCGGATCATCTACGCTCGACGGAAATCCCAAAAATATTTTCAAGTAAGTTCAGGCATATTGACTCTGAGAAAATGTTTTACACGGACGGATCGCGAATTGAAGAAGCGACAGGGTTTGGTATGTTCAACAATAATGTTTCGGCCTCATTTAGGCTTCAAGAACCTGCATCTGTTTATATAGCAGAGCTAGCAGCAGTTCATTATAGTTTGAGTGTAATCGTCACATTATCTCCAAACCATTATTTCCTCTTCACAGATAGTCTGAGTGCAATTGAAGCCATTCGCTCAATCGCTGCTGGCAAAAATGAACCGTTTTTCTTGGGTAAAATAAAACAGTGTCTGAACGACATATTGAATAATAATTATCTAATCACTATAGTCTGGGTCCCGGCTCATTGCTCCATTCCAGGCAATGAAAGAGCCGATAATTTAGCCAAACGTGGTGCTATTGAGGGTGAAATTTATGAGCGACCGATTGCTTTCAACGAATTCTATAGTTCGTCTCGCCAAAGAACACTTGCCAGCTGGCAAGCATCTTGGGATAGAGATGATCTGGGTCGGTGGATGCACTCAATTATTCCGAAAATATCGACAAAGGCATGGTTCAGGGGACTGGATGTGAGTAGGGATTTCATTCGTGTGATGTCCAGACTTATGTCCAATCACTACACGTTAGATGCACATCTCCTTCGAATTGGGCTCTCCGAGACTAATCATTGTGCTTGCGGAGAAGGTTATCGGGATATTGATCATGTCGTTTGGACATGCGTGGAGTATCGTGATGTCAGATCTCAACTAATAAATTCTTTGCGTACCCAAGGTAGACTATCCAATATCCCAGTTCGAGACATTCTTGCTTGTCGTGACCTTTCATACATGAAACTTATTTATCATTTCATAAAGAAAATTGCAGTTTCAATTTAATAAAGGCCCCTTTTAAGACTTAGTTCTGATCCCAGCTGCGTCCATGAGTTCAACCAATAGCTAAATTAGAATAAAAATTATGTAATGATACAAACAAACTCGAAACAGTTTATGAAATTATCAACAAAATGTCTGAAAATAACAGCTTATTTTATAATTTATAGAAGTTAATCGTTTGGTTCAAATAATATTTCCGAGTAGATTTCATAATTAATGACGAGTTACCTAAGATGATATTTAAGCTATAAGAGAATATGTTTTAATAAATTCAAAACGTTGTGACTATGTTAGAATTAAATTAGGATAAGAATATTATGTAAAAGTGATGCTACGGCGAAGAAAAACTTATGTAAACTGCCTTAAGAAATAAACGTATTTATGGAAAAAAAAAGCTATTCGGTGGTGATGATGATTCGCGTTGAGTCGAATTTTCTACTCACGGTGATTCGTTCTCTGCGACGTATGGCGGTACAACTGAATGACCGCCCAGGATAAAATTTTATTCCTGTATAAAGCTTATAAGAAAGATGTCGAATCTTTTTGAATTGTCTTCACTGCACATTTCTTCGGTGTTTGCTATACTTTAATCGTGATTTGTAGCGTTAGGGACAACTTTGATACCTACCAGAATATGTTATTGATTAAACATCAAACTGTAAAGGGTTATTAATGGAGCGTTTTTGTGTGTCGTAAATATGTAACTTTCACTCCTATTCCGTAGTTCTATAATAAATTCATTTTGTGTTTCGATCGAGTTCGACTTTTCCAAACAAATTATACCTCATTCGAAATGCCAAATTGGTATTTTTCATTCGGTCGAATGTAGGGTTGTTTATTATGCCTGAGAAGTAATAGTCCCAAGTTTTTGTCAATTATTATTGTTTCTCATGATCGTGAAACTATTTATATACCGATTACAAAGCCATTCGACGATCGTTTCCTTAATAATTATAAACATATGTTATGATTGTTTTTAAATTCATGTTAATCATTCATAATAAACTAATAGTATTTGTATTGACTTCGAGACAAGTTGTGTCGAACCAAGTCAACTACCAAAAAAGTTGAGACCAACTTTGATGATAAACACTATCAGTTCGTACAAATACTAGAAGAACCATAAACACCAAATAATTCTGTCACATTCAATATACAGGGCGTTAGAGCTACAATATAATAGAAACTAAAACCGAAATAGAACTTCTATAATTTTGTATAAGGCACTAATTTGGAGGCCAACATAAGATTTTACTGAAGAACATTTTTATTTCTATTATTATCAAAAACAAACAAACTCTCTACAGTTACTTGTTGGAAACTGTGCCATGGATAATCGTGCAATGAAGACCTTCCGCAGTTTCCAATAACGAAATAAATATCTAAAAATCAAGTATCATACAATCAAACACAACAAAATTATCTGTCTCGTGACATTAGTGACGTTAAATAAAGTGGAATTAAATGCATATTTTTTTTTCTTGATCCTATATTCTCCTACTATCTCCTGATTATGTGATAACAGAATTATATTTCATTTGGACTCTTTGTATGTGATCCTTGAAGTATTCACGTAAAAATTTTTTTGCTCAACACAGTTTTAAGGTAAATAATACAATGAGTAGTTTCAAAACTGAATGTGTGATATGAGTAACAAAAATTCTAAATCGCACTATCTGACAAATCGATAAACCACGCGGATTGTGTTATTTTTCAAATTGAAATCGTTTCCTCTGTAATATGAATATTGTAAAATGTTATGAAATTGAATTTACAATTTCTTCTAGCGGATGTTCTTTTTTAAAAAAAAGCTAAACCGATCACTTCGGGAGTCAATTGTAGAATATTTTATTTTCAATACATTTTTGACAGCAATATCAGATTGTAATCTTAATTTGATTTCAGCTCATCAATTTCTCAACTGATATCACATTACGTTATTATTTTGCTGTTTGCTTTTGGAAGCAAAACTTACGAGGCAATAGTTTTGTGAAACTCCAAAAATGATAATATTAAATGCAAAAATTTAATGAATGCATTAAAATAGGACTAAGTTTATAAGGCGATACAAAAATGCAAAAGTAAATTTCAATGGAACATCTATTCCTCCAATTTTATGTTGCGTTTTACAAAATGCTTCGACATCCTGTGGCAGTTGGCCGGAACCACAACCGTGATTCTCAATTTAAAAGTCTTAATTTCCTGATCGTAGTACAGTTATTCTAATCGATAATTTGCGTAGATGTATGGTAAAAGATGCTGAAATGAGTATTTAGTTAGAAATGACTATTTCTTTGTTAGCCATTCTTCTTAATTGTTTTGATTTTTGCAGAGCAAGCAGTTACATGGCGTCTCAGTAGGTTCAAACGTTGTGGAAAACCCTGCACTCCTATTACTTCTATAAATCAAATCTATGCGAAGAAGCGTTAAATTGTGTTTAATATAATAAAAACATGAGAAAATAAATCATCCCTGGAATTAAAAGATTAGACTTGCCTCTATAATCAATATTCAGAATATATTTTTGTCACTCTATTTGCATTGCATATTGATATTGCGTATTGGACTTGATCATTCATAATCATATGTGATTTTAAAAAATATCACTGTAGATATTTCAGTCCATTTTCAAAATCATAAATAAAATAAATATCAAACCAACCCGAAAGAGAATCAAAAGTGTTGCTACAGTTATATGTGGAAAATAATTCCTTTTATTTTATTTCTTATATAAGCCATATAAACTGCAAAATTTTCACTTTACAAAAGTGATTGCCCTCAGGTGATTCAACTCCAGCTTTTTTAAAATCTATCTGCCATTACTTGCCGCAAAATTTCAACAGCACGGAGTACGAACGTGAGAATAGTATTCGGTGAAATCTGAATAAACTGTTTCATTAGTTTTATTGCAGTAGGAAGTACATTATATGTACATTAGTATACGATTTTAAACGACGTTTTGAAGTAGACTATCAGTTTTATTTATCAGTTTAATTTTTATCCAACCCAATCATTTCGCCATCTTCCAATAATAAGTAATGATATTACGTTTAAAGTTCTCCAAGCTAATTTGTGATGTTCAACGCACACTTTTTATCAGGGCTCTATCTATCTACGAGACAATTAAACTAAGCAAAATAAAAAATTGCTTCCATCGCATCGCTAATTTTTGTCTTCAATTTTTTTCGTACACTTGCATTCATGATTGCTGGCATTTTGACTCGCAGTGAGTCAAAAATTGACTCAATGTAAGCGCTACTCGTGCCTGATGATACCTGCTCTTGAAATGGTAGAGAATGGCTCACGGCGGAATAGCAACAAGCATGATAAGCAAGATCTCTTCTCTCTTGCGAGTCGCTCAGGCAGTCACATATTGAGCATAGCTTTTGCCTCGTCCGGCATTACATGCTTTGCTGTCTCCGTTCTTGAATCGTTCGCAGGCGATGAGCGTTAATGAGTTGCGTGAGGCGAATTTCAGCAACCCTGTTTTTCAAGACATTTTGTCTCGTTTTTATTTTAGCACGGTTCGTCTTTCACAACATAATCGTTCGAATATGGCATATGTATTAGAAAGATCACAGTATTTTCGAATTCAAGATAATTCCATAATATAAATATTTAGATTTAAACTACTTATAGCAATAATTGCTGGAAGACCATGACACCCATCTACCATTCGAATCAGTTCGTCGAGATCAACGAATAAATGTGTGTGACAAATAGTTTTCTCGAAGATGGCATGACAATTTTCTACAAACTCAGATTCATATAAAAAGTATAAGGTTCCTGAATTTCATTTGGATCCATTTTCTGGTTCCGGAGCTGCAGGATGATATGTATCGAAATTAAAATGAAGATTAATGACACTCGTTTTCCTCGTAGATGGCTGAAACGATTTCCTCCATCAAAGATTCAAATGAAAGGTTCTAAAATCCCATACAAGCTTCACATACATTTCCATTTCAGTTTCACATAAATTATATGCAAATCTTGATAGACGATGACTAATTAATTTTTTTTTTAATTTTACCGGTATTCGGAAGGTATCCAAATATTTTTTTGGAACGCACATACGATTCCTTAAAGATGACTTAGGTGAATTTCAAAAGTATCAGGAATAGAGGAGCTCAATCGTTTTCTTAAAGAAGACCAAAACGAATATCATAAACAAAAATTCAAATTAAAAGACTTATGGTTCCATGCAAAATTGGTGATTTTTATCCGATTCCGACTCCCGATTCTAGAATTACAGGGTGATAAGTTTTTAACCCATTATAACCTAGGGGTTCCCAAATTTGAACCAAATGAGCAGATATCATAAATATCATCTTATTTTGTGTTGAAGATGTTGGGAAATGAAAAATCACTATCTTTTCCAAATGAAATTATTCTATGTATTATATATCATACGCTGGGACAATACAGTAGCAACAAAATTATAAGAGATATGTCTAAATTTTAAAAGTGGTATTTATATATACGATTCAATGTCTTTTAAATATTACTGGTAGAAGTACTTTCGGAGATGAACGCACAATATGAAAAGAAATATTTGGTGCATTTCGTCCAAAATATACCTTCGTTTCGGTTTTTAGCGGATTGTTAATAATAATATAATTATTTGTATATATTGTATTGTAAACTGCAATGAACAACTTAATTTGTCGATGCCTTCCATTTAGCCTGCCTGGGTTCGATTCCCAACCCCACACACAGAGTCAGAAGTTTTTTCTGGCCCGAAGAGGTGAAGACTTTAAGGTTAAAACCTGTGTAATTGAAAATAAAAAATAACTTTATTTGTTTCCATTTTTTCATTTTTAGAAAAATGGATTATCTATTTGTATTTGTATTATTTGAGATATTTGTACGATTTGTTGGGAGTATCGTAAGCTCATTTGATAGTTTTTCCAATGTTTAATAAGTTTTAGAGGTATTCATACTTCCTTTTCTAAGTTAGCGTTCTACTCCCTATTCACGTGTTCGTCAAATCCTAAAGTGTCCCTATCCTTATCACTATTTTTTGCAGCCATGTTTTTGAATATTCCACATTTCGAAGATATAACAAAAAGGATTTGATTTGCTGATGGCACGATATTTTCGAAAGACTTCAACTAATCAGAAATTTCTGATGCTCGAGTTTAACGATACGCTTTGGAAAAAAGAATGCTGTGTTACACCACCGTATGATATATCATACGTTCAAATGTTTTTTTGGAGTTTCGTCAGCCAACTGATCTTCGAACTCGATGTGTAGCCCAAAAGTAACTCTCAATCTAGTCAGTGCTGGTAAAGCATCGATTCCGAACACGCAAAACGTGTTCGTTCCTAATCAAAAAGCGAACCACCATCGCGAGTATAAATTTGTCAGTATCATCGTTCGAGCAAGCATCCCCGAACCAAGAACCGATGCTGATGGCAAAAGAAACGATGCTCTAGTTTGTGAGCCCATCGTTACTAGTATGTTCATGAACATCCGATTCGAGTACTATAGGACTTTCTTCGGATGAACCGAACTTTGTCAGCTGCGACTGGACGTTTCAGTGTTTGGGTAGCTTAGCAGAGTATGGTAATTTTGTACATTTCCAGCGAGCTTAGGGTGGCTCAATATGATAATTTGAAAATGTTTTGACATTTGCAAATTCGATATTGAATAAACTGGTGAGTCAATAGCAATTAAAATTGAGTAATTTTGAGCATTTCCAACGAGCGTGGGGTGCCTGTGTATAAAATAAAAAGAAATTTCAAATCAAATGTCGTTTGATTGGTGAATCAATAGCAGTTCGAATTGGATATTTTTTTACATTTCCAGCGAGCGGGTGGCGCAATATGAAAATTGGTAAATATTTTGACTTTTGCTGATTTCATGTTCCATTTAATAGCGAATCAAGAGCAATTAAAATTTGATAATTTTGTGGTGCTGCTATTTGGAAAATTTCAAAATGTTTGACTAATGTCGATACAATGTTCTATTAATTGGTGAATCAATAGCAGTTCCAATAGGATCATGATGGACATTTTCTGCGAGCGTAGTGTGATCCTATTTAAAAATTAAAAAATGTTAGTATTTGAATTTGCAGCCGCCAACCCGGGAATCGAATATGCAAAAGTCAAAATGTCCACCATTTTTCATATTAAACCATCAAATTTAAAAATTTTGCAGTGTTATTGTTATCAAACCATAACCATAACCAAAAACCATAAAATTTGCAAAAGATCAAAAACTTACTATTTTACTATTTACGCATACTGATAATGTCCAAAATAATACCATTTGGATTGCTATTAATCGATTTATCAATCAAGCAAAACAATTTTTTTTGTGCTGATCACTTGTGCATTGATAATTTCAAAACCAGGATGCGAGAACTGAAGTCAACAAAGCATCGTATCGAACGCAGTTTAAGCGCTATTCACACTAGCCCGTGACGAATCCAGAACGAGATTGGACAAGATCCCGTCCGGGTTACGCTTCAAATTTGTTTAACGCAGCTCCATATGAATATTCTCACTACTCCGTGTCGTACCCGTGTCTGTATCGACAAACGTCCAAAGTTGACTCGTTGACTCAAAAACACTATTGGCAGGTACTTGAATTGTCACATGCTTTCCATCCAAAGCTCCAAGACACAGAGGGAAATTCCACAAAAATCGTTAGCAATCTTCTTCCACATATTTTTTGTTGGTTTCTGCATTGCATCGTCGATAATTTTTCGGTAATTACACGACATATCTCGTGAACAATCTGATATACAGACCCAAGTCTGTAACTAAATGCTATGGTTTTTTTTGCGTGTCTCCTGTTGCTAAATATTTAAAATCATGTTGCTAAATATTTGAAATCATGATATTTGAAATCATGAGACGAATGATCGTTATACAATTTTTGGTTACTCAACAGCGAGTTGAAACAGGCTTCTGACATTCGGAAATATTCCTTGATCTCGTCATTCACAAGCTGCTTATATAAGGTGTTGAATTCACTCTCAACTGTCCATTTTTGCAAAATTCGTGCACCCAAATCTTCTTTCTTTTTTTTTGTTTTTAAACTGCTGATTATCGTCGTCATTCAGAGCTATTGCAATTACGGTAAAATCTTCGTTGTAAAAATGTGTCATTTTCGTGAGAAACAGAAAAACATCAAATGCAACAATTATGTATGTTACTAATACCAACGGCAGCGACACGGAAAGTGCACGGTATGATGAGAATATTTTACAAATAAATCCCGGCACGTTGCGGTCCCGTTCCGGATACGTCACGGCCTAGTGTGAATAGCGCTTTACTCGACCCTCGCCGATGGTCAGCCAACCGAACGGTTCGAAACAGATTGCTTCGCCGAACACCGAGGGAATAGTTTTCGAACCTTTCGCATACTTACGCTCGGTAAACATTTTTGAGTAAATTTGCAGAAGCATCGGCGTTCGGTTCGCCATTTTCCACCACTGATCTAGTCTAAGCTCGTTAACATCGATTCAGCCAATTAGCGGAGAGTGAAACATTCGGGAGCCTTGGGTGTTGACCTGCTTCGGCCCCATTTAGGTTAGGTTACTAAATTTATCCCAAAAAGATGCTTTGAATCTCCTCGCTTCGTCTCTCCCCAATTTGCCACAAATTCACATTTGCAATTAAATATGCATTATTTGATCAAAAATAAATAACACATTTTTTACCTTTTTTATATATATAAAAAATAGGTATAGAATTCGCTCAAACTTTCGAAAATTTTTCCGAGGCCCGGAGGGCCGAATGACATATACCAATCGATTCAGCTCGACGAACTGAGCAAATGTCTGTATGTGTGTCTGTATGTGTGTTGTCAACTAAGAGGTCGAGATCTCAGAGATGGCTGGACCGATTTTGATCAAACTAGTCGCAAATGAAAGGTCTCCCCGTCACCCAAAACGCTATTGAATGGTTTTGAGATCGGATGTTTACTTTTTGAGTTATTAGAAGTTTTATGTCAAAATTTTTAGTTTTTTGACAGTATCTGTCACAATTGACCTTGAAAACAGAATATGTTTTCAGACTTAGATTCCGCACGATAATACCTATTCAACAAGCCATAGATTGTTAAATTCCGTCCATTTTTAACGGAGATATCGAAATTTTTGTGTAAACTACTTTTCCCCCTATTCCAGCAGTAGGAGTTTTGAGCGCTGTATGACAAAGCAATGCTTGGGAGCAACGGAAAACACGATTTTTTATTCTATTACATACAATTGTTTCTAAGTACCAAAAAGACTGTGTACAGCATCCTTTTTCATGACAATTTGCCTCGGACCGATTTTAGCACGGCTCGTTTTTGGCAACATAATCGTTCGAATATGACATATATAAACCAGATGATGGCAGATTTTTTTTAATTATATTGTTTTAAACTACTTACAGCAATAAATGCTGGAAGAACATAACATCCATATACCATTCGAATCAGTTCGTCGAGATCAGCAAATGCGTGTGTGACAAATAATTTCACTCAATTTTCTCTGAAAATTTCTTTTCCACAAATTCAGATTCATACGAAAATTCGTATGCTCCCAAACAAAGTTCCTGAATTATGTTTGGTTCCGACCTCTGGTTCCGGAACTACAGGATGATATATGAATCGAAATCAAAATTGTGTAACTCATTCTTCTCGTAGATGGCTGAACCGATCTAAGATTCAAATGAAATCTAAGAATCATCTAAGATGCAAATGAAAAGTTTCAAGATTCTTTAAAACATCTTGCTCTTCAGTCAGATCCAACTTTCGGTTTTGGGGATACAGGGTGATTAGTATAAAAATGTCTATTCTACATAAATTAATCAGGTTTATCGGGTTAGCAGATTTGGATAGCCGATAAAAAAATTAACTTTTTTCAGTTTTAGTGGTATTCAGTTGTCGATTCAGAAGGCACCTAAAAATTTAATTCGTGCTATGATTTCTCAAAGATGTCTTCACTGATTTTCAAATATTTTGAAACAAATGTAAACTATACAGCTATTCAGGTGAATTTATCTGACTTCGGCCATACCGATTTTAGAATTCCGGTTCCAGTATAAAATCGTTTCTCAAAGCTCAATCGTTTTCTCAAAAAAGCCAAATCGAATTTCAGAAACAAAAGTTCAAATGAAAATAAATCCAATTTTATCCAATTCTGACTTCCGATTCTGGAATTGTTGGATGATGAATTTTTAAAATTCAAAGCGATATAGAAGATGACAATCCCGAAAAGCTTTAAAGTTGGACTCAAAAATATTGCAACTTATTTGTCATATGGCCATACGAATCGGTTTGGGTTATGCTGGTTCCTGAATACCGGTTCTGGAAGTACCTTAAATTACCGTAAACTCTAAAGTGGAACTTACATATCATGGCATGTTTAATCGATTATCACACTTCTAGATTTAAATTCGATTGTATTTGCACTTTCGACATTACAGAGTAATGAGTAATTACAATCTCAAATTGTTGCTTAAAACGACGGTCATTAAAATAATGTAATGAAAACTTAAACACCGAAGAATATTCATGCAAAAAACACATGCGGATTGATAAAAAAAGGTATCATCTCACTGCTAGGTGGATTAATCACGTTTTCAATAAGGAAATCACTTCTACACCATATAAATAGTTCTGATGCAAAACAATAATACTATGACTTACTTATGTTTTACCAACCAGCGAAACATTTAATATAGGCTAGAATTTTGGTTAGCACAACTCTGTAATGCGAGATCATAATGTGTTAAAACATCTAAAACTACATCACACCACTTTTTTAACAAAATTCACACTGTATATGATAGATGGTGCAGTGATATTCGGGAGTTACTGACAACTCATCATATTCCCCCGCGTTCCCCTATCACTATCTGCGATTTCAATATGTACAAGTTGTCCATTTTTAAGAATCGAAAAAACCGGTGGTAAACGCGCTAGTTGAGAAAGTATTGCAAAAATCCGATAAAATACCTTTACCGATCATTGAGCTTGAGCTTGAGCGACCACCCCTGGTTGCTACTCCGTTACTGCTCGGGATTTTTTAGATGATCCAACCTGCGACTGGCAATCATCCTTCAATGTACATCTTCTGGTAACCACAGAATTCATTGATCAGTACCGGCACCGGCCAGGCCCGAACGTAGATCGTCTAAGGAATGGGAAGGGATGTTAGTCCAACCTTGTTGTTACTAGAGGCCGTATATACTACTGCGCAATCCACAAGTGTCACGGGAGAAGGATATTTGTTAGTATGAATATCAGTAATAGTAGTATTCGCGTACAACCTAGTATGTTTCGGTTTCAAGATGATCGGATTCACGTACGCCCTCAAGTGGCCCCCACTATCTTTAATAACAAATTTAGAACAGTGAACTGTGAAAAGATGTTTTATACTGTCGGATCAAACATCAACAAGTCCACAGGCTTGGGTATCTTCAATCAAAACATCACCGCTTCGTAAAAACTCAGTGATCCGGCTTCAGTTTACGTCACAGAATTAGCTGCTATTCAGTACACCCTCGAGATCATTGAAACCTTGCCCAAAGACCATTACTTCATTGTCACGGACAGTCTAAGTTCAATTTCACAAATTACTCTCGAACGCAAATTACCTGTGAAGGACTATTGGATGAAGGCGAAACACAAATGCAACGACAACTTGCTGAAGCACTGGGAGTTTATCAGAAAGCAACTTCCAAACGTCTACGAACCATGGGAAAGATTCATAAGTGTGGAAAGTGGTTGCCGCGTGAAGTGACCGAAAGACAAATGGAGAATCGAGAAGTGATGTGTGAAACTCAGTACAACAGAAAGCCTTTCCTGCATCCTATTGTCACTGGTGACGAGAAAAGAATGTTTTGGAAAATTATAAACGCAAGAAATCGTGGGTGAATTCAGGGTAGCTATCGAAATCGATTACACGATCGTATCGATATGGTCGGAAGGCCATGCTACGTATAGAATGTTCAAACAAGCTAATTAAAATTGCCATGAACAATTAACAAAACAAGAAAAAAGGTAGATTTGAATACTGCATTGACTTCAACAATTAATTATTTTCCGAAAAGCTGCGGATTTGTCTCAGGTCGCTCGAAAACAAAAACAATTGACCTTTTTCTGTAGACTTGGGCACATCCGAAGTTTTGCTAGGAAAAAATCCTTACACATTTTACTTGTTTATCAAGAATGAAAATCGGCGGTCATCGAAGCCAATGGAATTCAGTTCATTGTTAACAGAGAAAGCAATTCAAAACATGTTCACATACATAATTAAATTAGTGCTTAGTAATCGAATTATCTGGAAAATTGTACTCATTCACCATGAAATGTAACGAAGTGGTTTTATGGGGTCTCATGTCGTACCTTCGTTAATTCCTAATTTCATACAACAAAGTTTTAGTGTAAACACATTACTAGTTTGTTATGTATGACCATTATAAATAATCAATTTGAAAACGAAAATAAAACACAGTGATGTAAAATATCGAATGTGTTAGATCAGATAAACATTAGTAATTATGATCAAACATATACTTTACAACAATTATATATTTCATACAATTGAAACACATTTGTGAAGTAAATATAAACCAAGTAGTTTCGACTGATCGTTATTAATTTTTTATTCTCACAATGTTTTAAAAGCTAAGCAACACAATCCTATTGAGAAAAACTTCCATGCATCTATGGTACTCAAGTAAACATTTCCTGTGAAGCATAAAACTAACTAATTGCGTTGTAATAGCTATGTCGTTACTGATACATACACGAGGGATTTGAGGGTGAGATAGACCAGTAAAAATTGCCATCGAAAATCAGGTTTATAACATTTTTAAAGTTCTCTTGTGCTGTTAAAATAAAACAAAAAATGTTTGTTATTTGTTATATGAAATTATTTGTATATGTATTCGTTTTGCCTTTCTCTATAGAAAGGTATTAGAATTGCTGGAAAAACCGACCTTCGAATGGAGCCTCGGAGACCCATAGTGTTATATACCATTCGACTCAGTTCGACGAGATCGGAAAATGTCTGTATGTGTATGTATGTGTGTGTATGTGTGTGTACTTTTCGAATTGTATTTGAACGCGCTAAGTTTTCTCATAGATGGCTGAACCGATTTTACCAAACTTGGGCTCGTTTGAAAGCTACTGTCGGGCCATTGATCAACTTCAGAACTCAAATGGCTGTGACTCTTGGTTCCGCTCTTATATATAAAGATGCCAATATTTTGGGATCACCTCTAATTTCGCAAAGTGCTAGTGCTCAAAATTTTAAACACCTCGAAAAATGTCCTCATGCAAAATTTGAGCTAAATCGGACATGCGTAAGTGGTGCTGCCCGGCGATTAAGGTTTGAAAATTTTAGATCTTGAAAAAGCTCCATAGGGGGGAGTACATGAAATTTCCAAAATCGAAATTGATCAAGTTCAAAGATTAAATGATGTAACTTTTGGTTCCGGAGATATGATTGTATAAGTGACGTAACCGACAAAGAGCGTAGTATTTTCCGCGCTCAATTTTCTCGGAGATGGCTGAACCGATTTTAACCGAAAGAAGGGTTTTGCTTTTCTCTATACAAAGGTATTAGAATTGCTGGAAAACCCGACTTTCGAACGGAGCCTCGGAGACCCATAGTGTTATATACCATTCGACTCAGTTCGACGAGATCGGAAAATGTCTGTGTGTGTATGTGTATGTGTGTGAACTTTTCGAAAATATTTTTACCGCTCAATTTTCTCAGAGATGGTTGCACCGATTTTAACAAACTTAGGCTCGTTTGAAAGCTACTGTCGGGCCATTGATCAAGTTCGAAGATCGAATGGCTGTGACTTTTGGTTCCGGAGATATAATGATATAAATGACGTAACCGACAAAACGTGTTGTATTTTTACCGCGCAAGTTTCTCGGAGATGGCTGAACCAATTTTAACAAGTCTAAGCCCGTTTAAAAGCTATTGTTAGGTCATTGATCAAGTTCGAAGATCAAATGGCTGTGACTTTTGGTTCCGGAGATATAATGGTGTAAGTGACGTAACTGACAAAACGCATTGTTCGTTTGCCGCGCAAGATTCTCGGAGATGGCTGAACCGATTTTAACAAACTTAGGCTCGTTTGAAAGCTACTGTCACATATACCATCATATATCTGGTACCAAAAGTCACAGCCATTTGATCTTCGAACTAGATCAATGGCCCGACAGTAGCTTTCAAACGAGTCCAAGTTTGTTAAAATCGGTTCAGCCATCGCTGAGAAAATTGAGCGCGTTCAAATACAACGCTTTTTGTCGGTTACGTCACTTATACAATCATATCTCCGGAACCAAAAGTCACAGCTATTTGATCTTCGAACTTGATCAATGGTCCGACAGTAGCTTTCAAACGAGCCCAAGTTTGTTAAAATCGGTTCAGCCATCTCTGAGAAAATTGAGCGCGTTCAAATACAACACTTTTGTCGGTTACGTCACTTATACAATTATATCTCCGGAACCAAAACTCAAAAATATTTGACACGTATTTTTTTATTTCAATATGGTAAGTGGAATTTTCGAGATATGACTTTTTTTAAATTTCGCGTTTCCAAAAAAGAGCCTTTTTTCAAAAGGCTGTACTGTAAAATCTAATAAAGATACAAAAATTCGTTCAAGACATGAAATGTGCGTCTTTTCCTTAGCTTTCAAATAAGCGATTCCATAAAACAATCTCTAAAATTAATATAATGAAAAAATTAAATAATTATAAAACAAATAAAAAAATCAAACTTGGGCCTAATTTTGTTTCTTTTTTTTTTTAAAAGAAGCCTTAGGTGTTTAACTTTCGAGTTCTTTACCGAAAAAAATAGCTAGATGAAAAAAAATTTTGAGTGAATATAATGTAATGTACTACATATAATGTTGAAAAACTATATGTAGTAGATGTTCTCTGGCATACGGGAACCGATTTTAAATGACTGTTTTTTGTTTCTTCGAAAATCAGCCAAAATATATAAATGATGCTAGTTTTTTTTAGCTGATTTAATATTTTACTGGTTTTTAGCGTTGTATAGCGCTGTGTAATAATTGTGGTATAAAGTATTCGGTATGAATTCGATCTTATACAGTTTGCATACGAACACATATAACTATTAACTAAATTTTCTAATTTCATTTTAAAAATTGTGAATTGATTTTAGTTTTTTTATGAGATCAAGGCAGCTTATCCGATTTTCTTACATGTCTAGGAAAGTCAGAACGGCGGCTCCTCGCAAGCAACCCGTTTGCCCGGTCTGCCCGTTGATAGAATCGTTTCAGGCTTCTGAGTTTCGGCTTTCTGAGTTTCGGCCTTTTGAGTTTCGGCTTTCTATGATGTACGCCTTTTGTGTTTTCGGCCTTTTATATTTCGGCTTTTCGTTTTTCCGCCTTTCGTATTTCGGCCTTGTGTAGTGTGACAATCGATTGAATATTCCATGAGATGTCGAAATAAGTTCCACTTTGGAGTTTGCGGTTATTTGCGATACTTCCAGATCCGGTATTCAGGAACCAGCATAGCCCAAACCGATTCGTAAGCCATTAATTGACTTACCGATTAAATTGCAAGATTTTTGAGTTCAACTTTGAAGCTTTTCGGGATTGTCATCTTCTACATCGCTTTGAATTTTGAAAATTCATCATCCTACAATTCCAGAATCAAAAGTCAGAATTGGATAAAATTGGATATATTTTAATTTGAATTTTTGTTTCTGAAATTCGATTTGGCTTTTTTTGAGAAAACGATTGAGCTTTGAGAAATGATTCGATACTGGAACCGGAATTCGAAATTCGGTGTAGCCGAAGTCAGACTAATTCACCTGAGTAGATGTATAGTTTAAATTTCTTTCAAAATGTTTGAAAAGCAATGTAGACATCTTTGAGGAATCGTAGTACGAATTGAATTTTTGGGCGCCTTTCGAAACAAAAACTGAATACAACCAAAAATAAAATAAGTTTATTTGGTTATCGACTATCCAAATCTGCTAACCCGATAAACCTGATTAATTTATGTGAAATAAACATTTTTATACTAATCACATTGTATCTCCGAAACCGGAAGTTGGATCTGACTGAAAAACAAGATGTTTTATAGAACCTTAAAACTTTTCATTTGAATCTTAAATGATTCTTAGATTTCATTTGAATCTTAGATCGGTTCAGCCATCTATGAGAAAAATGAGCTACACAATTTAAATTTCGTTTTACATATCATCCTGTAGTTCCGGAACCAGAAGTCGGATCCGAACATAATTCAGGAACCTTGTTTGGGAGCATACGACTTTTCAGACTTCGACGGTTGAGTCATCTCCGAAAAAAAATCACACACGCATTTGCTGATCTCGACGAACTGATTCGAATGGTATATGAGTGTTATGTTCTGCCAGCATTTATTGCTGTGAGTAGTTTAAATCAATATAATTATGGAATTGCTTTCAACTTAGAAATGCTGCCAACATCTGGTTTACATATGTCATATTTGAACGATTATGTTGCCAAAAACGAACCGTGCTAAAATCGGTCCGAGGCAAAATATGCTGTACACAGTCTTTTGGGTACTTAGAAACAAATGTATGTAACAGTATAAAAATCGTGTTTTATGTTGCTCCCAAGCATTTCTTTGCCAGACAGCACTCAAAACTTCTACCGCTGGAATAGGGGAAAAGTCGCTTACACAAAAATTTCGATATCTCCGTTAAAATGGACGGATTTTAACAATCTATGGCTTATTGTATAGGTATCACCGTGCGGAATCTAAGTCACAGAATATATTATGTTTTCAAGGTCAATTGTTGACCTAATTGTTGAAAATTTTGACATAAAACTTCGCACGACTCAAAAAGTAAACATCTCGATCGGTTTATTGATATTCTTCTAAATCGCTATATAATTTGTGTTTTGGCCGGGTTTGCCAAAAAAGTTTTTGATATTATTGTCATGGTCATTTCCAACTTCAACTTAGAAATCTGCTATGATAACAAGCAAATTGATGCGTATTTTGCAAATTTGAATGATTTTGAAGATTTCACTTTTAATATCATTGTGATCGGTCGTGTATCGTCGTGTACTCCTATAATTTTTAGCTCACATTTGTTTTGCCTTAAATAATTGTGTGGCAGTATATGCACCATTAAAATTCTGGAAGTGAAGCAGTAAATTTTGAAAAATTCACACAATCGATCAATTAATACGAACGATTTTTTTTCCATAAATACGTTTATTTCTTAAGGCAGTTTACATAAGTTTTTCTTCGCCGTAGTATCACTCTTACATAAAATTCTTATCCTAATATAATTCTAAAATAGTCACAACGATTTAAATTTATTAAAACATATTCCTCTTATTACTTAAATATCAATTCGCCATTAATTATGAAATCTACTCGGAAATATTATTTGAACCAAACGATTAACTGCTATAAATTATAAAACAAGCTGTTATTTTCGGACATTTTGTTGATAATTTCATAAAGTATTTCGAGTTTGTTTGTATTATTACATAATTTCTATTCTAATTTAGCTATTGGTTGAACTCATGGTCGCAGCTGGAATCAGAACTAAGTCTTAAAATGGTCCTTTATTAAATTGAAACTCAAATTTTCTTTATGAAATGATAAAGAAGTATTTTTGGGATTTCCATAGAGCGTAGGTGATCCGGAATTCCACGCACTTCGCGTTGCATGGATATGTCGAAAAATAAAGTCGAGTCAGGGACATTTAGGAGACTGACACGGATTGGAATATATTTTGAAGGGTTTATTTCCTGGGACATATGGTTAAAATATACTGTCATGAATCTTGTTTGAAATTGAAGCTCGACAAACCTTTCGAAGTTATTAATAACCAGGGGATTCAGTACCTCACATCTTATTAGCAGTCGTGATGAAAGCTCCCAAAAGCGATCTTTCAATGGAAGAACTCCCGCCAGAACTTCAAGACTCATTGTATGTATCGAATGCATGCAGCCTAAGGCAATTCGCAAACAACGATACTGAATTTGCTCAAGTTTGAGATTATGAGAGTTTGCAGCGGAACGAAAGCAAACGCATACATATTCCATCACTGAAAGTATCGTTGTCTGAAACAACTTTAATAGATCTTGCGGAAGAGCACCCCACCAAGATCCTGTTATTGTTTGATAAAAATTTACTCTTTGTTGGCATTTTGTTATCAGATACCTAATGTGTCCTCCCCACGTGCATTTGGAATCAAACCACACCCCGAGGTATTTGAAAGTCAAAACCTGCGCGATTATTCTTTCTATCATATGGAGCTGGAGTTGCGCGGGGATCATGCTTTCTTGAAAAGACGACCAGCTCTGTTTTCTCCGCAGAGAATTCGATGCCCAAACGGACAATTTATCTAAGGTATCTTGCAATGGTTTTTGCAAATCAACAGCTTTGGGTCCAGTAACTGAAACCACGCCTTTATCTGCCAATTGTCTTAGTGTGCAGGGGGTTACTAGACAGCTGTCAATGTCATTCACGTAAAAATTATAGCGGAGCGAACTGAGACATGAGCCTTGCGGGAGACTCATGTAGCTAATTCTGAATGATGCTAAGTCGCCAAATGAAAAGTGCATGTGCTTTTCTGACAAAAAGTTGTGCAAATAATTATTCATAACCGCTGGAAGTCCATGTTGGTGGAGCTTGTCTGAAAGAACATCAATGGAAACTGAATCAAATGCTCCTTTTATGTCCAAAAATACAGATGCCATTTGTTGTTTTTGAGCGAAGGCAATTTGGAGGTCAGACGAAAGCAATGCAAGGTTAATCATTCGTCCCTTTATTTCTACGGAAACCAAACTGAGTATCTGACAACAAGCCGTTCGTCTCGACCCAAGCGTCGAGACGTCGTAGAATAATTTTTTCGAACAATTTTCTGATACAGGACAACATTGCAATGAGTCTATATGAGTTGTGATTGGAAGCTGGTTTACTCGGCTTTTGAATGGCGATAACTTTCACTTGCCTCCAGTCAGGTGGAACAATGTTTTGCTCAAGAAACATGTTGAACAATTCCATCAAACGTCTTTTTGCGAGGTCAGGCAGATTCTTCACCAAGTTGAATTTAATTCTGTCCAACCCAGGAGCGTTATTATTGCAAGACAAAAGTTTTATAGAAAATTCCATCATTGAAAAAGGGCTTTTAGTAAAACCATTATTTGAAGAAGATTCCCGAGTAATGCTCTGCGTAGGAACAGAATCTGGGCAAACTTTCCTAGCAAAGTCAAATATCCATCGGTTCAAGTATTCCTCACTCTCATTGCCCACGTTACGATTCCTCATTCGTCGGCCGTGTTCCAAAGAGTGCTCATTAAGGTTTCTCTTGACAAACCTTCGACAAAATGTCTCCAATAGCTACATTTTTTGGCTCGAAGTATGCTCTTGTACTTGGTTTCTAAAACCATAAATTTTTCAAAATTTTGAGAAGTTCCTCCTCCCCGTTTTAGAAACGTCTTGCAAGCATTTTGTTTTGCGAGTTTAGCCTCTGAGTACTTTTTGTCCCACCAGGGGTTGGGAGGCCTTCTGTTAGTCGTTGGCCCAGGAGAACGTTTAGTTTGGGATTGTTCTGCTGCCCCCAGAATCGAACAAATGAGGAAGTCATATTCTTCAAGTGGGGGGAGCTCTTTCATTGAAGTTAAGACACTTTAAATATTACTTTGGTATTTAATCCAGTCAATATTTTCTGTCAAATCATATGGAATATTAACTGAATTAGCAATACCTTTGTTACTGCTAATTGAGATGATGATTGGTAAATGATTGCTACCGTGTAAATCAGGAAATACTTTTCAGGTGCAATCTAGTCGAATTGAAGTCGAGCAAAGAGATAAATCTAATGCACTTGGACGTGCAGGAATACGAACGATTATTGATATTCGCGAAGTTTGAACGAAGTTTGTAAGTTTTGTTCGTATGTCTCTGGCATTGCCGACCCGTCTTTTTGAGCTTCAGTGATGACGTTGATATTAGAACAAGTAACTTAAAGACGATGAACGGACTGAAATAGGAAGTAAGACAGACAAATTCGTGTATTCAGGATGTCTTGGCAGGATTTGTATTCAAAAAAGCAAACGATTTGAGAAAGGAACGCCGCTCCAGACTCCATTGTGTTGTTCTCTATGACCACGAGACCTGGACTGTTTCGGCAAAGTATTTACGAGCCGTTAGTATTTTTGAGAAGAAGATAAGATGAATCATTCACGGTGTGATGCATTTGGAGACTGATTAAGGCTACCACATGCACTGGTCTCACCTGTCAGCGTCGAGTTTGGAAGAAGCTGTTGGGACGCCGCATGGCGGGTTGCAGTCTGACCAGCAATTCATAGAAAACGCTAGATGTTCAGATTCGTTTGATTAAAAAGAGTAACTCTCAATGTCAGGACTCAAACATGTTAGCTCTGATATTCCGCAGATATAAATCAAAATAGTTATCTCGCTTTCTCTACATTCAGCGTCTCTACCGTTTACACGCTAACTTAACCACAATTTAACTCATTGAAGTTATCTCATAACGCCTGACACCAGTCACGTACCCAGAGGGGGGGCCCGAGGGGCCCTGGCCCCTCCCGAAATCAAAAACAGATGTATAATTATTTAGAAGGTCTCAGGCATGTCTTACAGAAATAACAAAACTGTAAACCTAAAGAAATGTAATACAATATCAGTTCCAGTGGAAAAGTTTAAATTGTCTGTTAACCCTCAGGGTACGGACTATAAAAAAGTTACGTTCAGTACGGACAGGGTTAGCCTAACCCGGCGACTTTGATTGGGTGTATATCGAGCTGTACTTTGTCAATTTGAATAATTTTTTTTTATTTTGTGTGAAATTGTCTCAAAAATATAATAGAGTTGTCAGATTAATCATTTAACTGACTGAAAAAAAATTATAATGAAAAATGTGAACGGGTCTTGAATTTTTTTTTGTAAAAAACGTTTTTTTTTCAAAATGCTGTAACTTTTTGAAAAAAAAATATTAACATTGTATAACTCGCATTTGAAAGGTAAAAAGTAGTTCTTACAAATGTCCATAACGGTTTTTTGATTTATTCCAAAAACTATATTTTTTTTGAAAAATGAAAATACGCGTTTTTTCGAGTTAGCAAAAAAACGTTGTTTCGTTGATTTATGATGATAAAGGTTAAAATTAATGTTTTTAATGCGTGTTCTTTAACAAAAAATTACAAGAAACAAAATTTAATGAGTTATTATTCACTACGAGCAGCAAAGATTTCGATATAAGACGTACGTTCAAGTGATTGAGATCTACTACAATACTTCGCTTACACCATGTACAACGCGTTATTTTGAGGTTAGAATCTACAAAATTAAGTAAAGAGTACGTATTCTTACTTACCTTTTTATTCCTCAGCGGCAAACAGACGAAAATTAAAACTTAATTTTTTTGAAAATTTTGGATTTTGTAACGTTCGATACGGACTGGGTGTACCACACCCGAGCACAATGTTTATATGTGTCTAGCTCGGACACAAAGCGGAGACTGACTCTGCCGCTTGGGCCTCTAATAGTGTGTACCTATAAGTTTTTTCCCCCCCTGGTCCGGACCCCCCTCGCCGACTTCTCTTCGTATGGCGCTTCTTTCAAATTTCGCTCGGGTTACGGTAACCCAGTCCGTACCCTGAGGGTTAAAAACACTCGTAAAAGGCACACCGAGAATTAAGTACATCAGCAATCTTCAGTAACATTATTTTTTTATCTTTGGGCCCCTCCCGAAACGAAATCCTGGGTACGGGTCTGCCTGACACGATATTCGCAATTGTTGTTGCGAACTGATCTCTGCAACATCATTTGCTACTAGGGGATCCTACTTCCATCCCTGGAACTGATTGGACATCTGAATATATTTCAGGAGGCAACCCGATTAAACATTTGCACTTTACGTTAACAAGATCGATGTAGTTCAATTTTTAAACTTTTAAACGTGTTCTAACATTGCAAGCAAGTATCCATTGGTTTTACGCCATTTTGCCAATAGTTTTTGCCACCGAAACTCTTCTTACATTGATATTTGTAGTTTCCGTTTATAAGCTCTTCTCATTTGCTTTCGTTTATGAGTTTCAAAACTTGTATTAAATATAACAATAAAAAGCAACAAGTGGTATGAAATCCACCAATTAGTGATGTTGTGAACTTGTCAAGAAGGTTTTGAGATTTGAGATTCGTAGCTTTTATAAATGTTATGCAGGAAGTGTTTGTGCCATGTGGGGGTTATTTTATTATAGTCAAAAGTAGCAGGCAACAATAGGCAAGCACGCAGCCAATACACAACCAGTTTTCAACCTGCAGCTTTCGCTGAAAGGAAAACATTGACATTTAAGGTGAGAATAAGTGAGAAAGAGATGGCAAGCGGCTTAAGCTAGCGACAGATATAATCACTCTAGGCGCCGGGCAAAGGCAATGACCTCGGGCAAAGGAGAATTACCTCTTAAGATTCATCGATAGAACTGCTTCAATCACTTTTCCGAAATTATCTAAAAGATGTAATCGCATTGTGTAATATTTGGGCCGCATGTTCCAATCCCGAAGAACAACCCATCGTACGTCGCTTGAAGGTCCTGCTTATATGCTAATGGGTGTAGGTTGTGTTGCGAAGAAGACGGGCCCGTCATTCTGATAAGGTCAGATAGAATTAAAAAAGTGGGAAAAAGGAAACAATGAATTATGATAAATTTGTAAAGTTAAATCCTGAGTTTAACCTCGGCATACTCAAGCATTTTCCTAGCAACCCGCGAAACCCGGATAAGCGTACCGACCCTGAGGTTTTGAATCGGGGAGTCTCAGTATTGTTCGCAGCCGGACTTACCGGTAGTTACAATGTTGAAAATAAGCCCTTGTACGCTTGTCAGTTAATCGACTAACTAAATATGAGTGAATATGGGATTGAAAATTGTTTGGTCTAGAAAATTGCGGTATAAAACATACACGTAAACATTCAAATAAACCTCATAATCACCGGGTCAGGGTCATTTCACCGAATGCCATTTCGCCGAATTGTACAGTTGTATTAATTGTTTTAAGGAGCAAAATACCTTGAAAGCGTATGAGTAATGTCAACAATGTGTGCGTAGAAATAAATTCCTGCGCTTCTTTTCCTGATTTTAATAAATAAAACTTTCATTAAGTTGAGAAATAAACAAATCAGCTCATTCAGCTTAGAATTGCAATTCAAGAAAAGCGAAAATCTTAGTCTAAAACTCTTTCGTTTTTCTAAAAATTGTTCGAGAAAAATTATTTCAGTTTCAGCTTACTTCGAATAACACACTTGATTTGCAACAAACACATTCCTATATGGATTTTCTCTTGCAGAAATTATTGCGAAATAAAAATTTAAGTACCTTCTCTAAATAATACCGTAAATATGAACCTTAAATTTAACATGTGAAAGGCAATGAATATGGAAGATTGTCGTAAAACTAGTTATTTTTTCGGAAAACTGCTTCTTAACAGAAAATATTTAGTTTTTTTTTATTTTGTGTAGCGCGATCTAATACAAATGCATTGAAGCAGTGTAGCCAACTTTTCATAAAATGTAAGCAATTTCCCATAAAACATTGGTTAAAAAGTAATCAAAACTGATATGAGAATAAATTATTGCTAAAAAGATTGTATTAAACTCAATCGTTCAAGCCACTTTGATAAACTGGTCGCACCGCGTATATAAACCATTAGATCTATGACATACGTACCAAATAAAATGTACGTAATACACGAATTACCAACACAAGTAAACTTGGTTTACATTTGATCCTTAATATAGATCAAATGTAAACCAAGCTTGCTTGTGTTGGTAATTCGTGTATTACGTACAAGCGATGTTCACACCCGTTTTGGTGATCTAAAATCGTACATTTGAAATATTTCTGAGATGTCAAATTCTAGTTGTCTTTATTAACTACTAATTGTTTGTCTAGTTGTCTAGTTGTCTTTATTAATCTTTATTAACTACTAAGCTTCAAAGTATTAGCATGCACTAAGGCGAATTTTTGCGCTACTTTTCCGTTAACTGAGCCCAAATAAAAAAAAAGTTAAATGCGTTTTCGTTCGTATGCTGAACGATCATGCTATCGCTCATTCAGACCTAACTAAAGCAAAGAAACCTAGGTTTGAAGTAGACCGGACAAACAAAACGGTAACGCGTTTGTATGCAAGAGATTAGCGGCCAACTTCAGGCGAAATGATCATTTCAGCGAGAAAGCTCTTTCAGCGAAACTAGTTTTGGTGAAATGACCCATTCGGCGAAACTATTTTCAGCGAAATGAAACGCTCCCATAACAACCATAGCGAAATTTTAAAATTGAAATTTTATCACAGAGAACAGACATCCAAGGTCCTTAAACAAATAAAAAAAAAAAAAAAAAGACATCCAAGTAGAGATTTCAATGTGTGTAAGAAATTTAACGGTTGTTTAGCAAAGTGATCACCAAGTAGTAATTCGCCTATAGAGGCGCTTCGAGCAGCCAAGCTACTGCTAATGACTCTTGCGTTCAAGCTTGTATACAATGGTAATTCATGCATGCAGAATCGTACACAACAATATTTTTCAACGAATTGTGATTTGTACGCTTTACACAGCTTTTTCAAGTTTGTACTAGCTAGGACGTCTCTTCTCTGTGATTTTATCGACTGAGAAAATGTGATTAGTTGGATACTACATTCTGATCGAGGTGTGATGAAGAGTCATATTTATATTTTGCTATATCGCTTCAAAAAGTCAAAATTAGGGGCACATTTGATTTCAAAAGGATATGCAGAAAAGATGCATTCGAGATCACCGGCTATACATGTCCCGCTTTTCGGTGCCGGGTGTTCCGGAAAATTAAAACGAGTTATTGTGGAATATTGGCAAGTCTTCCTTACGACCAAACCCGGCAATTATACAAAATAGTAATTCTTTTTTTTTTTTAATAAGTGATTGTGGTTTGGAAGAAACAGTTTTAAGTTTGTAGAGTTCATGACATGTTTTGCTGATAAGATAACAGTACACATAATATCAACATCATTTCAAGCTATTAATCATCACCCAAATACAATAATTACAATAGACTATTAAGCAGGTTTAGATTAAATATTGTATTCATACGATAATTAAATATTTTGTCCTGCTCAGTTTACGCATCGCCTGTCAGTCAATTGCTACGAGAAGAAAAATCTTTTCCAAAAACAAATTATTATGAAAGTGAAATATGCACAACCGAACAGAAGTGCAAAATAAAATGAAAAAAAAACGGTAGGACGAGAAAGTCAGACAAATGTCAATGCAGTGAAATAGACCGAATCACCCATGAAACACTATTTCAATATTCACATATGCGTTAAATTACTCCATTTCGACCGGCGACAGTCTCACGTTTGGGATCATTCCAACATACTTCCTACAACCGAATAATTTTCGGGGGACCATGTGAGTAACTACTTGCGTTATGCAAAACTGCATCATATATATGTTCGGATGAAACCTTCCAAATGATCCGTTTTCCAGTGTAGATAAAAGAAAAATAAAAAAGCAACGAAGAAATCTGGCATGTGGAAATTAAAAACGCCTGCCCTAATTTCGTCAAATTAATCATGTGCAATAGCATGAAATTATAAACAAACGAAGGACTGATGGCTTAATAATGAGTTCCGTGATGGGATTTCTTGTTGACAAGCTGCCAGGGAACTAGAAAACGATTGACCTTTTACGGTGACAAATAAGTGGCAAGCAAATCGAAAAATGGAAAGGAAAACGCAAAAATTAGATACAATATGGTAGCATCGGAACGGTTGTGTGTGGATACACCTGGGTTACAGGCAGAGATGCAGAGAATAGAAAATAAGAGGCAAATATTTTTAAAAGATCATTGCATAGGGCTATTGTAACAATAGTCATCTCATTAGTAGAGTCGCCATGTAAAGCAAAGTCCTGGCATTACATTCCTTTTGTGGAATTTGGCCTTTCTGTTTCAACAGACTTCGCAGCCGATTCTTAGTGTACAGAATCATTGCATGGCTAGTACTATGGATCCTACTGACACTAAGAATCCTTCCAGGTCGGGGCTCGAACATACGAGAAAACTGGCTTGTAAGACCAGCGTCCTATGCATTGAACCGCCAACCCGGGCAAAAGTAGCCATGTTCGTTACCGATTACTCGGCTTTCAATCAACGAATTGTGATAAAATCGGATACAACATCTCTCTGCTGCTCTGCTTTGACTCTGAAAAGCAATACCGCTGAAAAAATAGTTCGATAATTGTGCAATACTGCTGTTATAGCAACGCGAAAACTGGAAATGAATGCGCCTATTTTCATCTTACCATTAAATTTACTATTTTTCACCTGGAGCTGTTAGCGGAATATATTCAACAGTTGCACTATTTATGTACCATTTAATTCCATTATTTCACTGTCACGTTATTACACTTTCACAAAGTCACTATACTTTAATGAAGCATAACAAACGTTACAATACAGATACGCGTATTTCGGAATGTTATTTACATCCTTCTTCAGTGTATCGGTTTTATAAAACCGATGGTACATAAATAGTGCAACCATTCAATTTAATCTATCGAACAGATACAGCAGATCTCACACTAACTAATGGTTTTCGTATATGAGATGACTAATGGAGCTGAGATGAATGGCGGTACCGTTACCCTAGTAAGATTTCAGATTAGAGATTCATGAAACAGTTTTAGAACGAAAACTTAAACTATTCACCAATCATAATTCATTTTAGAAGCTTTAAACTTATGTTCAAAAATGATGGTAGTTAATATTTAATTTTTTTAGTTAAAACCAAACATTTTGGAAAAAGTTGACATAAGAATTGCTTGGGAACTGGCATTGGTAATTGATACTCTTCCAACTAGATCTCTCAATAAAAAATAAAAAAAATATAGAAAAAAGTTAATGTTGATGCTTCACCTACTTTACAGAAGAACGACTACTCATCAGACTCTTTCATAGGTATTGTGATTTGGACGGGTATGTGGCCTAGGATTTGTCTTAAGCAAGGGATAAAACCATGAAATAAAATTTGCAATTTTGTTATGTATGTGAGATGTGCAATGCAGTTTGAAAACAAAATACTAGAAATATATCCAACTTCGTGTTTACGCGATTCATGCAAAGTTATATCGAAACTTGAAATAAAAATAAAGGGTTAAACTCCGGGCGAACGTTTATACGACCGAGAGTAAAGTATTTAAACACTTTATATATTAATATTTTTCCTGCAAGGCACCGAATTCGAACAATATGAAGGATGAAGGGGATGAGTTGTGTTAGTAGGGATGGGAGAAGATCCTCGTGGACAACCACTTTGTGCAAAGAACACATGACTATTTTACTTATTTTACGTGTTAGATCAGACTACGGGTTCGGAAATTTTTAACTCGGAAAAGTATAAAATTTCAATTTACAAAACATCAATCATTTAGGCGTTAGCCAAATTTTGTGCTAGGGCACATAACCGTTTTCATTATTTTTACGTTTCGTCTTTGACTCATCAGTGCAGAGCAGTTCAAATTGAACTGCTTAGTGCTAAACTCGGCAGTTCAATTTGAACTGCTCTGCACTGATAAGTCAAAGACGAAACGTAAAAATAATGAAAACATCAATGTTTTTAAAAAGCCACAAACATTATACTTAAATTTAAAAAGAAATTGGCTTATGTATCTGTCCTTTGTCGTAACCTCACTTTAAAAAACGCCGTAGGTTCTTGACCCCTCTCTTAGACTCATCAGGTAGTACTGTTTCAACGTAAACTCGTAAAATATCGGATCCTTCCAAATACGAAATAGCTGTTCCTTGCAGTCCAAGCAATATTAATTCGCGAACCGCTAAAATATAAAATCTCGTCCGTGGTTTGTCACAACAATATCGCTAAATTATTCAATACTAGAGTACTTCCAACTATACGCACGTGTCTTCAATTTGTAAACTGTAATTTTGAGTGTAAAACTCCGATTACAGTGATAATAGCGGCCCTTACACGAGCATTAAAAATGTCAGTTTTAATGTAACTAAGTAATGATGTATTTCAAATTTGTTAGAAATCTCGTCATTACTGCACCATTACACGTTCATTAATAATTCAGTAATGACATTTTTAATGACTCGTGTAAGGGTCGCTAATAAGTCTACACGCTTTATTTATACGTTCATTAGTTATTACTAACCACTAGAGTTTGTTTTCAATGCGGATTTTTCCTCAACCCGGTTTTCAATATGTATCGTGTCAGCAAACTTTGTTCTGTCACATGCAGAACAATAACAAACAGGCCCCACTTCTGAGCTGAGAACACAAACCATCAATACAATTTGACTTGTAAAAAGCTCTGATGGCTCGATTAATGTCATCAGGTGGGTACACACTCGTTTACAATGACATCAACGATTTTTTTACAAATTACTTCAAGAGTTCGAAACAAAATTAAGAATGTAATTAAGTTAGCAAAAACAACAAATCTGGAAAACTACGCTTAACACACCTTACCGACACTTTTTAAATGATAGCATTGCTAACGAATCGCCATATAAAATATTAGCGATAAGAGGCACGAACGAATTGAGCTCACCTTCACTATGAAAATATGCAAAAAGCAACTCGTTCTGTCATGAAGTGCCTGAAACAAATCCTACTTTCGGAGTTACGGGGAGAACTGGGGAAAATATTTGAACACTTCCGTATTCAATTTTCTCCTAGATAGCTTTACCGATTCTCACAAACTTGGATTGAAATGAAAGATCATACACACTTAAATTTTTTAGCTGAGTCTCGGCAAAAAAATGCCGAGATTCGCACAGCCGAGTAATCAGCAATCATCTCGGCAAAAATAAAATAACTGAGCGTCTCGGCACCCTGAAATTTGACAAACGTCAAATATTGCCGAAATCGTCAGCATAAGATTTACTGTTTGCTCAGTGAAACGTTCACTGAATATTCGGCAATCCAATAAAACAAAAAAATGAAAAAAAATAAATTACCGAATCATCAGTAATTAAAAATCTAGTCAATTAATTTTGTTTGTAATTTCTCTACATTATAAACACGCTATTCAGGATCAAAAATTCATTTTATTAACACTTAAAGGAGGCAGGTATTTTGGCCCACTTTAGGATTGATTTTATTTTGGCCCACTTTGTACAAATATCCACCAAATGTTGTGATATCTTTGGAAAACCCTCCCGCAATAGGTAATTTAATATTGATAGGTAATCAAATTGATGCAACATGGGGTACTTAACATGGATAAAATCCGATAAAATCGATAAAGTTTGTTAGGTGGGCCAAAATATATGAAGTGGCCAAAATACCTCTGTTACCCTATTTATTCAATATTTTTACTTGCAAGTTTTTCCACGCTTCTTCGAAGATTATTCATTTTTTCACTCGAACGCGGCAATAAATGACAGCTGTCGTGCTGAATCTCGGCAACAGCTAGCACATATTCCGAAACCTCGGCAAACGTCTCTGCTGATGTCGGCATATCTGTTGTTTACTGATAAATTCAGCAAGCAATTATGCCAAATTCCGGCAAAGTGAAGCATTTTACCGAAATATCAGTGAATACATTTAACGAAGTTCAGGAACATGCGTATTGATTACTGAGCAATCAGCAAATTTACGTGTTGCTGATCAGTTTCGGCATTTTATTATGCCGAGCTCAAGAAATGGTTTTAAGTGTGTACGATCCCATTGATAATTACTGAATAAAACTCGTATCAAGTCTTGGTTCCGGACTTTGGTATTTGAAATTCTAGTTAAATAAGAAGTTATATTTTTGAAACAGTGCTATGTGTGAAAAAAAATGATTATAGTGTTACTTATATTCTCGGATATGGTTGACCCGATTTTCAAAGGGAAAGGTTCTAAATCTTCAAACATAATCTCAAAACCATTCCAAAGCTTTGTTGGTTACTCCAAATGCGGGTTTACTTAAAGAGTTCAATCTAAATTAGTCAGTATTAATCAACAATATTTTCATTGATACGTGTAATATAAGAAATAAGATGATGCTGTCTCATAACAATCAAATAAATAAATGAATATTTCCTAAAATGAATCCTAACCTAAAATCCTGCGCTTCTGCTACTTACGTACATCGAATTCAATCTAAATAGGTCAATTTAAACAGCAGCATAAATCATGCTTTGTAATTGTATTTTAATTATTGTTATAATTATCATTATGATCATTATTAGTCACATTATTAGTCACAGATCATGAATCTTAGATCGGTTCGTCGAAAAAAATGAGTTATGTTATTTTAAGTTCGTTCCACATATCATCTTGTGGTTCCACAATCAGAATTCGGATCCAAACGTAATTCAGGAACCTTGTTTGGGAGCATACGACTTTTCATATGAATCTGAGTTTTTAGAAAACGTTTTAGCCATCTCCAAGAAAATTGAGTGAAATTATTTGTCACACACGCATTTGCTAATCTCGACGAATTGATTCGAATGGTATATGGGAGTTATATTCTTCCAGCATTTATTACTGTAAGTAGTTTAAATCAAAATAATTATGAAATTACTTTCTATTTGAAAATGCTGCCATCATCTGGTTTACATGTCATACTCGAACGATTATGAAAAAAGATGCTGTACACAATCTTTTTGATACTTAGAAACAATTGTATTTAACAGTATAAATAATCGTGTTTGATTTGGCTCCGAAACAGCGCTTTATCATCAAACGCTTAAAACTCCTACTACTGGAATAAGGCGAAAAGTCGATATAACCTGTATAACTGATGTGGCGCAGCCACATAACCGAAGCCAAGGTCACCGACCCGCCGTCGGAAGCGGCGGCCTCTTGCATACAAACCTGTAACCGCCTCGTTTGCCCGGTCTACTCAAAGCTAGGTTTCTTTGCTTTAGTTAGGTCCGAACGAGCGGTAGCGAGGTCGGACAGCACATGAACCAATACGATGTGGCGTAGCCGCATTAGATATTTTTTCATTTTCACTTAATAAACGAAAAATACTACCTACATTTGCTGATAGATACATCTATGCAATTGCTTTGATGCTTAGTATCTAATAGTCAACAAGTTTTCTTGGGAACTACTTTCTGAGGTTCATGAATCAATCTTTATTCAAGAGTACAACAATCAATCATTATTCAAGAAGTACAATGGTAGGTCAACAAAACGGCCGTTAACGCTATCATCTTTCGTTTGTCTTTAATTTAAATCAATTCTAATTACGATTTCAAGACGATTTCAGTATTCGGCGAAATGATCCTTTCGGCGAAATGGCATTCGGGAAAGTGACCCATTCGGTGAAATGTCATTCGGCGAAATAACTTTAGATCTTCGCCGGGCGAAGGAAAACTAGGGGCGTCCAAGAAACAGAGAGATACCCTAAGAAAACGCATCGATGTAGGTCCAAGAGATGAAGAGGTTGAAGGGGATACCAACAACGGTACTCCCGAAACTCCCTGGCAAGTGGTTGGGGGTCGAAAGGACAAAACCCGGGGACTAAAACCCGGGACGGCAGAATGAAGCCTCCAGGAGACCCTGACAACGAAAGCACTACTAGCACATATCGAAGAGATGGCCGAGAGTCGATCGTCGATGTCACCTTCTCTAGCTCTGGAGTAGTGCGAAACATGAACTGGAGAGTAAGCGAGGAATATACCCACAGCGATCATCAAGCAATCCAGTATCGTATCGAGAGCAGGAAACAGTTGAAGCAGTGGCGCGAGCGAAAGTGGAGCACGGAAAACTTTGATAAAGACGTGCTCGTCGAGGCGCTTTGTTTTGAGCAAAATCCGTTGGATCTGAGCGCGGAAGAGCTGATAGCAGTAATATCACGAGCCTGCGATACAACCATGCCGAGAAAAACGAAACCAAGAAATGGCCGTCGTCCTGTGTACTTGTGGAATACGACCATAGTAGAACTACGGGACAGCTGTCTTCGATCCAGGAGAAGTCTGAGGGCACGAACCGACGAAGAAAAAATGGAAAGAAGAGAATTGTACAGAACGGCAAGAGCCGCGCTAAATAAATCAATCAGATCCAGCAAGAAAGCCTGCATTTATGAGCTCTGTACAGAAGCCAACATGAACCCCTGGGGAGATGCTTACAGAGTGGCTATGGCAAAATTGAAAGGCCCAGCTGTACCCCGTGAAAGGTGCCCAAAGAAGCTGAAGGCCATCATTGACGGCCTGTTTCCGCAGCATGAACCATCCACATGGCCGCCCAAACCATACTAAGTGGACGGGGATTATGACGAAGAATCTCGGATCACTAATGACGAGCTAATCTCGGTGGCAAAAGCAATGAAGATAAAGAAAACTCCAGGGCTCGACGGCATTCCAAACCTGGCTCTGAAAACAGCAATTTTGGAAAACCCGGATATGTTTAAGATCACGATGCAGAGATGTATAGACGAAGGAAACTTCCCCGACAACTGGAAGCTACAGAAGCTGGTGCTGCTACCGAAACCGGGAAACCCCCCGGAGATCCGTCGGCATATAGACCTATATGCCTGTTTGACACAGTTGGTAAACTACTAGAGAAAGTAATCCTGAACAGCCTCACGAGATATACCGAGAGTGATAACGGTTTTTCAGACATGCAGCTCTGTTTCCGAAGTGGCCGGTCGACAGTGGATGCCATTCACGTGGTGGTAAAAGCTGCAGAAGTGGCACATAAACAGCAGAGACGGGGCAACCACGACTGCGCCGTTATCACCTTGGACGTAAAGAATGCCTTCAACAGTGCAAGCTGGGAAGCCATCGCCAACTCGTTACAAAAATGAAAGTACCGGAATATCTTTGCCGAATTTTGAAGAGCTACTTTCAAAACCGGACTCTGATCTATGATACTGAGAGAGGAGAGGCCCAGCTGTACCCCGTGAAAGGTGCCCAAAGAAGCTGAAGGCCATCATTGACGGCCTGTTTCCGCAGCATGAACCATCCACATGGCCGCCCAAACCATACTAAGTGGACGGGGATTATGACGAAGAATCTCGGATCACTAATGACGAGCTAATCTCGATGGCAAAAGCAATGAAGATAAAGAAAGCTTCAGGGCTCGACGGCATTCCAAACCTGGCTCTGAAAACAGCAATTTTGGAAAACCCGGATATGTTTAGGATCACGATGCAGAGATGTATAGACGAAGGAAACTTCCCCGACAACTGGAAGCTCCAGAAGCTGGTGCTGCTACCGAAACCGGGAAACTCCCCGGAGATCTGTCGGCATATAGACCTATATGCCTGTTTGACACAGTTGGTAAACTACTAGAGAAAGTAATCCTGAACAGCCTCACGAGATATACCGAGAAAGATAACGGTCTTTCAGACATGCAGCTCTGTTTCCGAAGTGGCCGGTCGACAGTGGATGCCATTCACGTGGTGGTAAAAGCTGCAGAAGGGGCACATAAACAGCAGAAACGGGGCAACCACGACTGCGCCGTTATCATTATCGCCGATCTATGATACTGAGAGAGGAGAGGAAAGAAGGACAGAGACGATAGACTTGGTGGAAGATTGGATGCGAGAGAAAAAGTTAACGTTAGCGCACCATAAAACCGAAGTGGTGATGATTAGCAACCGGAAAGTTGTACAACAACTGAAAATTACGGTCGGGGAACATATTATCGACTCAAAGTGTGAGTAATCCTAGTAATCCTTCCAGGTTGGGGCTCGAACATATGGCTAGTAAGACCAGCGCTCTATGCATTGAACTACCAACCCGGGCGAAATCCCTTAACTGAAGGTTTATTCCAAAAATTTGCCTTCACACGTTAGCACCATTTTCGAATACTACACGGTAAACTGGATGTACCTAGAAATAAATAATAATGTGGTATAGCGAAAGTTAGTACAAAAATAATCTAGAATTTGATTAAATTTACTGGATGATACGAGCAAATCACCAATTTGTTAATTTTATTTACCCACAACTGGTTCAAAAGTATCTCAATTATGTACCTAGATTCTGACTAAATTTGTGTACTTTTATTTGATCCTGAGTGGATTCTACTAAAAATCCATCAAAAGTGCACAAACTCAGAGTCTAGGTTAATTATTGGGATATTTTCTAACTAGATGTGGATATAAGAGATTAACAAGAAAATATTTGCACTTATTTTCTTGTAAACTTCACCAAATTCTAGATAATTTTTCTAGGTATATCTATTTTACCGTGTATATCACATGCGAAAGCCTAAAGCTCGAATAAAAAACCTGTTTTATTCCACCTAGTGGTGTAATGATGCTTTCTCATATGTAATACTGTGGTATTCTATTCAAAGTGTTTCTCTTCGATTTTGGAAAAAAACAAGGAATTGTTTGTGCATTAACTAGTATAACAAAGAGAATGAAACAGTTTTCTGATCGGTTGACCATCCATTAGAAAACGAAGTGGGTTCACTATTATATATACTTTCAGCACCGGAACCCGAGAACCGGTATAATCGAAGTCGGTTCGTACGGCCACCAACTAACGTGACGTACAAACTCTACTAGTTTTTATTCCAATTTTAAAGATTTTATACGATTTTGCCATCGTATTTTGAACGACGATCTAAATTTTTGTTGTTATCGAAAATATGCAGTATTTTTGGAAGGATCATAAGACCTTTCATTTGACCCTAAGATTGGGAATAACGATTTTGAGTCCAGTATAGAGAAATTTTTAAGGTTTTTGTTTCACCGGTTTAAGCGACGGTGTACAATATTGAACACACTTTACCCTATAACTTCGGATTAAATTCTGGAATTTAGTAAAGCAAAGTGAGTGAGATCCATTTTGGAATATATGACCACCAGCGATGCCAACCCTACGGATTCATCCGTAGATCTACGGATTTCTGTCTTTTCTACGGAGCTACGGATGAATCTCTTGAAATCTACGGATTTTACATTATTTCTCCAGAAATCTTCAGATAACGTATTACTCTCGGGATATCTACAAAAAATAGTAAAATCGCTCACTGTAACGGCCTATAATCCTGTCAACATTCACTTTGAAGAAAGATTCTGAATGATTAGGCGCTCACTGAGAGTCATTCATAACAGTAATTTCAAAGATGTTTAATATTTTTTAATATTGCTCACCCTTGAAGGTTTTACCGGAAGTTGTTCCATATTTCGTCTGGTGTTGTTATTAACACTTCTGAAATTACCAGCACCTTGCTATGACGTCATGAAACTGTGGCCAGCATCATTCTGCAAAAACCAAAACAATGAAGAAGAATGGCTAACAAAAATCTGGATATTACAAACTACTTGTTTATTCAGTGCCCTTTAAAGCACTTCCCCGCAAATTATCGATCAGAATATCATCACTACGATAAAGAAATTAAGATTTTACTCGAATTGAAATGCTCGAATGTTTGTTTACCGTACTTTGAGCGCTCTGATTGCCCACTAAATGCCCCAGATGTTGGCCACGCTAGCACTTGCTGAAGCGCCCTATCCTTGCCACCGGGCTGGAAATTACTCTTTCAAGTGGATGTTGACAAAGGGATTATTGATAGGGATGTCCGATACCGAATCGATACTTTGAGGTATCGATACTTTCATTTAAAAATCGGGTATTTTTGGTAGCGATACTGTTAGTATCGATACTTTTGATCTCGATACTTACACTCAGGCAAAAAATATATGGAATTTCATAATGATTTCGTATGGTTTTTAGCCACAAGAATATTGTATGCGAATCATAAGATTGCCTTATGAAGTCACGAAAATTTGAATTCCAATAAAACGCCTTATGAAATTCATACGAAATTTTTAGGAACATTGTGCGAAATTTCTATGACAAACATAACTTCTCTCATATACTGTGGAATTCATAAGTTGTTCGTATGAAAACTATAATAGTGATAGATGAGATGTATACTGCAGAGGTATATTTTTCATATTAATCTTCTGAAATGATGATTTTAGTGATTTTTGATGCATCATAAGATTTGCCTTATGATTTTCACTACTCAATTTGCCTGAGTGTACAGTATCGCAACAGATTGATGTTAATTCCCATTACGATGGAACATTTTTTTTGTTTCATGTATAGAGGTTTGAACCTTAAGACCATTGCCTCTTCGGGCCGAAAAAACCGAAAAACCGAACACGCGCATAAATGTCATACTCTCAGAGTATTCAATCATTTCTATTTTCACACTTATTGCACTCTCTTTCAGTGCGCCTAATAGCGATGGAATTATAGCAATATGGATTGGTTTTTGGAGTAGTATTCGTGTATCGATATAAAGCTTATGACATGAAAATTGTTGAGAAAATAAATGAAATGTGAAATCAACACAAAGTGAAGTGAGAAAATTGTTTGACCTGGACCAAAAGTCGAGAAAGGCTAAGTGCAATCTATGTGGCAAGGAATATGCGTATACTGGTGGCACAACAAATTTATGCACAACAAAAAAAGAATTGTAACAATCTCGATGTGATTATATATTGATGTGAAAAAAAATTAGACGTACTGAACATCAAATGCAATAATTTTCTGTTTTCTAGAAATATTGAAGATAAATAACACATTATTACATCGAAACCACTTATTAAATACATTACATCACCTTAACTGAATACTGTATATGATTCTGATATGAAATTATGCATCTTTTCTTGTAATATTACAACCTTTAGAACGTAGTGAGTAGTGATGTGAAGTAATTTTGATGTAATATCACAAATGTGTTGGAGTCGTTCTAAAGGTTGCAATATTACACGAAAAGATTCCTATTAGAATCGTCTAGGTATTCAATTAAGCTGATGTAATCTACACAATACGTTGTTTCGATGTAATAACGTGTGATTTATCTGCAATATTTCTTGAAAACAGAAAACTGTTTTGTTAGAATTCTTTTTTGCTGTGAAACATCTTTCTGTACATATAGTGATTTTCACTGTCGGCTAGAAAAGATTGCGATGCGATAAGATAGCGACAAAATGCCGCAAAGATAGCGAAACTGTCATTCGCATCGATTCAACCCCTTCGAGACCACAAGCCAGACAAAAATATTTTTTAAATTGACCGTTACAATAACTAATTTTTAGTTATTATTAAGAAAACTTCAGTCATAATGAATTCATATTGATAATACGTATGTGGCAGATTACGGCTACAACTTGCGCGGATTTTTTAAGCGTGTGCTATTTATTTGACTTAATGTACGATTCAGACGATCCGCCTCCTTCCGTCACCGTCACCGGAACGTCAGCTTCCGTCAAAATTAGTTTAATACTTTCTTTACCGGAACGTTCACACGCTCCGTCCGTCAAAACGTTCCGTGACGGAGACGTTACGTGTGAATGGCACCATAAGAATGCATGTAATTAATGTTGACGGTGCCGGTGACGGAGATTGACTGTGACAAAAGAAGACGGTACGTCTGAATCGTGCATAATGGTTATTTTGTGCTTAGTATGTTCCCTTTTCATTTATATTTTGTATTAATCGACGCCTTGGTTTTCAAAACCTCGTACTTTAATCGATGGAGCTATTTGTCTACTCTAAAAAGTTGATCGTCTTTGACAGATATACATTTGTTGATACTTTCGATGAACAATGAAATAACAATTGTCGCTAAGGATTTTTACCAGTTGAAAATGCAATTGGCCTCAATCCAACAACCGATTAATTTTTCTTTTGGCTCTAATGCTAGTTAATTTCAATACAACAGACAGCGAAGGGGTTAAAACAACTGTCCAATTTTCTGGCAGCGATGCCAGGTGAAATTTTAGGCGTCTGTGTATATACGACCTCAATATTTAGAAGTATGACGAAAACACCAAACGAAAACCCTACAGTAATAGCAAAAGTTATCAAAATGGACGATTGTTTATAAAATTTTCGAAAATCTGCAAAAAAGTCGGCTTAATTGCAAAGTCTGCTAACAAACGAAATTGCAAATTTACATACCAATCTGCAAACCTGGCATCAGTGGTTCTGACGCTCATTATTTCGCAATCCTGCGACGATTCCGTCGCATTCTATGTGCAGCTGAAAACCACTATAATAAAATAACGCCACAGTCGACAATTTTATTCTATTTTGAAATGATTGCTGCGCAAGTATCAATTGATACTTACAGGTATCGATACTTTATTGCCTTTTGATACCCTGTATCGATACACAAAATGTTAACATCCCGGTACCCTTGGTATCGATACTCGGCCTTCCGATTACCATCCCTAGAATTTTGTTCTTCCTCTAAAAACAGTCGAAAAAAGAGATGAAGGGCATCAAAGTTTTAAAACTTACTCCATCGAACATAAATGTCACAATCACAATGAGCTTTTGAGTATAAGCTTTCTAGCTATTCGATTGGAAACGAACCTTAAACAGCACAAGGTCCCAGTGAAATTTGTAGACCCGCATAAGTCCGATCATCGGTCCGATTATCGGACCGATTGAGCATGATATGGGGCCGATCGTAGCGCTTCGATCGGCCCGTCATCGGACAATTCTGCACCATTTGCATCAACCGCGTCGACCTAAAAAAGCTTTATGTTTACATTATGCATCGCTAGAGAAACAGAGCGAAGGAATATCAAACAAGGCATTTTCGAGCCGACATCTTCCCGAAAGGGTGTGAAAGAGTGTTAAACATTCTTTTGTTTCGATCATAGAGGCTTTAACCTTTAGGTCATTCGCCTTTTAGGGTCAGAAAAACTCTGACCCTATGTTCGAGGTTGGAAATCCAACCCCGATATATCTCATCACCTGAGTAATCAGACATCCGCTCTCTGCTTTGGTATATCTTCACTCTTTTGTTCTACCGATACACTATGCAAACTCGAAACGCAATCAAAAGCTTTCTTGCACGATGCGTCCGATGTTCGGATTTACTGGGGTAGTGTCCCTCTCAGCAGGCCGTTCAATTTTGTTGATTTTTGATCGCTTGTTGAACGATATATTGCACGAAATATTCGTTCAATTTGCTGGAACGGTTTGTTGTTGTTTTTTCTCTTGCAAAAATAGTGTGAAAATTAAGTTTTACCTTTACATAGAAAGAAAATTTGTTGTTATTCTACGTGAAGTAGAAGTATTGTGCAGGTATGTATTGTTAGTTTAAACAAATGAGTGGAGAAAACTTCAGAAATTCTGCAGTAAAACTAGTCCAACGGGGCTCCAACTCCTCATGTTAAAAATGGCTCAACAATGGACCTCTGTCTGCCGGGTTTGTTGAACGAAAAAATGGCATTCGGTTCAACGGTCTGTTTCAAAATCGGCAAACGAAGGACCCGTGTTGGCCTCCCGTTGAACGATTGATTGGACTTTCATTGGACCAATGATACAACGTATTGGACCAATGAAGGACCACCGTTGAACGTTTTTTTCTAAGTGGGGTGCCTTATTAAATATAGTGGTTTTCAGCTGGACATAGAATCCCAGTGAAATTTGTAGACCCGCATAAGTCCGATCATCGGTCCGATTATCGGACCGATTGAGCACGATATAGGGCCGATCGTAGCGCTTCAATCGGCCCGTCATCGGACAATTCTGCACCATTTACATCAACCGCGTCGACATAAAAAAAGCTTTATGTTTACATTATGCATCGCTAGAGAAACAGAGCGAAGGAATATCAAACAAGGCATTTTCGAGCCGACATCTTCCCGATAGGGTGAGAAAGATTGTTAAACATTTGTATCGATCATAGAGGCTTTAACCTTTCGGTCATTCGCCTCTTAGGGCCAGAAAAACTCTGACCCTATGTTCGAGGTTGGAAATCCAACCCCGATATATCTCATCACCTGAGTAATCAGACATCCGCTCTCTGCTTTGGTATATCTTCACTCTGTTGTTCTACCGATACACTATGCAAGCTCGAAACGCAATCAACAGCTTTCTTGCACGATGCGTCCGATGTTCGGATTTACTGGGATGCGACGGAATCGTCGCAGGATAGCGAAATAATGAGCGTCAGAACCACTGATGCCAGGTTTGCAGATTGGTATGTAAATTTGCAATTTCGTTTGTTAGCAGACTTTGCAATTAAGCCGACTTTTTTGCAGATTTTCGAAATTTTTATAAACAATTGTCCATTTTAATGACATTTGCTATTACTGTAGGGTTTTCGTTTGGTTTTTTCGTCATACTTCTAAATATTGAGGTCGAATAGGACCATTTCTAAAACGCAGACGCCCTAAAATTTCACCTGGCATCGCTGCCAGAAAATTAGACAGTTGTTTTAACCCCTTCGCTGTCTGTTGTATTGAAATTAACTAGCATTAGAGCCAAAAGAAAAATTAATCGACTGTTGGATTGAGGCCAATTGCATTTTCAACTGGTGAAATTCCTTAGCGACAATTGTTATTTCATTGTTCATCGAAAGCATCAACAAATGTATATCTGTCAAAGACGACCAACTTTTTAGAGTAGACAAATAGCACAATCGAATAAAGCACGAGGTTTTGAAAACCAAGGCGTCGATTAATACAAAATATAAATGAAAAGGGAACATACTAAGCACAAAATAACCATTATGTACGATTCAGACGATCCGTCTTATTTTGTCACAGTCAATCTCCGTCACCGGCACCGTCAACATTAATTACATGCATTCTTATGGAGCCATTCACACGTAACGTCACCGTCACGGAACGTCTTGACGGACGAAGCGTGTGAACGTTCCGGTAAAGAAAGTATTAAACTAATTTTGACGGAAGCTGACGTTCCGGTGGCGGTGACGGAAAGAGGCGGATCGTCGGAATCGTACATTATGTCAAATAAATAGCAAACGCTTAAAAAATCCGTGCAAGTTTTAGCCGTAATCTGCCTCATACGCATTATCAATATGAATTCATTATGACTGAAGTTTTCTTAATAATAAATAAAAAATTAGTCATTGTAACGGTCAATTTAAAAAATATTTTTTTCTGGCTTGTGGTCTCGAAGGGGTTGAATCGATGCGAATGACAGTTTCGCGATCTTTGCGGCATTTTGTCGCTATCTTATCGCATCGCAATCTTTTCTAGCCGACAGTGAAAATCACTATATATCGTCTAATATAAAGAATAACCTTAAACAGTATGAATGAAGTTGTTACGATATCATAAGATGATTACTTCGACGAATATTCACTACACTGTTTTAGATCTAAAATTCGTAACAGTCACTGGGAAGAACCCTGATGTGGAAATGTTCACTGAATCTGTAATGAATTGTTTTACAATCATAATTTATGAAAAATAAGTTCTAAAATACCATTGTAAAATATACATTGTATGAAAAAGGTTCCTTACTGAAAAAAAAATTCAGTTACAATAGGCTAAAAAAATAAATAATATTCCAGTAGTATACATCAGGTTCATTGATTGGAGTTGTTTGTATAGAATAAGAAACAAAAAAGTAGTTAATGTTAGATTACATTTCTCAACTTTTTTTGCTCGATTATTGCTCCGGCATAACAGTACACATCGGATTATTTCTATTGTGAAAGTTTCCTATTTCTAACAACATGGTTACATGATAAATGAAACTAGTAGATTGAAAATGGTTATTGTGTAACATTTTCTGAATATAATATGGACACCTCAGGACCGTTTTGAGAATAATTAGTGGGCTTTCGGATAATCGAACAGAGAGTATGCAGAACTGGTTGACCTATTCAAGACAACAACTATCACTACTTTTATTTTGGTTCATGGTTTTAATAAATATAGTCGTGTAAATCCCATATATAACTGACTAGATGACGTGATCTAGTCAACAAAACATGTCGAACTTAAATTTATCAAATGCTTCCAGAAGTTCAAAAGTCGATTGATTTTACACGGAAATATGTCAGTTTACATTCTGAATGTCAATCCGACTAGTCAATATCAAGTTTGCGAAAATTACCTTCAACTCCAAATATCTCTCGAGTTGTTTTTGGTTTGCCTGGACGCTTTGCTTCATCTACCCGACGAGTTTTCTCCTCATCCAGAAAATAATCCCTGACTTCGATAAGGTGTTTGTAAGAGCGATCTATAATTAACATTGAAAATACAAATTCTAAGCAAAGCTAGCAAATCATACCTGTTAAAATATCACGGCTATCACATTCTCCGCCACAATCCTTCGGTAGACAATCTTTCCCAATATATTGATGCATTTGTTCGTTAGAAGTATGTAGAAAAAGAACATCAAGCAATTCCTTCTTCATGAACGGTTTCAATAGAGCAAGTATAGTATCCATGAAAGGTACGATATTTGTGAAATGTAGTCCCTTCAAACGTATCGGCATCGCATCTTGTAAATAATACAGGAAATGTTTGATCGGCAAAACTCCCAATCTTGCTACGTGTCCGAAAAGTACTCCTTTCATATCAATAATGATTCTATATCCAGCGGAAGATCCATTCTCCAAGAAATGCAAATCGGTCACGAAAATGATGCTGTCAGGAAAATATATATTAGATATAATGTTCTTTTTTATAGAAAAAGGTCTGACAGCTTGAAAATTTCAGCCATATCGAAATTAGTTGGATCAAAATCTTTCAAGCTACCATAGATCAAAACACATCCATCATGAGTTTGTTTCGGTAGGGTTAAGCCAAATCTGCAATAGAAACAGGCATCAATTAGAGCAGAAATACTAGAAAATCCTATCTACTGGAAAGTGCAATAAAAGTGTCGAATAATATTACATGGTATTCATAGCTTTTTTCGTCCCCTCACTGACAACATCACGGTTTGCAAAAAACATCGGAACGTGAGTTCTGCAAGTGTAGTAGTTCTCAATTGTTTGTTTCGAAGCTTCCATTTTGAAGTAATTTGAATGCAAAAACAGCACGATCTCCAATTCTGCAAGAAAAATAAAGGTTAGTAGTAAAACAAGGCTGAAAAAACTGGAATTGTTTTATTGGCTCACTAATTGTAGACGCTACTGTCTATTGTATTTTCAACAAAATTATAAGCAGTTTCACAATGCATTTTTCGAAACTTTCGAAGTTTCATTGTTCAATATTATGAAACTTCGAAAGTTTCGAAAACTGCTCTGTACTCATTATCCGTTCACCATACTCTGGGTTCCAGTTCTTTGCTTTTTTTCAGACTTTGAAAAAGCGCAACAATGGTTATTAAAACAATGGGGAACAATTTACGTGGAGAATATATGAAATTGATTTAAATTCGTTTATAATAAGAAATTTAATACAATACTAAATTTAATACAATCAATTTAATAATCTACTGACTGTTTTTTTTATACAAGCTCTATTTCTCTGCGTGTACAACTTGGTGAGATCGAAAAGTTGAATTCTGCAAGAATTAAACAGGAATTGGGATATGTCTAAAATAGCGAGGATCTGATCACATAGTTTAATCAAAGAAAGCGAAACAACCTAATCTGACGCAGTAGCATATTCAGGTTAGGATAATGACAGATAACATATGTCAATGCTAGAAACCACATGTCTGGAAAGCAAGAATGGAACAAAGTCCATATTGTCCCTATTGCTGCGAGTACTATTAGCACGATCTTCGTAAGAGTACAGCAGTGAAATTGAGCCGAAACATTGTTTGAGAAAACATCCGGGGACAACCTGAGATACTGAAAACACTTTATATTGATAGTGCATCGAATTTACGACTGTTTTACACGTTTTAAAAATAGAGAGATTGACATCTCTCTGAAAACCAACCTCGTTGTGGGTGCCCCTAAACTTCAACAATGGACGAAAATTTTGAAAAAATCAACACTTTTATTCGTGAAGACCATGGCGGAACCATAATCAACTTTTTTAGATGTCTGGATCAGGCGCGTAGCCAGAGAAAATTTTCCGGGGGGGGGGGGGGTGGTTTTAGAACATGGTGATAAATCAACACATGTACAATTTATATCACAATGTTTCCCATGAGTTATAATTTTTTGTTTCGGGGGGGGCAGGGGGTGGTTTGAACCCCTAAACCCCCCCCCCCCTGTGTACGCGCCTGGTCGGGATTCTCCTGGAGTTCAATTTATAGATTTGAACATGTGAAGGATTGTAAAAGAACTGCTTCTTTCAGCATGACAATAAGGGTCAAGAAAGAAAAACGTTTTGAGACTGTAGAAAAGTTTCAAAATTTTTGAAGACTGAAAGAAACGATTGAAAAAGTGTATTACAGTCAATAGGGATTACTTTGAACTGTGGTGCAACTGTAAATAATAAAGATAAGGTTTTCACAGAAACTCTGAAGTAAGGGTTTATTTTAGAAAAAAGTTGCTTATCCAAAATAGTTATAAAAAAGTTGCTTATCCAAAATAGTTATAACAATATTAATTGTTTTATTCGATAGATATATTATCCGACAACTAAAACGGAAAATTTCAAATACTTTCGAAAATATACGAATTATTTTTAATTTTTATTTTGTACACAGACGTGCATGAATCATAGAATGAAAATATAGAAATGGCTTTTTTCAATAAAACATACAAAACATCTGATGCTCTTGTTTAGATGTTTATATTTTGCTTTATACAAGCTGCAATTGAACCTAGTTTCTTGATTATCGAGAAATGATGATGAATATTCGATTATGTCCTAAATGCAAATAACAGTTTCTCTTTGTTTACTTTCTCTCACAATTAATTCGGAATATTCCTGTATTTTTGCATAATCAAATTAGAGCATACCCTGTCAGCTTGGAGTGAAATCAATCTTTAGTTCAGCGGGACAATCGCACAGTATCACATTCAACATGTCATGTCAATTGTATGGGTGCGCAAAGCTGCTATTTTGGCGCGCACGAATTTGACAATTATCTCCCCTACTTCTATGTACGAGATTCGATGCGGACTCACCTTAAATGTTACTAATGATTTGTTCGGGAAATGTGAGAGCTGGATATCTTGTTAATATTATGTCATTGAATAAAGTTTAGTTTCGCAAATTAAAAGATGATAGTTCTAGTTATTATTCTCGGCAAATATTTACCCGGGAAGACGTGATTTGCAAACCAATGGAAAATTGTATAATTAAAACCAAACATCTTAATGGTAGAATTTAACGTTATTTTTTTTTAAGTAAGAGTTAAAATATCAAAAATCATAATAAAGTCTGCATGGGAAAATAGCAACGAAATATAAAATTCTGTCATTGTAATATCAAAACAAGAACAAAACATTTATAAATGGTGAATTTCAGTTATTTGATATTCTAGCATTCAGAAAAGAATAATATCATAAGCATTTATCTTATCTGATTCCGATGCAGTTTATTCAACAGTATCTTATTTTAGGATACTACTGGATCAATTGAACCTAATGAAATTGAAAAAAACTCAAAAATAAAAAATAATAATAACAAAATAAAAAATAATAACTAACTTTGATACTAAACGGATATTCTACGATTTCTTGTTTCCTTCGATGAAACGTCAAGAAAATATCGAGTATCGCTATGACAGTACAGAAACATCAAGACAAGGTATGATGGTAAAATTTGTTATTATTTTGTTGGGGCTGTCCATAAAAGACGTCACGCCGCAAGGGGGGGGGGGCTGTTTCATAAAACGTGACCTTTTGTGACAGGGGGAAGGGGGGGAGGTTTTTGGAATGTGACGTCCAATATTTTCAATAGCGCATTTTTGAAATACCTAATTATATTACTGCTTTGCCCTATTTCCTGAAAAAATCTCCACAATAAACGTTTACATTTTATAGGAAAACGTGTATTTGTTGATGTAAAAGCTTCTTCTTGTAAATTCGGAAACGAATGATGCAGGAAATCATTTCTGTTGTGATCAGCAAAAGTGCACGGAGGAGCGAGTAAATTAGCGAAATTAATAAATTTTGCCTGAGTAAAAAAGAAAAAGATGCCTTCAAACGGTTTAACTTAAGTTATGCACTGACAAACAAATTTGATGATCTTTGCTTCTGTGACTATTTGTGACAAAGGGGAGATGGGGAGTCAAAAATCGTCAAAAAAGCGTTACGTCTTTTATGGACAGCCTGTTCTTTGTTCGTTATTTACATCTACCCAGGTATAGAGAAGGATTGCTCCGTAATAATCGAAAGAAAACGTAAACAAAAAGAATCTGTCCTTTGCACTTCGATTCTGATCTAGTCAATTATTTTCGGACATCATGTTAACGATAACTTATGTACCTCTACAATATAGATATTATAAACAAACCATTTTGTTAAATTGCTATGATGTATATTTAAACATTGATTTATGTTGCCAATACAACCTGCTTCCATCAATGAACACCTGCTCATTTGACAATTGATTTCGATCACAATATGTGCTACCAAAAACAGTAAATCCCTGTGTTTTGTGTTCTTATTAAAAACATGCTATAAATTCCCTCTAATCAATATCCAATTTTTTGAAGTTTCCTTCCATTCCAAAAATAGTTCCGGAATCTTTCGGTTTACCAGGCCGTTTGTCTTCCACTGCCTTCTTTTTCTCTTCTTCCAACAAAAAATCTCGATTTTCAGTCATATGCAGATTAAATTTTTCTGAAAGTATTAACTGATATGTATAACAAGTTTTTTTCTATATGATCATGAGTAAGCTACCTCGCAGCTCCATCAGCTGACCTGCTTTACCACCCAATTCGTTGATAAGACATTCCTGATGTACAAAAGGATACAAAGTTTCTGCCGTGCTGTGTAAATGCAGTATGGCTAGCAGTTCTTTTTTCATAAAAGGTTTTATTAACAAAAGAATCTTATCAATGAAAGGAACAACATTTGTCATGTGGATCCCTTTTAAGCGCACCGGCATGGCCTCTTGCAAAAAGTGTAGGAATTTTTTAACAGTTCCAATCGACAACTTTGTAACATGACCCATTGTTACACCCTCCATGTCCAGTACAAAAGTATATCCATGTACTGCACCACTTTCTCTTTGAACTACATCTGCGATCATCGTTAGGCTGAAAATTTAAACGTCAATAATCAATCAAATAACCTTTGATGCATTATGCTTACTATTTCAAAGCAGACTCAAACGAAAATTGTGTTGTGTCACTATTGATTACTTTACCGTATATCACATCATACTTGTCCTGAGTTGGAATTGTTAAAGGAACTATAACTCTAAAATAATTTTTTTTATTATCAATTCCTTGCGGAATACGTTTATTTTTGTTTAATCTTACATCAAATTCATCAGAGTCTTTAACTCATTAGAGAGCATGTCCCGATCAGAGAAAAATTCTGGAACGTGAGTGCGACACGTGTAAAATGCATCGATCGTATTTTTTGTTGGCTCAATACGGTGGTAATTTGAATGCAGAAAGAGTATTATTTCCAAATCTACGGAAAGAGAAGCACATTAGTAATCTATAAAAATTGGGTTCAAACAATGATACTTACAAGTTTACTAAGAAACAACATAATAAGCAGATCACCATGTTGGAAATATCGAAACGTATCACTATTTGTTCTAGATTAGACCGGACAAATTCTGCACAAGAAATCCTATCAAGTCAAGGATTTATTCATATTTTCCAGCATGTTTTGCTATTTGAATATTGTACATTTAAATCTAACAGAGATCACATTCAGCTTACACCGTAAAACCCATTGACAGAAACTACTACCGGACAGAAACAGAAATCAAATAATGCATGCGACTGAATTAAAAAATCGGACAAGTGGAACTTAGTTTGAAAAACCCAGTTAAATATTTTCGGATGCAAACACTGGATAAATATTTTGCCCACACAAACCGGACTTGAATTTCTCAATATGCATTGTCACTTTAAAACATTTTTGTTGAAAGAACCAGATAAAAACATTTGTTCCCGGTTTTTAAATTCAAAGTGATTTTATCCGATTCTTTCAATGAAAACATTTTTTTGCATTTTAAAATTCCGGTTTTTGCATTCAATTTTTTATTCAAAAATACTGAACCGGGTTTTCCAAACTAAGTTCCACTTATTCAACTTTTGCATTCAGACGTTCATATGTCGACTTGTAAACGATGAGAACGAAAATGGCTAAAAATAACCTATTTCATGATATTTTTATGAGAATGTTTTAATAATTCTAGCTACTGGCAAAAATGAAGTGTATTATGAATGAGAAGAATATACATTAATTAGGGATAAAAATAAGTTTGATTCCAATAGCCAAGAATTTATGAACCGGGCAGGCTAATTTTCTCTTGCAGTTTAACGTTGAAATTGATTTTATAATTAACAAAATTTGGTACTTTGCTTTGAAGAATCTCTGGAAAATGGAGCAATACCATCTGTTCAAAATATACTGAAACGGGCAAACATTCTAACAGCTCAAGAAGCTTATTAGTATAATCAGATACTCAATCAAAATTGATCTTTCACTTCGCTTACAGTTTATCTCAATTATTCTACATTTTGTTCTATCTGTGATAAATTTTGTTTTCAATCGGATCGATGTTGCCAGAGTGGAAGGGTGAGCGCGTATGTGAAAATCTGTCAGTATCAACAAATTTGTGAACATACATACAGTAGGTACATTCAAATGACTATACGTAACACACGAGGGCAACGATACCTGCTACTGTAATTTATTATTCTTAATATACCTTCACTGCACTACTCATAATAGTCCTGATAAATTGTTTTCAGTTTAAACAGGTCTTTCAAAACGTTATTACAATTCTGATCACATCATATCGGAAATCAATTATCCGGTGGAATTACCTTTTTACAACTAATAACTAGGCACTTCCAGTCATTTATTTGTTTCAAGCAAAACGAATATATGTACCTACGAACACAACAACCTTGCCTTAGAACAACAAGTTAGCGAGATAATTAAAAACCAGTAAAATATCACGCAATAAGCTATTAGCGAACTTATGCTAGACGTAATGCATATTTCCTGCTTATCATCGTGAATAATTCCAGCGTAAAGGTGAATAAATCTTGAAGTTTATTGTAGGGAAGTAACAAAGACAGTCGTTTTGTTACTTCATAGGGTATTAAACCTATTTAACGAATGTTTTTAGGCCTTCAAACTACCGATCTGCAATCACATTACTGCAGATGAATTTTTAGAAGACCAATCCTAATTTTAACGCTATATGAAAGAGAAAAATGTCTTTTTATTACTCTTGACGTACGAGCACAGAATTGTGCAGGAGTCAGTCCCTTTCAAAATGATATTCGAACTTTGAAGAAAAAGCGTGACTTCATCAAACTTTAACATGTACAGCTTTTTTGGTCATTGCAGGAAATAAATCTCAAAACAGCTATGTACATTCAATTGGCAAAATAGTTGATGTTTTCCAAATGAAATTTCTTTTTTGTTGAATCGTACATTGAAGTTTGAAATAGACATTTGATAAATGGAAAAATATTATTCACGAATAAAATTCTTTTTCCCAGTAATTGATAAAAATCAAGTAATTAGTTGAAACAATCAGGAAACATAGAAATTCGCAATGTGCAACTTGTCGTGAGTCTACAACGGATACTGCAAGCTCAATAATACACCAACCCAGTTGAAACAACTTGAACAACGTCTATTTATCAACAATACTTCTAGAAAGAACACATGCAGATAGTTTAAGTGTGAGATATTTACCACTAATTTTTGGGAGATGGGGTTGCTTTTCCATCCATTCACGAATCTTTTGTACATCCTCTCGTTTTAAATCCGGAAATTTTCTGTGCTCATTATCCACATCTGCAATCTGTAATTTTCCCATATTTTTTTTTGCACTAATTGTTGTCTGTCAGACTGATTGAAACGCGCACAATGCAGTATAGATACAATCAGAAACGAATTGCAAAGATAAAGCTGTTAGTAGAATGCAAAACCTGCTTCGACTGGAGCCTATTCAACACTGTGTGTTGTGAGGCACAGTCAGCCGGTTACGGGTAATTCTAGTAGACTCCCTTCCATTACCACGCGCGTTCAGATACGTGATACTTGCTCAATCATAACCGTCATTGTGTTCGTCATCATCTGTTTAATAGCATTGACCCAGGCATGGCTCATGAACGAGCATGTAAATTACTAAGGCTTTAAATGAACTTTTTGCCTGTCTTATAACGAAAATACTGATAAGACTTATCTTAGAAGACAACATAAGATATTATTTGCACCAACACCAAACACGAAATATTTTACTCAACTAGTACATTCTTACGAACAGGAATAGTGAATGCAATGGTGCTGCGAGCTTAATTAGATGTAATTTAATATCAGGTATTTTAGTTCCGGCTTAACTAGCCAACAAGTGAGCTCACGTCATGTAACATCCACTGAGAGACGTGAATTTGTGAATTCTGATTTGATGTGTTTGTACATCAATACATTGCATCCGATTCTTAGGATACTGCCTCGCTTGTATTCCATTTCACTAGAACTACTATGGACGACCGATGTTCGAAGTAATTTCAATTCTACTCTAAACACATGGTCTCGTATGCTGCACAGCATGTACGGTTCATCAGCCAGTTGAGTTAAGCTCGAGACATGAAATTTAACCGTGTATCATGTACTCAACTCTAAGGTTCGGTTTTTGATTTCGTGCATTGGCGCACGCGTGCTCGTTTTGAATACCAGAAAAAACACAACCGAAGCTAGGCTCTGTAAGATAAACGTGTAAGCATAACTCAGTTTGGTGATTCCAAACTCTATACTCACTTTTGAAAATTCGGGAAGAGAGAGAATCATCAATACAATCACAATTTGGTGTAAAGGATGATCTGTATAGGTGAATAACCCAAGTAACCACATGTATTATATCATTGCACTTTTACAACTCAGTATAACATCGTTAATGTAGAAGCACATTAATTCAACATGCTTTAAAGCAGCGTGCATTAAATTTGCATTCAAAATATAATGAAGCTTTTTGTAAAATTATATATTGACTTTTAATGCTATATTTTATTGCAATCAAACATTATCGATAATAGTGCATAGAAATTGAATTGCTACATTAAATCAATGCATTAGGACTGAAAAAAGTAGAAAAATTTTCAACTGAAAGCTAGTCTAAACTTTACTTTGTTTACAAATATAATAGTTGTCGGTAACGCAGAAGTAAAATGTATTACCGACATTCACTTACATAGCGCAAATAGCAGAATATGTACAGATTTATTTACAGAGAAGAGTGTATAGGCTACCTGACTTCCAATGCATGTTACCGTGACCCAAGGATCAATTCCAGAAAATGAGCATATACTAAAAAAATAGATACAAAGTTAAATATTCGATCCCAAAAAATCCTTCACATGTGTAATGGAAAGAAAAATATGTGCCGTTAATTTTTTTTTATATTCGCATAACATATTTTATTTCACGAATTCCAAATTATTTTCCAAGTTTTTCAATGAATTGCTGATGTTTCATAACATCTTAAGTTACAAATCCCTAGCGTGCATTCGCAGTGTATATAAAAGGTTTGTTTGTTATTGGGGATGCAATGATTAAATCGATAAAGAAGAATTATATACTGTATTTCAGCATTATGAATGCAATTAACATGTTATACACATATAATCTTTCATTAGTCGTATAAGTGCCCATTTCCACTATGCATTTACATTATACAAGTTCTTAATGTTTTATGGCATTTTTAGAGAGTTGCACTAAATTTACATGAGGTGGAATTAATGTAGGTATATAATGCGTTGGGGTTACTTGGGAAGTTTGTAGATACAAACGATGAGTTTCATCTTATTAGTGAGCTTTCGCTACTCCTAACTACTACAGCGCAATTTCACATATCACTAGAGTTTTCGCAAAATACGCAGATAGGACACAGGAAGAACTAATTTAGAATTTTTAATGTATACATATATGACGTGTTGAGTTAATTTTTGTTTATAAATTTATTGAATACTTGCATATAGTCTAATGTTGAAGCCTCCCCGGGTGTTTATTGATGGCCGGCTTTATCTTTCTAACCCCTTTCCCGAAAGTAGTAAGGCTGTGAGCCTTCTCGCGGTTTATTTTAACTTTTGGTTGAAATCTGACACTTGAGTGGTTATTTTGTGTCGAGTAGTTAAAATTAACTAAAACTGCGGTCCTTTTCAAAATTTGACGGACGATAAGTTATTTGGGTTTAATTTCAACTAAATAATTGATAATAGATTTTTTTCAGTGTCGAAAAATAACCATCGATTTGTCAAAAATAACCATGCTATCGATCAGGGTTATTTTTGACAACATGAAATTAACCGCTCGAGTGTCAGATTTTAACCAAAAGTTAAAATTAACTGCGAAATGGTTCACAGCCTAAAATGAGAGAATGCGTTTGAACAATGGTGCGATATCGTAGGTACCTGTCGAACAGGTCCGTACCCAGGATTTCATTTGGGAAGGGGCCCAAAGATTTAAACATAATGTTACTGAAGATTACTTATGTACCTAATTCTCGGTGTGCGTTTTACGGCTGTTTTTAATATGGACTTTAAACTTTTCCACTGGAACTGATATTGTATTACATTTCATTACGTTTACTATCTTGTTATTTCTGTAACACATGTCTGAGACATTTTAAATAATCATATGTTTTTGATTTCTGGAGGGACCAGGGACCCTCGCACCCCCCCCCCCCCCCTCCCTTTGGGTGACAGATAGCAGAGAAACCCCCACAGTTGTTCCTCGACATGACAGGAGGTTGGGACAGGCTCAACGAACCGCCCGGAAAACACCCTCCTATCCAGTAAGGAATAAATGACTACTATTGGAGTTCGGTACATGGAACTAAAAAACGCTTGGTTTCCCATAATGCAATCAAATACTGACCAATGAGTTGCAATTCGATGTCGTAGAACCGAATGTAATATACCATTCGATTCAACTCGACTGAGCAAATGTCTGTTTGTATTTATGTAACAAAGATATGCTCTCACTTTCGAGACAGCTGAACCGATTTTCACATACTTGTGTCGTGTCATTGATTCCACTCGCTCGGTGCCAGTGTTTCGCCCTGACAGTCGATCAATGAAACGGTTTTGTAAAGTTTGGTTTGCACGCTTGCTGCTCGGAAAAGAAAACGGGTTTAAAATAGTTGCCCGCGAATTGCCCCGAAAGAGCTTTTTTTTATGCGGTGCAAATCAATGAAACACATGTCGTTTTTCATTGAGAACACTCGTTGAGTGTTTTGCTCGATTCGTGCACTTTTCGTGCAGTCGGGCACTCAAAACAGGTGCACTGTGTTTCATTGATTTACACCGCACGAAAAAAATGCACTTTCGGAGCAATTCGCGGGCAACTATTTTGCACCCGTTTTCTTTTCCGAGCAGCATGCGTGCAAACCAAACTTTACAAAACCGTTTCATTGATCGGCTATCAGGGCAAAATACAGACACCGAGCGAGTGGAATCAATGAAAAACGACAACAGTTCACCTATTTTGATTGCTCGACTGCACGAATCGAGCAAAACACTCCACGAGTGTTCTCAATGAAAAACAACATTAGATTCAAAGGAAAGGCCTTATGGCTTGCTGTTAAAGCCACTTTCGGTTCCGAAGTTACAAATGATTCATTCAAACAAGTAAAGTAACATGATTCTACAAGGGGCAAATCACTCTAAACTCTAGACAATCTCATACTAATAAACTCATGTCATTCCAAAATAATTTTCTCTAATCTCATTTAATCCCAACTAGTCTAGATAAGTTTGGGTAATTTAAAACTAATCCAACCTAGTTTTGCCTAATCTTGTTTGAAGTGTATCTGTCATTCGAGCTCCCACGCAGAGATGCCATTTATACAGATCTATCAGTATTATACAGATTTTTGCATGCGTATACAGATTTAATACAGATTTCTCAAATTAAATACAGATTTATACAGATACCACAAAAAGTAAGAAAGAAATAATGAAACTTTTTCGTCTGAGCTTGTTTGTTTGCCCATATTAAAATGAAAAATTTTTCATGCAGCTGTTTAATGATGAACACCAGTGCTTGGAAAACAAATGAACCGAATTAGAGTAAATATCCTTCATACGCTTCTTGGTTCATGAATGTACTAGCAACTGAACCATTCATCATCCACTTCTGGTCTGATGGATTTGGTTCACATTTGTTTGTGTTTGTGAATTAACGCACTACTGGACGTGGAAGGTGAGCGTATAGAAGTGGTATTAGTTGCTCATTCTCTTCCACATTACAAGGCGAAGCTACGAGCGAATATCGTTCGTTCTGCATCGTAAGCAGCCACGGCGTGGGGAACGAATGAACCTCAATATGAAAAGCTCTTTTTTTGTTTCCCTTTTACATTCGGTGTATATTGATCAAACTTCGCTCGCATTCGCACTTTTGTTTGAGCTTTAATAGTATCAGAATTGTTGTGATGTCTATGGCTACAAAAAGCAAAAATCGTTCCTCAAAGGGACCAACATTGAAGTAAAAAGTGCTCAGTATGATAAGAGAGCCAATGAGAGATTATAAATAATATCAATCCCACTGCCGCTAATTTTAGTTTTAAGTACTGCTAAATGTTCATACGGCAGATAAATTATTTTTAATTCTGATTCATGAATGTCCACCAGTGCTTGCAAGTGCTTGGTGCTTGCTCTAAACAGCACACGCATTGAAGCAAACCGTATTGCGCAACATTATCGATCAAGTTATAATTCCGAATCATCTTCCGAAATGAGAGAAATATGCTTCAGTGCAGTGCCCATTCATTACGAAACTTTCCTTATTCCGTACACTTGAAGGAACACAAGCTCTAACTGACTCAAAAACATGAATTCTAGCTACTGGTAGTGAAAGATGACGTGGAAAGTCTATTCTACAGCAGCGTGAAACCTTCTAAATTTAACTTTTTATGCTTAAATACTTTAATGATATAAATTATTTTTACATTCGAATTCAACAGTATTCTTTGATGATGAATGGTTCACCAGCGATAGTGTGCTTGAATCACTTATAAAAGGTGATTTTTTTGAGGTTAGGATTTTCATGCATTAGTATTTGCTCAGATTTTTTGAGGTTATGATTTTCATGCATTATTATTTGCTCAGTATGCTCTGACATTTCATCATGAATAGACTTACTAACGAGCAACGCTTGCAAATCATTGAATTTTATTACCAAAATCAGTGTTCGGTTCGAAATGTGTTTCGCGCTTTACGCCCGATTTATGGTCTACATAATCGACCAAGTGAGCAAACAATTAATGCGATTGTGACCAAGTTTCGCACTCAGTTTACTTTATTGGACATTAAACCAACCACACGAATGCGTACAGTGCGTACAGAAGAGAATATTGCGTCTGTTTCTGAGAGTGTTGCTGAAGACCGTGAAATGTCTATTCGTCGCCGTTCGCAGCAATTGGGTTTGTGTTATTCGACCACATGGAAGATTTTACGCAAAGATCTTGGTGTAAAACCGTATAAAATACAGCTCCTGCAAGAACTGAAGCCGAACGATCTGCCACAACGTCGAATTTTCAGTGAATGGGCCCTAGAAAAGTTGGAAAACTTCGGAGAACAATTCATCTCAAGAAATGGACCGGTAAGTTGGCCACCAAGATCATGCGATTTGACGCCTTTAGACTATTTTTTGTGGGGCTACGTCAAGTCTAAAGTCTACAGAAATAAGCCAGTAACTATTCCAGCTTTGGAAGACAACATTTCCGAAGAAATTCGGGCTATTCCGGCCGAAATGCTCGAAAAAGTTGCCCAAAATTGGACTTTCCGAATGGACCACCTAAGACGCAGCCGCGGTCAACATTTAAATGAAATTATCTTCAAAAAGTAAATGTCATGTACCAATCTAACGTTTAAAATAAAGAACCGATGAGATTTTGCAAATTTTATGCGTTTTATTGTTTAAAAAAGTTCTCAAGCTCTTAAAAAATCACCCTGTACTACCGATGAATTATTTGAACGAATTGCCTATATTTGAGAGAAAAGAGAATACTGCTTACTCTTTTTCAGAAAGGTTCAATAGTATTAAACGTAATACGGCACGCTCGTCGGCAAGTGTGTATGGAATGGTTCGTTCTCCAATCTGTTCGCTCGTGTATATTTCCTTCATCGAAGCCGGTAACTCAGTCTGTTGGTATGAGTGCTGTAGCTGCGCTGAACCGTTTTGTTGCAAGTCACTCGCATTGATGAATGAATGGTGAAAGCTCTGCAAATGAAAGATCTTATTGTTCTTTAAAAATTGCTAAAGCATTTTATCTCAATCGGAACTAAAGCGCGATAAGCAGAACATTTTTCAATTTCGGGAGTATTTCTTCATGAACGATGTTAAAACAGGTACAAATCCTCCAAAACTAATCGATAAAATTTTCTAGTTTGCAGAACTTGTTCGCTTTTGGGTACATAGAAATAATTCGGTACTACCGGTCTCCCATTTCCTGTTCCGGAAGCACCGAAAGTAGTGAACAAAAACTCCAACAGTAGAACTCACTTCGATTTCTCAGCGATGCTTAAACCAATTTTCACTAATCTCGATTTGAATTAAGACTCACATTGTCTCAAAAGCTTCATCCGACCTCCGGTTCCGGAATTACAGGTTGACAAGTGTATTTGGCTTTTGTATCTCAATTTCGGATTACTTACAGATAAAGCGTGACCGATTTTCATAATCTTAGGTTCAACTCGAAGGTCGAAGCAAAAACCTAAAAAAAATCTAAAACGAAACTATTTCAATCGTTAGTCAGTGGTAGTAGTCGGCCTATCATATTAATTCCAGCGAGTTTGCTTTGTGCTGCGGTACGTACCACATCGTTTTTAATACTGTGCTAACACATGGATCAATAAGTCCCGAGACTAACAATGGAAACAACATTTTTTTTCGCAATTTTTTTTTTATTCATCAACATAATCACCTTTTAGGGTGATACAATGGTTCCGACGTTTTTCCAATTTTTCAATACCATGTTTATAAAAAAATTTATCTTTCGCTTCAAAATAAGCTTCAGTTTCAGCGATGACCTCCTCATTTGAGCAAAATCTTTTTTCCTGGAGCATTTTTTTAAGATCAGCAAAAAGCCAGTAGTCACTGGGGGCTAAATCTGGCGAGTATGGGGGGCGGGGAAGCAGATCAAAGCCCAATTAGTTCAATTTTGTCATTGTTTTCATCGACTTGTGGCAGGGTGCATTGTCTTGATGAAAAATGATTTTTTTTCTCTGCATGTGCGGTCGTTTTTTTTTTGCGATTTCCTCCTTCAAACGCACCAGTAAGTATAATAATCACTGTTGATCGATTTACCTTATTCGAGGTAGGTGTGCGCCACTCAGATGACTGCCACTTCGACTCTGAAGTGTAGTGATGTATCCATGTTTCGTCCTTGGTCACGTAACGACGCAAGAAATCTTTTTTGTTGCGAGTAAATAGCAATAAACTGCTTTCAGAATCATCGACTCGTTACTGTTTTTGTTCCATCGAAAGCAATCGCGGCACCCACTTGGAAAAAACCTTTTTCAGGCTCAATTTTTCATGAAGGATAGTAAATCCACTTCCATATGATATCTGTGTCATCTAAGCAATCTCACGGAGCTTCACTTTACGATCTTTCATTATAATTTTTGTCACTTCACTCACATTTTCCGGTGTAACGGCTTCCACAGGTCTACCCGAGCGTTCCGCGTCATTTGTGTCGGTACGACCACGTTTAAACTCGGCGAACCACCGACAAATCATTGCTTTGATGGACAAGAGTCCGTATAACATTTTTCAATCCATTGTTTCGCTTGCACGGTGTTTTTACCCATTAAAAACAATGTTTTATCAAAACACGAAACTCGGTTTTTTCCATTTTTTAAACAAACTACAAAACGACTTTACTCCAACCTCGATAACTCAGCTGTTTCTGGTCGGATCGACTTAAAATTTTGACCCGTTTCAAGCAAAGGTTAGTACTCTAGAAAGACGTGGTTACTGGTTTACTACGAGCGCCATCTCTGCTTTAGTCTCGGGACTTATTGATCCATGTGTTAGATTAGTTATAATTCTCTATACGTTCTATTGTTGATCGAACAATGCTGGACGCTATGCCAGACCGTCGTGTCAGAAAATACAATTCCCAACACGAGGGCCCATATTTGGTGATTGTAGAAGCAAAACATGGTCATTTGCATTGTTCAAAGGTGTCCAAAACAATCATCCAAACCCTCGAAAAGGACTATTAATGATCTATATCTATATCTAAAAGTAAAATTTTTACGTTTCAAGGTTTGCATCTACCATCACACGTTGAAATTAGCAAAGTATTATACCCCGTTAAGCAATATGTTTACCCTACTCGCTAAAGTGGTAAATGCTGGCGATTGAAACACGAAAAAAGAACTTGTAAGAGTTCAATGCGTTGCAATAATTGTATCGGCGAAGTTGACGAATCTATCAATCACGAATGTGACCAATCCACACCACGATGCGCGTGAACTGCAAAGGTCCACATCGGACTAATGAACACAAATTGTGCCCGAAAATTTCTCAACAAAAAAGAAAGGATGCTGAACGCCGACAAACTTTTTCTCAAGCTCTTGCTGACTGGTTCACCACTTCTACAACTCAAAGTACGATCCTGTCCAATGGTCAGGAAGAGAAAGACTTAAGTAACCATATGCATTATATAACTGCACATTTACAACCCTATTTTTACATTGTTAATGTATAATTACATCAATCCTACATACTTTAAAGCAATGTGCATTAAATTTACATTCAAAATGTAGCTGAGCATTATCTTACAACAATCTTCCGCCGTGCTATATATCGACATTCAATGCTACATTTTAAAGCAACGAAACTTTAATAATAACAGTGCAAGGAAATCGAATAGCTGCATTCAATCAATGTTTTGGCATTGATAAAAAGTGGAGTAATTCTATAAGTTAAAGCTAGTCTAAGTTTACCTTTATTTACCAATATGTGTCGGTAGTACAGAACTAAAATGGACTACCGAGGACAATTTGCCTTTTACTTACATCGGAACATTCGAAAACAACACTGTTAGCATTGTGCAGCGTTATGCATTGCTAACATATACAAATTTTATGTAAAATTGTGAAAATACTATAATGCAATCAGTTATAAAGTAAGATTCTTATCTGTGAACAAAACATGTCAAGGTTTCAAGTGAAAGGTGCTAACTACGAAACCAGAGAGCCACGGTTTATGTGTTTAAATCCAAATAAATATATAAATAATACGCCATAAACAACATTGATAGTGATATTCATTTATTAATGTTGAATATTACATCTCTTTTACAATATTTGAATTTCATTCGTAACTCATTATTTAAGCTCTCTTATTGCTTTGTGAATATAATCTACAGTTGAAATTGTTACCATCGATAATGTAGATATTTGCATTATAGCTACTTTAATAATGAGCAATTCCTGCTTCACCTGTCAGATCCTACAAGAGTCTAATAATCACCCTTTTCAGCTTTATAATAGCATTGTAAAAACATGTGTAACTCCGCTGCATTTAATCAATTTCTTTACGTGAATTTAATGTAAAGTTATAATGCGTCGTGGTTACTTGGGGATGTTAACCAGCCAATTCAACCCCCACCGGGAAAAAAAACGTAAATATGATGCGAGTGCAGAGTCGGAAGGAGAACCACCACCTTCGCGCAAAGTTGATGTCGGATTCTTCAAAAACAGGTCACAAATCATTTTTTTGTCTTTTTCTGACAATACATCGACAGAACTGCGATTTGAAGAGTCGTCGACATGTTTCACCTCTTTAAAACGATTCACCCACTTACTAACAAATTGTTGCATGTATTTCGCCGCGGCAGCTTGGGCCATCTTGGAACCCTTCGGGTGCAACCACAAAAAAACTGCTTCGAAGTACTCATTTTGCAAAAACCCTGAGATCGAATTCTAAACAATTTATTCTCGCATTGCGTGAAGGACACTACTGCCCTCGGTATTAAAAAAAAGTAATCACACCATTCCACTTTACCGATTGCGAGTAATCGTGACCACGCTCTTATGCAATAGACCGTACGTCGTGAATTGCAACCAAAGCTACATAACATAGCATCTCCTTCAGACATCCAACAAGTTATCTGTCAGATCAATTGTACCATCGGAACTGTGACAATAGTCTCAATGTATATACATCCCCAAGCATCAATATCACGAACCGAGTTTGAAGATTTTTTGTCTATGTCTTCGCCCTGCATCGTAGCAGGAGATTTTAACGCGAAGCATAACTTGTGGGGTGACCAATCGGAAAATCGACGAGGTAATATTTTGTATCAGGCATTGGAAACTTGCAATCTAGTAATTCCGAATAAAAACCACACGACTCGGTTCGATGCTAATCGATCATGGAGTGTGATAGATATAACTTTAGTGTCCTCAGAGCAAAGTTTTAATTTTACCTGGGATGTTCAAGATTTGCCGAGCGGAAGTGACCACTTCCCGATAATATTCGGATCTGCAGCTACGACAGTCGATGCTCACCGTGAATCAATCAACCTACGAAAAATAGATTGGAACAACTTTGCCGATGAACTGGACAAACGGTTAGTTGTGTGTGGATTTTGTGGAGCAACGAGAGAAGCTGCTGCGAGTTTTATGTAGAAAACAGATTCCACCAGATATTATACTGATACTGAAGTCAAACGATATAGAACTTTTTTTAATTGTTGCTGAATTCATTATATTGACATGTAATCTAAACTATCACATAATTCCCACATTCCCAAAAAAAATTCATTCCAGTTATCCTGGTTCCCAATTTCCGATTCCGGAAGCACCGAAAATAGTCTTCAAATGCTCCAAAATGAAACTCAGTCTATTTTCCCAGAGATGGTTTGACCGATTTTCACGAACCTAGGTTGAAATACGAGGGCCACTACTTATGTTTCGGGAATAACGATTTTTGCCACTGTGAAGAATGTACCTCAAAAGCATAGTTTTTGAATGCTTCAACAGCATCTTCTGGCGTCTAAAATCGTTAAACACGCATTTTTTCTGATATGCGGGGAGAAAAAGAAATCATTGAGTGCCAAGTCTGGGCTGTATGGTGGATGATCCATCAATTTGACGTTTTTACCGATCAAAAAGGCGCTGGTTTGAGCTTCGTGCGCGAACAACTTTTGTTGGATTTGGCTCGTCTTGGACCACCCACAAAGTCGATTGCTGTTTTGTTTCCGGCTCATACGTATATATCCATGATTCGTCACTTCTAATGATCTCATATACGTCGGGTGATGCACCGCGATCGTATTTTTTTAACATTTCCTTGCACCAATCGACACGAGCCTTTTTTTGAGCGATTGTCAAATTGTGCGGGATACAAAGAGAACAAACCTTTTTACGACCAGGTGTTCATGCAATGTTAAATGCACGCGTGAGAAATTAATGCCCAAGGATGCGTCTATCTCACGGTATGTCACATGACGATCTTGCATTATTAGTTCAAGCACAGCATCGGTGGTTTCTGGCAAAACAACTGATTTTGGACAACTTTCACGAAATTCGTCGGCGACCGAACTACGACCCCGATCGAATTCACTATACCAGCGATATGCAGTGATTTTTGGTGGTGCTTCATCGCCATACAAAGAACTAAGTTCGTCGACATACTCTTGTTTAAATAATTCACGTAGAAAGTTGTGAAAAATAATCCAACGAAATCCTTCACTCGAAATTTCCACTTTCGAGCAAAATTGATTTTTTAACTCACTGTGAACAACAAAAATAGCGCTTGTACATCAAAACGTTCTGAGTATGTTCATGTTAAAAAATGTCAAACTTTCTTTCGGCAGTCGTGCTTGTGCAAGAAAAATAAGGCTCTATACTCTTGTAGGAAATCATTGAAACTAGGAGAGAACTCAAAACCATTGAGATTTTTTGTTATGAACACAATCATTGAATTTATGAGAGAACTCAAGACCATTGGAATATTTCGTGATGAAAACAACCATTTGATATTCGAACTTGATCCACAATTCAATAGTAGCTTCCAAACGTGCCTAATCTTGTTGAAATTGGCTCAGCCATCTCCGAGGAAATTGGGTGGTAAAAATATGTTTGAAAAGTACACACAAATATTTTTTCCGATCTCGACAAGCTGAGTCGAATAGTATACAACACTATGGGTCTTCGAGGCTCCTTTAGGAAGTCGTTTTTTCAGCAATTCTATTATACTTCTATAAAGAAAGGCAAAACCTGTTTAAATCCACTTAGTGGTGTGATGATACCTTTCTCATATTGCTCTTGATCTCATTAATAATATTGTGGTATTAAAAAAACTTGGAGTAAGTAATGTTAGAGACATAACCGCGAGATTGACGTAGGACTATAGTCGAGCTAAATTAAAACTCTGAGTCTTGATACTACTCATTTTGCTGTAGTTGTTACGTCGAGCTAAATTAAAACTCTGAGTCTTGATACTACTCATTTTGCTGTAGTTGTTACGTCGAATATTCCGAATACGTTCTATATGATATTTTTGGGAATTTTATCTTTGATGTTTACAACTATTTCCCTGTGAATTTCCCTCAAATGCAAAGGAATAGAAACTAAACGCCAAAGTAAAACATATGACGATACGACAACAGCTTGAAATTTTAAATACTCATCAATTTGTAATTCCGGAACCGGAAATCGTAACCGGATAAAATTCAGTAATTTTGTATGCTATCCAGCTTTTACGTATTAGTGGGCCCGGGGGCTAAATTTCGTTTGGTGCCCCTAATAAACTGAATGACCTGTTTTTTTTATTCGCTGAGTCCCGTCAAGGGCCTCCTAAAGCCGTGAGTCTGGGGGCACGTGCCCCCGCTGTCCCATTGTAAAATCGGCTCTGATGCTATCAGAAGATCACATACTCGGTCAAGCCATCTCGCAGTATGTTTCGTTTTGAATGTTTTGCCCACTATTTCCGTCCGGAATCCGGAGACCGGTATAGGAGAAATTAGTTCCATACGAACTAATATGATTGGAATACAAATTTTAACAGTTTCGAATCCAGTATCGAAGTTTTTCTACAGTTATTTGCATCGTCACATCATATGACAGTTTAAAATGTCAAACATTTTTCGTCCAGTAATTCGGAACCGGAACGATAGCTGCCCGCGGCGAGAAGTGAAATTCTTCATTCGCGAAATAAACGCACAGGTAGGTCGGGTAACAATGTACAGGGCTGTGACCGGTCTGGAAAGTCTGCTCACGGCTTCCGATGGCAACGGTCGACGATGCGTGAACTTTGCTGCCTCCTGCGGAATGGTAGTCCGAAATACCTTCTCGTCGTTCTCATCGATGGGAAATTTTTCACCGACGTAATCAGTTCGAACTACAATATTTTCGCAGCTTGTTTGCGCTCAATACTATCTACGGCGCGCATCAATTGTCGCATACGACAGCCGCAACTCCATCTCGGCAAGCAACGTACACCACTCATCCGTTTGCATTAAAAATGGACTTTTTTCAGATAGAGATTAAAAAAAAGCTAAACAGATAATTGCTTTTTGATAAATTATTTAAGCTTACTTGCAAAAAAAATCCACACTCTTGTGAGCGGCCTTCGGGCGGTTAACCTGCGTGTAAACTAGAGATGGTCGGGTATCGGGTATTTTACCCGAAACCCGACCCGTACCCGTACCCGACGGGTTTTTGGTCGGGTACGGGTAAAAATTTTTATTTTCGATCGGGTACGGGTCGGGTACGGGTAAAAAAAATTTACTGCTTACTCGGGTACGGGTCGGATCGGGTAAAAAAATTTACTACTCACTCGGGTACGGGTCGGGTACGGGTAAATTTTTTTTTCTGATCGATTACCCGAGCATTTGTACTTCACATAAATATGTTTACACGTTGACGAGAATTTTTTATTGCAAAACAGTTGTTCCGAAAAATAAACAATTTGATTCAAGGGGTTTTGACATTCGCGCCTAGAACCAGACCTGAAAACTGGCATCTTTTTCCAGAAAAAAACATTTCTTTTCTTCATTTAAAAAAAACGATCAATCATAGTTACGTGAAAAGTTATGTGAATATTTTCCACCCTACTTTTTTATAACATATTTAATAAGATACACTGCCTTAGCTCTAAGATGTTGCGGTCAGACCCTACTTTCCACGTAGGTTTTAATGGACTCCCATTTTTTTTTGTTTCAATTATAGAGGCTTTAACATTAATGTCATTCACCTCTTCGGGCCAGAAAAACTTTCTGACCCTATGTGCGGGGTTGGGAATCGAACCCAGGCGGGCTCCCATTTTAAAGCTGTTTAATGCACAATCCAGTAAAAATTATTTGATTAATATATAAAATGTAGTGTAGTACTCATATCACATTCAGATACCAGAAAACTGTTATTTTAAATATTGGTTGGAGATTTTCAAAATTTACATATAAATCATTAGTATTCTAACCATAAAAACATGTACATTTATTTCAGAAAATCTGCATAGAAGTTCTTCTTATTCTTCACTTCTGGGTGGTGTCACCTCACTTGAAATGACACCGATTGATGGCACAGCAAGTTGAGCTATATTGCCAGTTCGATGTCAACATTTCATAAGGGCACATAAACCAATGAGAGTTTCTCTTTGTTTACTTTCTCTTTTGTGAATATCTCCTTAATTTTCACGTGTACCTACAAAGTACCTACAAATGTTCAAACTACTAACACTTGAAGGACTCACAGTTCACCATTTTCAAAATTGAATTTTTCACACCGGGAATACACGTGAATTATTCGATGTTTGGTCAATTCACGTAAACGAACCGATGATACTCTATCAATTTTAGGGGATGTTCGTGATTTTTCAAGTGATTCTAATGTGAATTTTTATTTGTGTGTCAAGATAATGAGCACGCTTACTTGTGGTTCTAAAGAATTGGATCAAAAGTCGCACTGTTTCGTAAAAACCATACCTACCAAAAATTGAATAGAATGGGTATTACGACATTTTGTATAAATATGCTTCTCGAAAAATTTGAATAGATATTACTCCCTTTTGTTGACATTTGTAAATGAGTATAAAGTACCAAATACATTGGAAATCTATTCATGCTTCACAGTGTATTTATATCACAAACGAATTTCCAGACATGACAGTCACGATCTTTTTTTGGCGCACATCTACGGTCCTCCGTGAAACTGGCACCAATGGTGATAAATTGGTTGCACTGCTGAGTTCCCATCATCGCATTCATAATGCCAATGTCAAACCGTGAGAACCCTTTCGATACGTTAGCTCATTTGTATATATTGAGATTTCATGGCACACTTTGGTCGAAATGATAACAATGCAATTAATCTCGCGCTCCACCAAGCGGTGAGTGCGGTCATTTCAGAAGACCGGGAACAGACCAGATTTTTATTTAATACTAGCTGAATTACCCGGCGTTGCTCGGAAATGTTTCGTGAAGGGAAGACCGAAAAAACTTCTCGAAGTTGTCCTGCTTAGTGAAATACTCTTGTAGTGAAACATAACTTAGACGGAAACCCGATCGAACAATACTCCGTTCATGTTCAAATTGCGAATGATCAGTGCCCCATCTCAGATCTCTCAATAATCATAAATTTCATTTCTCGACAAACCTCATTTAGTTGCTAGAAATTTGTCAGTGAACGTACTACAGATCTCCTTCATGATTACCCTGAGTAGTGTAGTAAGTATCTATGCTTTTCAAAAAATATCGATTCCCACCTTTGGTACATGTGCCAAACTTGATGGCGATTCGTTTAGTTGTTTTGTAGTTATGCTGAGACTTGAATACACTCACGTTCATAAACAGACAAAGACTATTTTCCCTTAGTTCTTTGAATTCCCCGCAAAATGGAACCAGAACTTTTAAAATTATTTAAAGAAAAATACGACCTTGAAATTCTTGCCACTCTATTGTTTTATAAAAAATGGGAGAATAAAATTTATTTTCAAAAACCCTCCTTCTAGTCTAAATGTCGATTCTCTAAGTTGCGCAAAAAGTATCTATGGTCTTCAAAAAGTATCGATTCTCGTCAAATTAAATAAATTTTTTCATGACCCCTGTTAAGGATAGTTGCTACGCTCTCCCCCTTAAAAATACCCTTACAACTATCTCTGAAGAGCAAAAAGCACCTATGCCAAGTGTGATAGCAATCCGTTAAGTAGTGTCGGAGCTATGCCGTTACATCCCCCTTTTTAAATGCACTTGCTACATCCACTCCCCATATCTATCATATCTAAGGTATTGAAAATGTTTGCATGATCTTCAAAAATTATCGATTCTTGTCAAATTTTTGAATTTTTTTCATGCCTCCTCCTGTTAATGATAATTGCTACGCTTCCTCCCCTATAATAATACCTTTATGACTATTTCTGAAGAGCAAGAAATAACTGTACCAAATTTTATAGCAATTCGTGCAATAGTTCCGGAATTATGCCGTTACAAACATTACACTCCTTTTTTAGAGGCACTTACTACAGCCTCTCTCCACAGAATATCCTTATAATCTTATCTAAGTTGTGCAAAAGTGTCTTCAAAAAGTACCGATTTTTGTCAAATTAGATAATATTTTAATGACCACCTTTGTTAAGGACACTTCCCACGCTCCCTTCCCCCATGGAAATATTTTTATGACCATCTCTGAAGAGCAAGAAGTACATGTACCAGGTTTGATAGCAATCCGTTAAATAGTTTTGAAGTTATGCCATTACAAACATTACACCCTTCTTTTAAAGGCACTTGCTGCATCCATCCCTCATTAAATCATATCTACGGTATTTAAAATGTTTCTGAGATCTTCAAAAAATATCGGTTTTCATCAAGTTACATGAATTTTTTCATGACCCCTCCTTTGTTATGACACTTGCTACGCTCCATCTCCCCATAAAAATACGCTTATGACCATCTCTGAAGAGCAAGAAGTACATGTGCCAAGTTTGATAGCAATCCGTTCAGTAATTCCAGAGTTATGTCATTACAAACATTACACCCCCCTTTTTAAAGGCACTTACTACATCCACCCCCCATATAATCATATCTAATACATGCAAAATGTTTCTATGGTCTTAAAAAAGTATCTATTCTCGTCAAATTAGTCAATTTTTTTCATGACCTCCCCCTGTTAAGAACACTTAATAGCTCCCTCCCCCATTAAAATATCCTTATGACCATCTCAGAAGAGCAAGAAGTATCTGTGCCACGTTTGGTGGCAATCCGTTCAGTAGTTTCGGAATTATGCCGTTTTAAACACTACACCCCCCTATTTAAAGACACTTGCTACATCCACCCCCCATATAGTCATATCTAAGGTATGCAAAATGTTTCTACGGTCTTCAAAACGTATCGACTCTTGTCAAGTTATATGAATTTTTTCATGACCGCCCTTGGTAATGACACGTGCTACGCTCCCTCCCATATAAATATACTCCCTAAACCATCTCTGAAATACAAGAAGTACCTGTGCCAAGTTTGGTGGCAATCCGTTCAGTAGTTCCGAAGTTATCGCGTTACAAACATACAAACTTACATCCATTTTTATATATATAGATTTGTAAGCACATACATGTCTTTATTATTTGTCTTTGTTTATATGTTTAAATGTAAACAAGCATTTTAATGTATTTTACTGACAAACTAGAGCCTGATACGCTCTATCTAGCTCGCTATCTAAAACACTTTATTTTTTCCATCCTGAATTTTGGTAAACTTTTTACTACTCATTCGGGTCGGGTACGGGTACAGGTAATTTTTAATCGGGTACGGGTCGGGTACGGGTAAAATTTTTTATTTTTTATCGGGTACGGGTCGGGTACGGGTTAATTTTTTTTATTATTGATCGGGTACGGGTCGGGTACGGGTAATTTTTTAAATTTTTAATCGGGTACGGGTCGGGTACGGGTAATTTTTTTTGCTGATCACTCGGGTACGGGTCGGGTTCGGGTATAAGAATTTCTATACCCGACCATCTCTAGTGTAAACATGTTTTTCAGTTCTTCTTTTGTTTTATTGATCAATTCCTCTTTAGTTTTCGCGACATAATTGTTGGAGTAGATCTTACACTTCAGGTTGGCCCAGAAATTCTCAATGGTATGCAGCTGAGGGACTTGGGTGAGTTCACCGATACCACATCGGTATTCAGCCGCTTCATCTACTCCAACGGCCATTTCGAGTAGAAGGCTGGCGCCAGATCCGGCCAGAACATCATGTCTTCGCCCTTATGGTATTTCTTGATGAAAGACGCAACTTCCGGCAGGCATTTTGTACTATAAATTTCCCGGTTCACGGTCAGTTCGGAGCGAAAGAAGAGAGGTTTTGTCATTTCCATCACGCTGATTTTCAGCCACAGTAGCACCTTCTTGAGGAACTTAGTGTGTGAAATTAATTTCACCTCGAAGCTCACTTCATTCATGGGAGAAGTAAAATACGAAGTTTCCTGCCAGTCGTTGCAATTCAGGGTGAGATAGGTCTAGTTGTCCATCACCACCGCCACGTCGCGATTCGCCGGGAAAATCGAGTTCATCATCTTATACAGCCACTGCCGCTGCGTCATTGCGTGCAGCTTCGAAACCAGAGGACGCGACTTCCGCTTCCTGACATGTATGATCATGTTCGCCAGGTACTATTTCACTGTTTGCGCACTCATCGATGCAGCCACTTTTCCTTCAGTTTTCCTCCTCAGCTTCCATTGGACCTTCTTGTCGCTCAGAATTGATGTTCTGATTATTTTTTGACAGTGCCAAGATGTTGTAGTCTGTAGATACCAGAACGGACGTATCCGGCGTCCACAAAGTGCCGCACAGTATCGACGCGGAGGGGTGCCATTCTTTGAACGCCCACCTTTCTGAATAGAGTTTTGCCGTCACGGTTAGAGTTCGACTGATAGAACTTTCAAATTTTGTCTACCGACTTATATATCGTTTTCGATTGATGCTAAACCTAACCCAGTTTCCACCCCAACTGCTGTCAGACGGTTTGTTTGAAGCTAGTTTCGAACCTAGTTTTGACGTTGTGAAACTAAAAATCCAGCTAGTTTCGAACCTGGTGTTTATATCAGGTTTGCTCAAACCCCCGTTGCGTTGTTTGTTTGATGAAACTACTCTGGGTCAGTTTTAGTTTTCTCAAGCAAAAACGACAATAGATTATTATGATTGATGCTGCATGTGTGGTTCCATCAGTGTTCTTAGTGTGTTCGAAATAAAGGTGCTATGGCATCTATGGCGGAGTTCGGATGGATGACGCAACGTAGAGTTGGCCTATGAACTGCGAATTGCAACAGCTGCTTGGAAAACCGCCTACACATAGGAGCAGTTGGACGAGCTGAGCATGTCATTGGTTGACGACATCCAGTGAAAATGGTTCTTGAATCTGAGAGACACAAGAAAAAAGAACACAGCAAACAAAGGGGATCGATTAAGTAAAGGGTGACTTACGAAGTAGCCATGTCTAGTGTGGTTGGCAGAGAGCAATCATGGACCGAGTTACATGGAGACGTTTGTGTTATATACACAACATGGACTATTTCATGAGTTGATACCCTAATTAATGCGACATAGCTGTAAGAGTAGTTGAATATGAATATACAATAAACACTGACTGGCTCAGTGTTTATAGAACTACCGTAGTTGACGTGTGCTTATGATTACAAGAAAAGAAATCCTTTAAAAAGTGAACATTTAACAGTTTGCTAAATACGCAACAGAATAAAGCTGGTATGTAAAGTAAGGCTTGCTTTAAAATATTGAAATATTTGTGATATAAACGATATCGTGTCCTTCCGAAACTTCTTTTCAAATAAAAAAGTTTTAACCTAACGATCAAAAATACTTTCTTACCCTACGTGAGAATCGAACCCAAGAAAGCTGGGTGAAAACCGATACAGTTATCCATCGCGATATATCCGTTCTTTCCAAAAATTGTACTCTGTAGAGTTTCAGTCGATTGTTGTATAAAAACGTCCTTAGTCCAGCCAAATATATAATAAATTTGTCTTTAAATCATTAGCAAGTGAGTACAAAACGTAGAAGTAATTCCTTCTAAATATTGAATGGAATTGTGCCAATTGTGTCATCTCATTAGTCAAGCCAGCATGTTATTTTACTTATTAATCGATCTACAATTGACATGTTGCGTTGATTCGGAAACTTTGAAAAGAGTGCGGTTACGAAAATGTGAAAACCTGTTTTAATTTTAAATTTGCTATACTTTGGAAACAAGAAGCTCACTACTGCCACCTATTCGACTATATTCGCCTCAATCTTTTAAAACGTTTCACTACGATAACAAGGTTCTCCTGCCTTATAATAGAAATATTCTAACTAGAACAATTTAAATACTTCTCACACGATTTCCATAAGTGTAAAAGACAACTTTATTTCCACGTCGTTTAAATCACATGTGAATTCAAATGGGTGAGTTGAGGAAAACCTTCATTTACCGCTACTTTGAAAATATGTTAAAGTTAGTAACGTCTTAATGCTCAACATGGAAATTCATGTCACTTGAAAGACAAATGTTTAAAAAAAATCGCTAGACACGGCACTGCAGTGCAAATGGTAACCATAGTTCTAATTCAAAAGTATTTTCCGCAAATATATGTTTAGAATAACTATAATGTTGGTTGTTTTAATTTGACAGTAAAAAAATCTTAGGTAAATTAAGCCATACTTATTTAAGCTTACTTTAACGAAAAATTTGGACTAAACAACTTAGATTGTTTTTAAAAATTATCAACAAAATGATAAAAACTTTTTTTATTTCTTCAAATTTGTTGCAATGAAATTATAAATATATATCCGCTGACCCACACGGACCGAAGGATGCGGCCAGCATAGATGTTTACCAACGTCATCTGGAAGACTCACGCTTTATTCAGTTCACCGGCCACTGTCGATTGCCAGCTATAGGTTGGATTTTCGAAAATCGATTATTTCAACCATTGGGGTTGACACTACCTAATGATACTATCCTAGTTTTATGTTAGTCGTTAACTAAAATTAGAGAAAGCCGTTAGCATCTTAGAGCTTAAGCACCTCGCTTTCACTCGTTCAAACCAAACCAAGGCATAGAAAACTAGCTTTTAATAGACCGCGTAAACGAGGCGATACAGGTAACTATGCCAGAGGTAACCGCTTCTAACGGCGGGTCGAATTCGATCGAAGGAACTGCCGTCTAAATCGAGCTACGTTGTTATTGATGTATCAATCAACCCGAGAAACCGATTAATTACAACGAAAGATCAAATAATGAAATTCGTTTGCAAATTTTCGTTACGATATATTGTGAAATATTTCGGCAATCGATTTCGTCGCTTGTCACTTCGGTAGTTGTCTGTGTTAAATTCACATAAAAGTAGGTGCAACAATTTATAAACTCGTCTGTTTGCAAGTAGGTTGATTCATCCGACCAAACCAAATTTAGTCTGAAGGATAATCGAAGAGAGTAGTTTTGATCTTTGTCAAAAGAAATATTTGAACGTTTCCTATTGAAAAGTCATAAAAACAAAATTAGCAAGTGAAGCGGCGGGTAGTCGGGTAAAAAAATCAGTGTAAATGTAAATTCAACTGGTGTCTAAAGAAACTATGATCTAAAATGAAACACGCATAGCGAATCATGTGTTTATGTAATATTGCAGATTATCGTATCTTTTATTCGTAACCATTTTGTTAGATTTTGCCACGGAACTATCAACTGCTATGGTCATAACTTTGTCTCCTTATTTTCGTCGTTTAATCATATTTCTTTTTTATCGTCATGATTTATCCAATGGTTTCATTTTTGTCATGTGACTGTATTTACGTGCATATTCTTATAATTTTTCTTTTAAACTGATCTCGTTGGCAGAACGAAAACAATCAATATCCTATCATCCTATAACAATCGGTGATTTGCTTTGTTCTATTTTGTGATGCTTGCATACGGCCTAAGTTGTTTTTATTTTATATCAAGTAAGGAATGCGAGTATTGTACATAATCCGATAATGAAGGGAATATTTTGAACACTGTGGGTGTTCCATTGTCTATCTGCGCAAGAGATTTCATTGATTAAATTGAGTGATTGAGGAGACAAAGGATTATCAGACATTCACTAGTATTGAATATAAATTTTGAGTTCTTCCTTGTTTTAAAGCCTATTGTATGAAATCTAAACAATTTAAATAGTTCACGCCATAGCTTTTTTCTTTGACAGACTTAACTACATACTATCGATTGAATTATACTTAGTATGGGTATAGATAAAATACGATTCCAAAAATGAACAAGTCAGAATGTACAAAAATACAAATCCTAATAACTAACTGTATTTTTTACAACAAAAAGTGGTTTATTTTTTGCTTCTTAGTTTTCTTTTTTCTTCATATAGCTCAACAGCTAGTCAGTTGCTTTGTAAATTTAAAGAAAATATTAATTATCGTTGTTTAATTGTGACATTGCGCGGTTCACTTTCGCAACAGCCGATTCATATCTTTGTTTTGTTTACCTATTTTTACATCGACATCATCTACCCGATTAGAGATATCGTCGATTAAATCGTTCTGGCTGTCAATTTCCTGATTCAAATCCAGTGCAAGATGCTTGAGACGTGACAAATTACCACGCATGTCGTCCAAATTTTGATCCAACTGATGACTAAAACCTGCCCCATCACCAACCACTCCGTTCATGTGCCGCACGTCCTGCCCCTGATGATAGTCGGGTTGCATACGAGTTGTCGCGTCAGGCCAATAGTTATCTGGGATCCTGAAATCTTGAGGATTTGGATAGGCTTCCTCAGACTGTGATGGCGATATGTTTGTTCGAGGTATTCCTGTTGAACTACTTTGCGGCTGTTGTTGGTGCTGTGGATCTGGGGCCATTCTACCCGAAAGATAATTTTTTAATCCTCCAAACACACTTTTTAAACTGTTGAGATGCTTCTGACTAAATCGAAGCGAGTTATTGATTTCATCCAACTGCTTTTTAGTTTTTTCAAGTTGTTCTCGCTGACGATGTAATTCTTCTGCAGTAGCAATTCCAACCTGTTCTGTTTCCCTGAGCACTCCTAAGCATCGCTGGGAAGTAAGCAAAGTGCTTTCTTCCAACTCTCTTCTTCTTTGTTCGAATGTCTGTCTTTGTCTAACTATTTCATCGTCCACATCTGAGTCTAGTTCACCGTACATACCAGAACCAGATCTATAAGCGTTAGAACCATAAGGCGATGTCGATGTTCCGGCTGCATATGGATCAGCCACATATCCTCCTGCTATTTGTTCACCATATCCACCATAGTTAGCACCTGCTTCATAGGGCTCGGGACCCAAAACATCTGGACGTGTGAAATTATTCCCTACGACAGATTTTCCAGCTATTAACGAAGCAGCACCGTACTTTTCTGTATTACTTGTATCATAATTTTGTGATACAAAATTGTTCGGATAATGATCAAACTTGTAACCTTGATCCGTGGTGGGTGGACTGGTCGTACTGCTACTTGCAGTAGTTCTTCTAGCATTACGTAGAAACAATTCGTCATCGATGTCGTCCTCGTCCGCGAACAAATTCGACGGATTTGGAACATATTGATGTCCGGACATTATAACGTTTTAGAATGATGACTATTAACAACGATACGTGATCTACACAATACACTTTTAGGCGAATCACGCAATTTAATATTACTGACTAGTTTTTTCTTCTTCCACAGCAATGACGGATTTGCAATATTTTCACAGCGCTCAGTTCTGACGTGTTTGCAACACCCTATTTCGACACGCTCGTTCAATTTTACACTTAAGTGAACAATTTGTACTCACTTTTGCTTATTCCCGCTTGTGAGGAATTCTGGCAACCGTCAGAAGGCTGGCTGCATTCCGGCTGCTGTCAAAATTGTTCAGGCGAAATTGCGTCATTATCTCGTCGTACGTGTTTTGTTCATTTCCAAATCAAAATGTAGAACCGATTCAAAACGGTTTTGCCAATCTTGTATGGCAAGAATCCGACAGAAAATAACCGTTAATAACCGCTAGGCGATATTCTGTTGCATTGTTGCCAGACTTTTGCCGGAATTCAGGCAGAATGGCTGGCAGACATAGCCAGGATGACAGGAAGGATTTAATAACTATTAAATCTAACCTATAGGTGATCCAAATAATGTCTTAAACAAAATCAGAAGAAATTAAACATGATGAAAAACAAAGGAGGAAAACAGAAGAGAAATTTTCTTCATTGAATCAGATCAGTATATGAAGTATGCAGTAAATGATGATAATGTGGTCCAGGATCAATATTTATGCAGCAAATTGTGTATGGTGATACCAAATACAAATAATAATACCCCTAAGTCCCATATAAACGAATCGCCAATGTTTGGTTCACAGCATGAACAAGTAAGCCTAGCAAATATCTCCCTTTCGTTGCGATAGTGTGAAAATGTGAAAGGAAATCGTTTCTGGCAACGCTTTATGCTAGTTGCTACGGTGCAAAACAAGCTTGTTTGTTTATCGTTGCTGTATTAAACTGCAACAATCAGTCTTAATATCGCCGGCTAATAAACCGAGAAGCTTTCGAAATGGTGAGAAGTTGCTTAGTAGAGGGATGTGACACACGAACGGGTCGTCCGAAATTTCGCTCCATAGTTTTCCTAAGGATCAAAATATGTAAGTAATACGTTTACATATTTTTCACTATAATAAACAGTAACTATAGTGATTTTGTTCTTACCCTTTAGTGTTGCTAGTTTTATAGGAAATTCGTTAAAGTACATTGTCACTCTGAGAGTGTATCATGACAATGTACCGCACGATGCAAAATGTGTCCTTGAAAATTTGTCGGAGTACTCCGTATTATAATTTGTATTTGGTGATACTACCGAACAAAAACTCCGAACACGAATAAATGAAGGTGGTTTCTATTAGAAGATCGTTGGTAAATTTCAAAGTTTTTATTGGATTTATTTGAAAGTTGATTAACTTCAACGTTTTCGCAGAAATTTTCAAATTATATTTCCAGAACAGGAAAGCTTTTATTTTGAACGATGCTGTTTTTTTATGTTTATTAATTAGCATTGCAAGTAAAATAAAAAAATTTTGGCCCGCTGATCTCTAGACTGTTATCCTAACTCGCTGATGGTCTTCACGTCCATTATCATTCGTCTAACATTTTCTGAGTTGGAATTTCAGCTTGTCTGCATAAATTAACCAAATATCGAAATATAGTTGAAAAGGTATCAAGCTCTACTAAAGTTGGTAAAAAAAAAATCACAGAATACTTCAAGATGAACTTCTTCACCTAGATGTCCTCAACTCAATGTTCCTATTACGTACGTGAACAAGATCTATTGAGTAGGACACTTTTCGATTCGGTGGAAGTAAATTTTTTTTTGCGATAGTATAGATTTCATGGCTCTTTAGACCTCCCGGCTGGCAGGCGCTAACAGAAAAGTCAGATCTGCAGATTTGTCCTAGGGGGACGACACTTGAAAACTTCATTTCAGATCCAAAAGGATCAATCGTCTTTTTCGGTTATGCATATTCTTGTAGCCACTTTTTCATCTTTACTGATCATAGTATCTGATGGTTATGGATCGATTGTCTTTTGTTGGGTTGTTGGTGGTTCGAAATATTACCTTGGTGATTGATACATTATTGATAACAATATTTGCTTGTGTCAATGAAACTGCAGAATTGTCTCTAGAATCATGAATGAGCTGAACAGAAAGATTGATCTTAATTGGTTAATTTTAGAAGATATGTATTCCAATCAGTTCCTTGTCGGAAGAAGAGATCAATATCACATAATCACATTGTTCGGTGATTTTAATTACACAGCTCATCTGTAGGATTTGCTCCAGATTATCAATGAACTGGCAAATCAATGCAATATAGTATCTATTCGTGGCTTGTGTCATTTCAATACTTTACTCTGCCTCTGTTAAGGATATCGCAGCCAGAGATGTCTATCTCCTCTGTGTGACGAAGAGCAAGTAAAATTTCTCCCCTGCACTGACAACTTCAACGAGAGCTCTTCTCTTTCACATTTATACACCACTGTTGTGTAAAGTGTGCACGCATCACGAGTGAGTTTGTTTATTTCCTTTTACCTCTTCCACTGAATCGCACCAAAGTGCTAGAGCATTAGCTAATAAATTCTCTGAGGTGGATGCAGATACTTTCACAGAGGTGTACACGCCGATGAGCACTCTGCTGTATGGTTTTCGTAGATGAAGCGTGGACACGCAAAATCAGCAAAATAAAACAATTTATCGTAAAATTTTCGGTTTTCCTTGCAAATTTTTCATAGCAAGGCCAGATCTACTCTCTATTAATTGAAGTTCACAGAAGTGTTCGCTCACAATCACGCGCCAGTGGTCACTTGGGTGTATTTAGACGAGAGCGCGTGTGAGCGATTCATGCGAAGAGAATGTGTTTCACTCGCGCCAGCTGCTTTAACCACAAGCACACACTCAAATGCTGTCTATTCGACACTGAGAAGAAGTGCGCTTTCCTCTTTGTGCGGTGCTTCGTTTTTTTCATCCTCGATGTGGCAAAAATCTGACTCTAGCGTGTATCACTCTGGTGAAATGCCATCTCTGATCGCAGCAATGGTACTTCCGAGACTACCTATCAAAATTTCTTTTCAGCCATGGAGGCGACCGCTATCAAACCAGCAATAAGCTCAACGCAAAGCTTTGTTGAGGATCTTGAGGTTTGAGAAACAAATATCACAGTCAGCAAATCGAATTTCGATTCCGATAACTCGGAGAGGAATTAGTTGCTGATGTGGGACTCTACAGCTATGCGTAAAGACTTATTTCGTGCAAGAGCTTTAGGCCTGGAATCTCGATTTATATTAACCTGCAGTAGAAAATTATCAATAAGTAATATCAATTTATCTTCGAGTAGTAGTGTTAGTTTGGGAATAGGAACTGTCAAGTTGTTCTCCGGTTTCTGTTACCATAATATAGTGGTTTTCAGCTGGACATAGAATGCGACGGAATCGTCGCAGAATAGCGAAATAATGAGCGTCAGAACCACAGATGTCAGGTTTTCAGATTGGTATGTGAATTGCAATTTCGTTTGTTAGCAGACTTTGCATTAAGCAGTTTTTTTTTGCAGATTTTAGAAGTTTTTATAAACAGTCGTCCAATTTAATAACTTTTGCTATTACTGTAGGGTTTTTGTTTGGTTTTTCCCGTCATACTTTCAAATTTTGAACTCCCATAGGAGTACGCAGATGCTCAAAATTTTACCTGGCATCTCTGCCAGAATATTGGACAGTTGTTTTAACCCTTGCGCTGTCTGTTATATTGGAATTAATTAGCTTTAGAGCCACAAGAAAAATTAATCGGCTGATGGATTGAGGTCATTGCAGTCAGGCCCGTACCCAGGATTTCGTTTCGGGAGGGGCCCAAAGATAAAAAATAATGTTACTGAAGATTGCTGAAGTACCTAATTCTCGGTGTGCCTTTTACGGGTGTTTTTAATAGACACTTTAAACTTTTCCACTGGAACTGTTATTGTGTTACATTTCTTTCGGTTTACTGTCTTGTTATTTCGTAACACATGTCTGAGACCTTCTAAATAATTATATATCTGTTTTTGATTTCGGGAGGTGCCAGGGCCCCTTGGGCCCCCTCGGGGTACGTGACTGATTGCAGTTTCAACTGGTAATATTACTTAGCGACAAGTGTTATTTCATTTTTCATTAAAAACATCAACAAATGTATATCTGTCAAAGACGACCAACTTTTTAGAGTGGACTATTTACGATTTTTTTTATAACAGTTTATTTTCATAGTCAAAATCGACAATGTTTTGAATAAAGCACGAGGTTTTAAAGTCCAAGGCGTCGATTAATACAAAATATGAATGAAAAGGAAAAATACTAAGCACAAAATACCCATTATGTCAAATAAATAGCACACGATTAAAAATCCGTGCAAGATGTAGCCGATGGCAGATCTCATGCGTATTATCAAAATGAATTCATTATGATTGAAATTTACTTATGTCGTTTTCACTTGAGAAAACTGAAATCGACCCAGGGTAGTTTAATCAAACAAACACTTTTCACGAAACTGTGTTGATTTCGCACTTAGCAACGAGGGTTTGAGCAAACCTGATATAAAAACAGGTTCGAAACTGACTCGATTTTCAGTTCAACAACGTTGAAACGTTGACTCCAAACAAACGGTTTGGCAGCAGTTAAAGTGGAAACTGGGTTAGGTTTAGCATCAAGCGAAAACGACATTAATAATTATTCTGCTGTGCTGTGGTCAATTTGATTTTTTTTCTGGCTTGTTGTCTCGAAGGGGTTGAATCGATGAGAATGATAGTTTCGCTATCTTTGCGGCATTTTGTCGCAATCTTTTCTAGCTGACAGTGAAAATCACAATATTTTTCTAAGTAGCAATTTAAAGGACTTGTGTGGCCACCAGATCATTTTTCATCATTATGTCAGAGGACCGCAAATCTCGGAGAGAATTGAGCAACTGCCATAGCTTGATTTCTCTTGACAGTTCTTGTTCTTCAGGCAAAAATTATTCATTGTTTTGTATGTACTACTTACTAGTTCTTCTGAACAGAATGATTCATTTTACAATATTTCGTTTGAGCTTAAGAGTTTAATATTGATTGCTTTGAATGAGTATTATTATTTTCATTGCTTCATTTTGCTTTTCTTATATGATTTGTACTTACGTCAGTTTTTATTAATTGCTTATCTGCGTCAAATCGTGTCATAGTGTTGTTTTTGAAGATTTCAGAGCTGAATAATGTCAATGACAGAATCAGGGATCGAAACTACTGTAGCCCCAGAATGGCTTGTGAAACTGGAAAGTCGACGAGAACAAATAAAAGCTAAATTAGGTCATGAAAGTGGAAATGGTGCGCCATGTGTTGTATGTGGTATGTATACTTCAAACATGCCAACATTCATCAGGATATTGATGTATTATAACGCAGGAAGCAAATGTCCTGGGTTGGATTTACACTTCTGGCGTAAGGTCTGCCGTAACTGTAAGTGCCGAAAGGAACAGCACGACTGCAAGGATGACGATGTGACAGGATGGGCGCAATTTGAAATTTTGGGTGCGATCCGGTCAAAGCCTGCTTGTGAGTATTGTAGCAAACATCAGCTACTTAGTGGTTTATCGATTTTTTTTTCTAGATATACAAATTTCAAAGTTTACTGATAAACCCGTTCAGCTAGATTGGATCCCTCCAAATGTAACTCCGGAGCTAGCATCCGATTATATGTGCAAACTTGGTCAACAGAACATTCCCATTGCTGGTAGTGAAGCAGCTGAAAAACGAAAACAACAACTCGAATATCAGGTCCCTCCGCACGATTTAGATGCCAGTTTATGTCACAATCTATCTGAAATCGAGGCAGCTCAGTTAGTTCAATATGTTGAAAAGATTAAGAAAAATTGTGTAGGACAAGGAAATGTAGTTCGAGTAGGGGACAATGTCAAACATTTAACCTACACGGAAAATGTCCAAAGTATGCTACCTGCACAAGAATCGAGAGTGAGAAATGGACTTGTCAAACAATTACTCTTCTCGGAACCGGTTAAAGCTATCCTTTCCAAAAGCTCGTCATTTACCGATTGCCATTTGTGCATTCAGAAAGAACCAATGGAGGCTGATTTTTTGATTAGCCCCTTAATGTCCGATAAAATTAAGTACAAATTGAAGTTAATGAAAGTCAATTCAGAAGCAATTCGAAGTGCTGTTCAAAACGGTCCAGATTTAGATTTTATTTTGAAATCATTGGACGTTAGTAGAGTGAGATATAAAGATACCTGTAGCTTACTTGGTCCGCTTAACGAGTTCAGACAGGAATACCTAAACAACGCTAAGTTTCAAATGGAAATCGATAAATTTGTGGCTGCTTCATTCCCAACGGCTGAATTGACAGGTGCTGAACATGCAATTTCTGAAAATCCATTCAACTCTCCTCTAGCACTCAGAAATTTAGCACGTCATGATTTTCAACAACGTCAGGAAACACCAATAAAGAAATTACGGTTCGAACAAAAATCATTGCCGACATTATCCAAGGAATGTCAAGCTGCTGTAAGGAAAGATACTGTACTAGCGAGTATTCTTAATTCAGAGCCACTTAAAACTACTCTTCATACTCCATTATATGGATCACAATTGATTATATCAAAGCAGCCTATGTTTCCGGATTTCATAAGTAGTCCATTCCTGTCACCTGCTTCTAAGTCACGACTGGAAGTGATGAAGATCAACTCCCAAACAATACAAAGTGCTGTTCTAAATGGTCCATTTTATGACGAATTACTCACTAAGCTTAACAATTGGGGAATCAATTATGCCCAGGATTCAATACTGCAACCCATAGAAGAATTCCGCGACGAGTTTCTCAGTTATGATAGTGACAATGATTTTCAAAAAGAAATAATAGATTTTATCAAAAACTCAGATTTGTCGTCGTTTGGAATAAATCCATTACAGATTCCGAATGTAGCTGATACCAGAAAAGCAGCTCAACTATCGAATCCATTTTTATCAGAAATACTATCTACCCCAATGATTCAAAAAGCTCTGAATTCAAGATTACAACCGGATGGGCTTTTGCAGATTTCCAACAATCCTATGGTTAAAGACTTTCAACATTCAAAAAAATTAACTCTTCCTACAAAAGCCAAACTTGAAAAAATGAAAATCGATTGTAGAGCAATCGAGAGTGCTGTTGTATGTGGCCCTACCTACGACAAACTTTTCAATCAGTTAAACAAAAACCATGTGAATTTCGCTTCTGATTGTATATTAAACCCGATCGCACAGTTTCGTACGGAATATCTTACCGATGATAACTTTAGGAGGGAGTTGGTGCGCTATGTATCCCACCCAGAAACATGTTTGTTCGATCCGGTTACAATCGAACATTCACCATCTGAAAGTAGCCAACTATCTAAACAAATGTCTAGTATGCATATTTCTCACAGCGATGATTCAGGATTTGGATCTATTCCTCCAACTCCAAATTATTCCACTTACCCAGGAGTGCTCAGTCCGTCAGACGAAAATAACTTGAATGCCAAAGAAGGCATGCTTACATCCATTCCAGCTATACAGGATATGAATATGTACCCAGAAGTTCGACCAAGTCGAGTGATGTCAACGAATGCTAGTGAATCAGTAATCGAACCACTTTCTGTAGATCATACCGAGCACAAATCTCCCAAGAAACAAACGGAAGATATCATTTGTCGTGGTTGCAAACTAGTTATCTCACTAGGTGAAGTTGCGGTTAAAGCGGAGCGTGCTGGCAAAAGTGCTGCTTGGCATCCACAGTGCTTCAAGTGTCACAAATGTGAAGAACTACTTGCCGATCTGGTTTATTTCTACCACGGTAATAAAGTATATTGCGCTCGTGATTTGGCAGACATTCTCAAAATTCCCCGCTGTTCTGCTTGTGATGAGTTAATTTTTACTAAAGAATATACGGCAGCGGAAGGAGCAACTTTTCACATTAAACACTTTTGTTGTTATCATTGTGATGCAGCCCTCGCTGGTCAACAGTATGTTCCAGACGAGAAATCCAATATGCCGCTTTGTCTAACATGCTACGATACATATTTCGCCAAATCCTGCCATTATTGTCACGAAATCATTGGACCGGCAGAACAAGGAGTCGTGTGGGGTAATATCCATTGGCACGGTTCGTGTTTCTTGTGTAGCGGAAAGGAATGCGGTAAATCGCTGATTGGAGGAAGGTTTTGTGTGAAAAACGAGAAGCCTTTCTGCAGTAATCAATGCCTAAAAAGTGTATTGGCATGAGTTAGAGATACGATATCAAACAAAATATGCACTTGGTGCAGTAAAATTATAACTATATTTGGAACGAGTCAAATAATATTAAATTTACACTATATTTCAAATAAAATATATTTAAAACTATAGATAAGATAAATGCGCGTTTTACAATATTTTTATACAAACATAATTTGTATACTATTTTAATGAAAAATAAATAAAATGGATTTCATGACTGCTTTTCTACAACAGAAAAGAATTTTAGTGTTTTAACTTTGTTATTATTTGTTTAAATTATAGAGGTATTATTAATGCTATAATTATTCGCCCGAAAACTTGTTCATACAGTGGGCAGGGTTGGAAATCTCCTAAAGGTAAGGCTGCGTTCAAAGTGTTCGTCTTCGCCCTCCGTTTTCCTTTCACTTTGAACCAGGCCGGTGGCAACAATAAGGCTCTCCAGCTAGTGCTATCGTAACCAACATCTCAGTCCTTCGGGGCCATCAAAGCTAGCAAGTCAGTGAGAGCAAAGTAAACAAAATGAAGTAAAATACAACACTTCATTGATTGTGAAAGTCAGTATTTCAATTTGGCAGCGCACGTTTCATAACGATATCACATTTATAATCAAACATAAAAAAATCCACTTTCACAACTAAATATCACAGATATTTAGCAACAACGAACTTATATACTTCGTTGTTTTCGTTTTTGCGGAAAAGATGATGGTCACGAAAACATGGCGGCCTAGCAGGGACTTGCTTTGAACACTCTCTATGGTAAACCGATTAACTGAAATCAAACCAGTATGATGTATCGATATGTACTTGAACAATTCGGTTTTATAACATTTTTTTAGCAATAAGCTATTTGGACAAAAATTCGAATTTTGAGGAGTTCAAAATCCTAAACACAAGATTATTGGCACATTGTCGCAAAGCTGAATTAATTTTCAGAAATGTGTGAAATTCTATCAAGGGGAACGTGTCATTTGAGCCAATTTGTTCTGATTCTTGATAAATGCTCTATTCTGAATAAACGGTAGATTTCGCACAATGAATTAAGATCAACATTACCACATCAGAGTAAAAACTTTTTCTTCAACTTCTACTATGATTTTTCAAATGAATTTGCCGTTTTTATAATTAAACGTTAAAAAGGTGGAGTCATTGAAAATTTTCCTAACAATTTGACAGCCCTTGCTGAAAGTGTCACCTCTAAACAAGCAGCGCCTCTACATTTCAGTTTTGCGACAATATGTCAATTGCAAACAATCGAACATTTTCAAGAAAAAAAGGAAACGTTCAAGTACACGAGGTTTTACAAATAGGACAATTTAAAAACTAGAGGTAGGTAATTCAGGAGACATGACCGCGAAATTTCGGTAGATGGCTAGATTCGATTAGTACATCGGCTCTTTTCAGGACTATATATTTTCACAAAATGCTTCCGAAGTCGAAAACGTTTCAGCATCAGAACTAATTGGCTCAAGTGGCACGTAGCGTACATAGTTCTTTTACCATATTTGTTGATTTGAACTAATGTTCATGTTTCTAATTTATTCACTCACAGGTTTGCCAAATTCAATTGAAAATATCGCAAAAAGTTTTGTATAAAAATCAAGTAATTAAATTCGAATAATTACTTTAGGTCGAAGGCAGCGAGTGCGCCGGCGACCCGCAGCGCCCCTGCAGAAATCACCTTTGTCCAGTTGCGGGCGTTTGCCCGGATTACCCAAAGCTAGGGGCTATCCGTCAGTTAAGTCCGAACGAGCGGCAGCGAGGGCGGACAGCAGGTCATTAAAAACGATGAGGCGTAGCCGCATTAGACCTTTCAAAATCGTAGTAAATGCATGTTAGAGCATGTTGATCTGTCATGCCAAATAACCATTATGCCAAACTATAACACCGTAATAATATTCTAGCAACTAATGCCTTCGGGTGTATGCTTTTCTGGACTTTAGTACATTCTGGGAATTTTTTTCTAGTTTTTTTAACTTTCTAAAGTTTGTATTTCTGGAGATTAGTATAGAATCATGTACTTCCAGCATCGAAAATCCATTTTGGAATATATGACAACTACTTTCGGTGCTTCCAAAACCAGGATAGCCGGAATTGGTTTATTTAGTTGCCTACTGATAATGGCTATCGATTTGTGTAATTTTGAGACCAGTTCAGAGTTTTGTTTTGCGTATTTTGTTTCGCCGGTTTAAGTGACGGTGTACAATATTTAACACACTTTACCCTATAACTCCGGAAGTCGGATCCGGATGAAATTCAGGAACTCTGTATGGGGCCGTGAGACCTTTCATTATTTGACACGGAGACCATGTGACTTTTCATTATTTTATTTGACACACACACATTGCTCAGCTCGATGAACTGAGTCGAATGGTATATGACACACAAATTTTATTAGTCGATTTTTCAAGTGATTGCATAACCTTTCTGTATGAGAAAGGCAAAAACAAAAAGGTTTGTCCATAAACTAGTATAACCTACAGAGTGAAACAGTCTCAGGTCAGTTAGGCCATTTCTGAGGAAACGAAGTTAGTTCCACTATTGCGGGTAGCTCCGAAAAAGGAATCCGGGAAACGGTATAATCGAAGTTGGTTCGAGAAAAGTGACTGGGATCCATTTTTGAGTCAATGGCTACAATCTCTCGTATTTATTCGAAAACCGGGAACCAGGAAAGCTGAAATTAATTTGTTTGACCGTCTACTGTCAATGACTACCGATAGAACAGTTTTGATTCGAGCTTAGACATTATTTAACATTTTATTTCCGGTGCTTACAGAATCGGAAACCGAGAAACAGCATAGCCGGAATCGGTTTGATTGGTTGTCTATTTACAATGGCTACCGATTGGAACAGTTTCGAGGCCAGTTTAGTAGTTTTTTACGTGTCTAATTTCGCCGCTTTAAGTGACGGTATCCAATTTTTAACACACTTCACTCTATAATTCCGGAATTGGAAGACAGATCCAGATAGTGGTGTAATGATACCTTTCTCATAATAATTATATTTTCAAAAACATCACTACAAGATTCTGTCAGATTTTTTTTGAAACTTGAATAAAATCAAAAGCTGTCTTTGAGTATAAACTACCATAACCTTTTCAATTTATAAACAGTTACGTCAAGTTAATATAGATTTAAATGAGGAAACCCTGCATGCTATAGAAAATTGAACAAAGCACGCTGTGTGCTATGCGGTGGTGTTTTCTTCTTCAGTGCCAGCACGTACCGATGCGTACCGATTTTGCATCATTTTTTATGACAGTTTGAAAGTTTTGACACTCATTGCCCCATAACTTCGGAACCGGAAGTTGGATCTAAATGAAATTGAACAGTATCTTCTAAGACACTAAGAGCTTTAATTTGAATCATCCACCAGATAGCAGAGTTTGTACGCTGCGTAGGATCGAAAGAGACGACATATATCGCGTGGTGCTACACTGCAAGCATCACATTTGATCACCACCAAGAGCAATAGCACTGTACCTGGGGTCAGGTACAGCCAGCACACCAAGTTCAGTGGTGACCACAACGACGGCAGAGCAACTGAGATAGCAGAAAACGATACCAAAAGACTGCCAATTGGAAATAGTTGGATGAGCTTCACGTCGTTCTTTAAGACAGAGGAACAGAGACAACAGCAACAAGGTAGATTTAATTTAATTTAATTTTTTTATTACTCTTATAACTGAAATTTTACTATACATAAGTTTTCATTTTGATATTATTAATTTACAAAAGAATACAGTTTATGTAATGAATGATCTCATGTAAGATCATCCGAATCCGATTCCGGATACTAGTAAGATTTTAAATACTCCAAGGGCTAAACATTATCCAGAGGGTACCACTGGGCTATGATAATCTGTTTTCGAAAAAAAGAAAAGGTATTAAATTTGATGCAAATTACAAAGAAATTGACATCACATTTTTAAAAGGTTGTAGAAATCTCTAAAGTTAATAGAGATAAAATTTAAGTTGTTGTTAACGAACTGAAAAAGGCGGGTGGGTAATGTCAGAGACATAACTGGATGTCGTGAATACGAAAACAACTGACATGTTCCTTAACACTTCCGAATATCAATTAGTTGATCCATTGTATGAATTAAGCAAGCATTCCCCTTTTCCACATTTTTCGCAAAAACAAAGAAGGCTTCACTTGATCTAGATTACTGTGAATTTCACACAGCGAAACGTGCAAAAATCAAATCAAACAGTTCTAGATTTGCACTAAACCGAGGATATTTCCCATCGATTTGCGAGCAAGAAATCCTAATAGTTCTTTAGAAAACTTTTAGAGCCATTAGAACGGCTGATTTTGTGTAATGCTCTCCACCGTTGCTTTTTCGCCAATGCAAATGACTAGCAGCTGTGACGTAATCGCTCTTGTCGGATGCGAAACTAGCTTTGCAAACGACACAAAATACATCTGCTCGCAGTGGCGATAGAATCCAAACTGATCCAAGGCTTGTTTTTACCTGATTTCGTTTGTAGCTTTTTCACTAATGGGCGGTCCTAACGGCTATGAAAATAGCAGCGTAAATAATTTTTATTTCGATATTTCATTTCGGATTTGCATTTCATTGAAAGAAACTATCCGGATGCTGTACGGGATTCATTCCTGCCTTTCAGAAGGACCAAGTTGTGGAACTCACTACGATATTAAACACTGTTCGGAACATTTTCTCGAACGATTTGTTGTACAGCAGCAGATATTTTGTTATCTTCCTCAGAACGCGTTCTGATTGGCTGGTGTTGACATGGGTCAAATGAGACAGGTTTTTCAATAGTGTACTATTGAAATACTTCAATGCTTTTTCTTTGCACGCTTAAGTTGAAAAATTTCGAATCTATTGGTAATTAGATTATATAAATCGTTTCACAAATCACTAAGCTATGAGCTTTAAAAATACGAGAAAGGCAAACACGCCTTATAAATTATCCTCCTTGATACTCTTTATAAGTTTAATTTTTATAAATTTTATTTATACCCGGTTTTAACCTAATTATGGTCTTATCGCCGGGTGATACTCGTTTATACCAAACATTTCAGAAAAGTTTAATTTTGAATTATTTGAGATTATGTCACACAGCCGAAAATTTTATCATAAAATTGTGATCATATTTCCGATGGCATGTAGCAAAAATTATGTTGATTCGTTAGATACAATAAGAACGTTTGCCTAGCCATGTCTATATCGATAAAATTCGTCTTCCTGTTCGGCTTTTCGTACCGCATGTTATGAATTCCACGAACTTTAAAAAATTCGGACATACAGCTACTTATTGTAGTGATAAATCTAAATGTATAAAATGTCAAGGGCCTTATAAAGATAATCTTTGCGATAAAGATATTGAAAAATGTGTTTATTGTGGGGAGAGTCCTCATGATCTTTTAGTATGCGCTACATTTAAGTTGCCTAAAGACAAAATGAAGCTTTCTTTAAAAGCACGGTTTAAGCGCACATATGCAGAAATGCTTAAAACGATCATTGATGTCCCACATTTGGAAACCGAAAACGCTTTTTCAAATCTTGCGGAGCCAGAGGAATCTGACTCTGACGGAAATAGTGAAGATATCTCGTTTGTCACTCCTCAAGGGTTTGTTAAGAGGAGATTACCAAACCACAAATTACCAAAAAAGGCACCTAAAATTGCACCTTCGAAAAAAGATCCCCGTGTTAAATCTAAAAAGCCAAATTTAAAACCAAAAACTGTGCCTCCTGGTTTGTCAAATTCACAAACCAATCCAGGAACTAGCACAAGAAAAGACAATATGTGGGCTCCAGTGGGCTCCGTTTCACAGCCACCATCAGGATTACTGAAGTTTTCGGAAATTGTAGAATGGATTTTCGCAGCATTCAATATTTCTGAACCTCTGAAGACGATCATAACGGTATTCCTTCCAATAGTTAGAACTTGGACGTTTGTTGAATTGTGCAACAAGTTTATTGAGCAAAATATTGTTCCACCTGACTGGAGGTAAGTGAAAGTTATCGCCATTCAAAAGCCGGGGAAACCAGCTTCCAATCACAACTCATATAGACCCATTGCATTGTTGTCCTGCATCAGAAAATTGTTCGAAAAAATCATTCTTCGACGTCCCGACACTTGGATCGAGACGAACGGTTTGTTCTCAGATACTCAGTTTGGCTTCCGTAGAAATAGAGGGACGAATATTGCCTTGCATTACTTTCGTCTGACCACCAAATTGCCTTCGCTCAAAAACAACAAATGGTATCTGTATTTTTAGACATAAAAGGAGCATTTGATTCAGTTTCTATTGATGTTCTCTCAGACAAGCTCCATCAACATGGACTTCCAGCGATTATAAATAATTATTTGCACAACATTTTGTCAGAAATGCATGTATTTGCAGATAGTTTTGCAAAATTTTCATCGAAAATTTCCTTAAACCACCCGCGCGCACGATGGCCTTAAGCAAATTTATTCAAACGGTTGTTACATTATAAAACACCATTTAAAGAATATTTAGTTATATTTCCGAATAATAATATTGAAAAATAAGGCGGTAACAGAGCATTCTCCAAAACCTCCTTTGAGAATCATGTCGCGCAGTGAACACGATAACTCGGCGTAAATTTATCTGAAATAAAAAAATGTTTTTAAATTTACTTAAAGTATCAGTTATCTCTCTGGTTATTATTTTGATTTTTTTAACAGTTCGTGGCATATTTAAGTAAAACACGCGATCTTACGCTAAATTTGGCGCCAATTTTGAGGTGAAAACTGCCATAATATGAAAATGGAAAAATTTCAAAAACGTAGGGGTAAGGCATTTTATACCAAGAAAGTATGTCATTATCGGGGGTCGCCAGTGAGCCCAAATATACGAACTCGTCAACCACCTCAATATCGTCACCCTCTATCAATGTTCGTGGTGGAAGGCGTAGTGTTTCTTCTCTAGAGCCTCTTTCTCTCATGTTGTTGAAACTGGCAGCACTGTTATCGATGAAACAATTAACGAAGCGATTGGCGGGAAACCATTAAGCGTGTAACGAAAAGAACTGTCAGAAATTGTTTATTCTAAAACCGAACACGAGTATTAACAGCTATTTCTGTGAAGAATTAAAACTTAAACCTAATTATAATAATAATTAAAAGTTACAATCTTTAAAATTTGTTTCAAACTTAGAACCTAGTTAAAACTTATTGGTAGCTTAAATCTACGAAGAAAGATTATTGTAAGTAATTGAAACTTATGTAAAAATTCAATTTTAACCTACATTTTCCTTACATAGACCTAGTAGTTTACGCTAGGTGCGGGAGACTGCGTAAAATTATAAAGGCATACCGATTTGTGTGAGTAAAATTACAATTATTACTAAAACTTAATCTAAATTAAAAATAAATTACAGCTTAAAGCTAAAATTGAACTACACTAAAACGGTGGTTTGATTTGCTAAAGCATTTTGGAATCCCCACGCGCCCCGCGTTCTTGTTCTACGGAACATTTCTTTAAGACACTTTTCTCTTTTTCTCGTTTAGCGCTACAATTGGAAGAATTGGAAGCGAAACGAGCTCTGGAAAAACAATCAATGGAAGCGGAAAAACGTCATCTTGATGAAGTGTTTCAACTACGGAAGGCACAGTTGGAATGCGAGGAAGAAAGTATGAACCACAGCCGGATTAGCAAGCGACAAAGCTTGAACCAGGTTCGTAAATGGATGGAAAAATGTGCCGATCCAGCAGAAGGCGATCTACCAACAGCCTCGCTGTCAATGCCGCTGCCAACATCCCATGTCGACCAGATCACTGAAGACAACAATCCCGGTAGGAACGTGATATTTCAGACTAGGCAAATTTCGAGCCCACCGAGACACCCGTCGTTGCAAAACGTACTTCAGCGAACTTCGATGTCAACAGCATATCCAGTTAACCAACAAAGTGGTCCCGCTCCAGCTGCTTATAACAAGCGTATCCAATCCGGTGCGGTTCCTAAGGCGAACATCTTTGATCCAGCTAAAGGAATGCACAAACCTGTAGGTAACCCATTACCCTTCGTAGGCCCAGGTAAGCCACCACTCGTTAATAAAAATATGACAGTCCAACCTTCATTTGATGATAATGATGATAATATTTCTGAATTGATTGCTCAATTTGGAAACGTTGAAATTCTACCTGCATTAAAAATGCAACGAACCAGCCATGCTTCTCAATCTCAAGGGCAGCTGGCGAAGAATGTGGGTAAAGAGCATGTACAACCGAACCCTTCATTCGGAACAGTCCCGATTCCTCTAGGGCTTCAGAAAATGTCTACATTTGTTCCAACCCCCTCGCAGTTAGCAGCCCGGCAGGTGATGACGAAAGACTTACCTCCCTTCTCAGGTAACCCTATCGATTGGCTTGTGTTCATAAGCAGTTTTATGACAACTACGCTTGCTTGTGGATACTCAAGTGCCGAAATTTTAACACGTTTACAGCGGTGTTTGAAAGGCGCCGCATACCAAGCCGTCCAAAGTCGTCTGATTTTACCAGAATGTGTCCCTCATGTGCTGGAGGATTTGCATTTTCTTTTCGGAAGGCCTGAACTTTTAATCGAAGCGCTTTTTGAAAACGTTCGGTCTGTTGCTGCTCCGAAATCTGAAAAATTGGAAACCCTAATTGACTTTGGTATTGTAATTCGAACTCTTTGCGACCACTTAGAAGCTGCCGGACAACGCGAACACTTGTCGAATCCATCTCTGCTGAACGAGCTTGTTGGAAAACTTCCAGCTCACATTAAATTTGAATGGGTGCGCATTTGAAAAACTGTCGAGAAGTCAATTTGAAAACGTTCGCGAGATTTATGTCTAGTGTCATGACATCAGTGGGTAAAGTGACGATAACCAAAGTGAACAAGCCCCTGTTGGAGAAAACAAGCCAGAGAACACGAGGATCAATCAACGCTCATGCTGCCGGCTCAGTCAATAACGTTGTGTCGGAGAAGCTATGCTATTTGTGTAAGAAGCCGGGTCATCGCATCCAGGACTGTGGAGTCTTCAAATCGCTGCCTTTGGAAGAACGTTGGAGGTGTGTGCATAGTAATGGACTTTGCAGAAACTGCTTGAACGCGCATGGTAATCGTAGCTGTCGTAGCAAAGGATCTTGTGGCATCCAGGGATGCCAGTATCGGCATCATTCTCTGCTGCATTCGACGCGAAACAATCAATCCTTGAACGGTCGTCAACATTCGGCGGGGAACTTCACCCATAGGATACTCGAAGAAGCCATCCTGTTCCGTATAGTGCCTGTAGTGCTGCGTGGCAGTAATGGTGTCATTAACAAGTTCGCTTTTCTCGACGAAGGATCGTCGCTGACGCTAATCGAAGAGAAATTAGCAAACGAATTGGGCGCCGATGGAATCATAAAGCCTTTATGCTTGATGTGGACCGGAAACGTGACGCGGATGGAAGCCACTTCTAAGCAGGTCACTCTGACAATCTCGGCGTTGAACGGGAATGCGAAGTATAAGGTTGAAGACGCACGCACGGTGAAAGAGTTATCGCTACCGAAACAAACTGTTTCATTTGAACGATTAATGAACCGTTATCGTCATCTCCAAGGGCTTCCAGTTGCAAGCTACGAAAACGCAACGCCTAGATTGTTTTTTTTTTTTTTTTTCAAATAAAATTTTTATTAGGCTCATTTGCTTTAGCTTAACGTGGCCGATTGTCTTGTTGTTAGGGAGAGAGAAAGGGATGCCGTATTACGGGGCGGCATACTCCCCAGTTAGTAAGGGGACATAGGGAGGGTGGGACCTACACAGTATTGAATTGAAATTTGAATACATCATTGGTTTGTGGCATACATCTTTTAGACACATTTTGCGTTCGATGAATCTTCATGTTTTTCAGCTTGTAGCAATGAAGAGATTATTCTGGATTGGGATGCTTCGTTGGTGTGTTCTGACGTTGATGTGACGTTTTTGGATAGCTTCCAGCAACTCAGTCAGTTCAAGGCAGGTGCATGCTCCGAAGCATCGTTTACACAGGCCATACTTCCAGCAACGTAAAGAAGAGTGCGGTAGAGCTGTAGACGAGAAAGAGATAGGGAGAGCACTAAATTTGAGCATTGATAGTTTTCAAGAAGTTATAGATGAGAGTCATATAAGGAAGATTTCGAGTTGCCAAGACGTCGCGGACTGGTACGAAGGGTGGTATACCTCGGGCCCGAAGGGAACCTATGAGTTGGGACCTGGCATCACAATACTCGACACATGTCCAAACAACATGTTCGATGTCATGATAACCCTCACCGCAAACGCAGACACCACTCTCAGCGAGCCCCACACGACGGAGATGCGCGCTGAACATATAATGATTAGACATGAGCCTTGACATTACACGAATAAAGTCTCGGCTCACGTCCAACCCCCGGAACCAAGCTTTCGTCGATACCTGTGGGATTATTGAGTGTAACCATCGTCCCAGAGTTCCACTATTCCATGTATTCTGCCAGCTAGCTAGAGTTTTCTGACGACAGCAACTGAAAAATTCATTGAAGCAGATTGGTCTTTCATAGATATCACCTTCTAGTGCGCCCACCTTGGCTAACGAGTCCGCCCTCTCATTGCCCCGTATGGAACAATGTGAGGGGACCCAAACCAAGGTAATCTGGTATGATTTTGCAGATAAAGCACTCAATTGTTCCCGTATTTTCCCCAGGAAATACGGTGAGTGCTTTCCAGGCTTCACTGAACGGAGAGCCTCAATGGAACTGAGACTGTCCGATACAATGAAGTAGTGATCTGTGGGCAGAGTGTCAATGATCTCAAGGGTATACTGAATTGCAGCTAGTTCTGCGACGTAAACTGAAGCTGGATCACTGAGTTTATAGGAAGCGGTGAAATTTACATTGAATATACCGAAGCCAGTGGACCCGTCTAGATATGATCCGTCAGTGTAAAACATTTTATTACAGTCGACTTCTTTAAATTTATTATTAAAAATTTTTGGGATCTCTTGAGGGCGTACAGGATCCGGGATTCCACGAATTTCTTCTTTCATGGATGTGTCGAAGAACACAGTAGAATTAGAAGTATCCACAAAATGAACACGATTGGGAACAAACGAAGAAGGATTTATATTCTGAGCCATGTAGTCAAAATACAAGGACATAAAACGGGTTTGTGAATTAAGCTCGACGAGCTTTTCAAAGTTTTCTATCACCATCGGATTCAAAATGTCGCATCGGATTAGCAGTCGATATGAGAGATCCCAGAACCTGTTTTTCAACGGTAAGACGCCCGCCAGCACTTCAAGACTCATCGTATGGGTTGATTGCATGCAACCCAAGGCAATACGTAAACAACGATACTGAATTCTTTCCAGTTTAATGAAATGAATATTCGTAGCGGAGCGGAAACAGAAACATCCATATTCCATTACTGACAATATCGTCGTTTTGTACAACCTGATCAGGTCTCCTGGGTGAGAGCCCCACCAAGTTCCGGTTATTGTACGAAGGAAATTGATTCTCTGTAGGCATTTTCGTTTCAAATACCTAATGTGACATCCCCAGGTACCTTTGGAATCGAACCAGACCCCGAGATATTTAAATGTGAAAACCTGAGCTATGGTTTCACCCCCTAGTTGAAGCTGTAATTGCGCAGGTTCTCGCTTCCTTGAAAATACAACCAGCTCAGTTTTCTCCGTAGAGAACTCGATACCCATTTGAAAAGCCCATGTCGACAAGTTGTCGAGGGTATCTTGCAATGGTCCTTGGAGATCGGCAGCTTTGGGTCCTATAATAGACACAACACTGTCGTCGGCAAGTTGTCTTAGCGTGCAAGATGTGTTGATACATTCATCAATGTTATTTACGTAAAAGTTGTATAAAAGGGGGCTTAAGCATGAGCCCTGAGGAAGACCCATGTAACTGAATCGCTTTGTCGTCAAATCACCATGCTCAAAATGCATGTGTTTCTCGGACAATAGATTATATAAAAAGTTGTTCAAAACTGGTGAAAGACCATGCTGATGCAACTTCTCAGATAGAACGTTAATGGAAACTGAATCGAATGCCCCCTTGATGTCGAGGAAAACTGATGCCATTTGTTCTTTACGAGCAAATGCCATTTGAATTTCTGTTGAGAGCAACGCTAGACAATCGTTCGTTCCTTTGCCCCTGCGGAACCCAAATTGTGTACCTGAAAGCAATCCATTTGTTTCGACCCAACTGTCTAGACGGAAGAGAATCATTTTCTCCAACAATTTCCGAATACAGGAAAGCATAGCAATCGGCCGATACGAATTGTGATCGGAGGCTGGTTTTCCAGGTTTTTGAATAGTAATAACTCTCACTTCTCTCCATTCGTGTGGGACAATATTACCCTCGAGGAACTTGTTGAATAAATTCAACAAGCGCCTTTTGGCAGAGTCGGGCAGATTTTTCAACAAGTTGAATTTAATTCTGTCTAACCCCGGGGCTCTATTGTTACACGACAAGAGCGCAAGTGAGAACTCTACCATCGAAAACGGTGTTTCGTTTGTATTCAATGTCGCGACGCGGGATATCTTCTGTTCCGGAACAGAATCAGGACATACTTTCTTAGCGAAATCAAATATCCAGCGGTTAGAATATTCCTCGCTTTCGTTCGCGTGATTTCGATTGCGCATGCGACGGGCCGTATTCCAAAGAGTGCTCATTGCTGTTTCTCTCGTTAATCCGTCAACAAACCTTCGCCAGTAACCGCGTTTCTTAGCTTTAATCAGACTTTTCATTTGAAATTCTAACGCCGCGTATTTCCGATAATTATCTGGAGTTCCGTTCCTTCTAAACGAGATGAAGGCTGAAGCTTTTTTCGTTTTCAGCTCTGAGCACTCTTTGTCCCACCATGGGTTGGGAGAACGCATACTAGTTTGCGCGCTAGGTACTCGTTTCGTCTGAGCTTGAATTGCGGTGTCAAGAATCAAGCCAGCCAAAAATGTATACTCTTCCTCCGGAGGAAGCTCCTGTGATGTTTCCAGTTTCTCAGACATCGAGCTCGCGTAACGTTTCCAATCAATGTTTCGTGTGAAATCGTACGAAACATTGATTGTTTCCGATGGTCTTCCACGGTTGGTGATAGAAACTATGATCGGCAAGTGATCGCTACCGTGAGGATCACAGATTACCTTCCACTTGCAATCTAACTGTAGCGAAGTCGAGCAAAGGGATAAATCCAGCGCACTTGGTTGTGCTGGTGGTCTAGGGTTCCGTGTCATTTCTCCCGTGTTTAGAATTGTCAAATTGAAGTTGTCACACAGATCTTGAATTAACGAAGAACGATTATCATCATATAAGCAGCCCCATCCTGTACCATGCGAGTTAAAGTCCCCTAAAACCAGCCGCGGTGAAGGAAGAAGTTCTATGATGTCTGCAAGCCGACGATGCCCTATCGAGACTCTGGGAGGAATGTAGATAGAAGCTATACATAGATCTTTGCCTTTAATATTAATTTGGCAAGCAACAACTTCAATTCCCGGTGTCGAGGGGAGGTTAATATGATAAAATGAATAGCACTTTTTAATCCCTAAAAGTACCCCTCCATAAGAGTCTTCTCGGTCCAGGCGGATTATGTTAAAATTATGGAAGTCGAGGTTGATGTTAGAAGTAAGCCAAGTTTCACTCAAGGAGAATACATCGCAATTATGAGTATGTATTAAGTGTTTGAAAGAATCAAGTTTTGGGATGATACTTCTGCAATTCCACTGAAGCACAATGATCATATCTTCGATTCTCAGTGGTAAATTATCCATCAAAAGATACGATCGCTGCAAGGAGGGGCCATTGTTCAGTCAACTGTTTTAAAAATGTCCTTACTGTTGGCAGTAGAGCAGTTAGGAAGCTTTTCAGAGGATCAGTAATATTGAAGGCTGTTAATATCCAGTCCACGATATCAGAAAATTTCAATAATCCAGCGTTTGTTGGATTTTCTGGTTGTGCTTTGGGGTCATTCGGGGTTTTTGATGCCCCAGGAAGTGCTGGGTACTCCTTATCATCCCTAAGTTTTTTGAACCCAGGAGGTGTTTGCTTCGGTTTTGAGTCAGCACTTTTTGTTTCCGTTTGGTTCTTTTGTGACGAAGAGGACAGTCTGAGGCCTTTACGAGGAAGCTTGGGAGAAGCCAGATTTTGTCTTTTCCTGCTTCCTTCAACCTGTGTGTAGGAAGGTCCTTCGCCTGGGTCGTCAGAGGTATCCTCTTCAACTGGCAAGATTGCAAACGGGTTCTCAGGGGTCGATGGAGTGGTTCTTTTTAAGATTTCCGCATAAGAACGTTTGGAACGTTCTTTCACGGATCGCTTCAATTTCTCCGCACGCTGTATGTACGTAGGGCACACCGAAAGATCATGAGGATTCTCCCCGCAGTAGCAACACTTTTCCACTGCTCTTCTGCAGAGATCGTCCTCATGGGCCTCTCCGCATTTGCCGCATCGCAGTTTGTTGCAACAATAGGTTGCCGTATGACCTAGCTGTTTGCAGCTTGTACAATGCATTACCCGCGGTACATACAGCCGAACAGGTAGACGAACTCCACTCACTACCAAATAATTTGGAAGTGCAGATCCGGCAAAAGTCACGCGAAATGAGTCCGATTGGTAAAATTTACCATCTATCGATTTGGAGTGCAATTGCTTGCACTCCAAAATTTTCACTGGTTGAAGGTCGGGGTTTTTGAAACGGCCTACCCCGTCCTTCATCAGATCTTCGATTGTCAGACTTTCGTCACGGACCACACCGTCGATCTCCACCACATGAGACGGGACGTACACGCGGTACTCCTTCGTGAACAACTCGTTGGTAGCAATCCCGTTTGCTTGCTTCAGGTCGGACACAACAACGCGTAACTTGTTTGGCGAAACCTTATCTATTGTTTTTATTGCCGAGTAATGTTTTTCCAGGTCCCGAGCAATATTTAAAACTCTGAGAGACTTTAATTTGGGCCGGAAGTATACCACCCACGGACCCCCCGAGCCATCGTCTTGGTAAACTTTTTGGCGAGCAGGCAATATCTTAAAGGGAGATGGAGGCATCGGAGAGGGAAATGGCATCGGAGAGGGAGATGGTATCGGAGGGGGAGATGGTATCGGAGGGGGAGATGGTATAGGAGGAGTAGATGGCATCTCGGAAGCAAACTCAGCCTCTAAATGTTCTTCGTTCATTCGTTCAGCTTCGCCCTCCTCCGAGACACCCCCACTGTCATCAATATTCATATTTAAAGTGCGGGAGTAAAGAAGTCTCCCGCACTTGAAATGAAAAAGAAAGAAATAAAATGAAAAGAAAATATATGAATAGTAAAAGTTGAAAGAAAAAGTTTGAGAAAATACTTAACAGTATGTCACGGTAAGCTGTTAGGTGAGTTGCTCCTTCACTCCTTCGTTGTGCTTCAGCGTGACCTTGACTCAGGATTTGGCTGCTGCGATGCGGGTAGCAAACAATAGAAATAACTGCTGCCCGAGGATAGCACAATAGCGTCTACTGTCGATACCGATACAAAACCGGTGCACAGACAGAACTCACTTGCGGGGATGCTACTTTTTATCACTTTTATTTAATGCCTATACTACAGCCTCTGCTGTGATAGGCACCTTCGTCTTACCGATGTCGATTGTTAAAAAACGCGTGTGCTCACTTCGAACATTCGGTTACGAATGCCTAGATTGTTGATCGGAGTAAATAACTTGAATCTGATTGTTCCACTGCGAACGAAGGAAGGATTACGTTACGAACCCGTAGCTGTCAAAACCAGATTGGGTTGGTGTGTCTACGGTGGCAAGACAACAAACAATACAACGCATACAGTAAACTGTCATTCCTGCGACTGTACTGTAGCTCAAGAGCTGCATAACACGGTGAAGGACTATTTCGCGCTGGAAGATGTCGCGACTAAAGAAGTGCCTGTGCTTATGTCGGAAGAAGAAACACGGGCCCAGTGTATTCTCGAGAAAACAACAATTCGCATAGGCAAACGCTTCGAGACGGGATTGTTATGGAGGTTCGACCATATTGAGCTCCCAGATAGTTACAACATGGCCCTAAAACGTCTGGAATGCCTGGAGAAGAAACTGGCCCGAGAACCTTTGCTCAAGGAAATCGTTCAGGAGCAGTTATCTGCCTATCAGAACAATGGTTATGCTCATCTAGCAACTAAAGATGAGTTGCTTGTCGCTGACCTGAAACGCGTCTGGTATCTGCCGTTAGGGATAGTCAAAAATCCTCGAAAACCAGGTAAACTGCGATTAATTTGGGATGCAGCGGCGAAGGTTAAAGGAATATCACTCAACACAATGCTTCTGAAAGGACCCGATCAGCTGACTTCGCTGCCAGCAGTTCTGTTACGTGTTCGCCAATTGGAATTTCTGCAGACATCAAAGAGATGTTCCACCAAATCTCTATACGTAGAGAAGACCGGCACTCTCAGCGATTCCTCTGGCGTTCGGATCCCTCGCATACTCCGGAAATCTTCCTAATGGATGTGGCTACATTTGGTTCATCGTGCTCGCCAGCGTCAGCGCAGTTTGTAAAAAAAAAACGCCGAAGAGTTTCGAGAAAGATATCCTCGCGCCGTAAAAGGAATAGTCGAGAACCATTATGTGGATGACTGCTTGGAGAGTTTTGAGAGCACTGAAGAAGCTGTGCGTGTCAGTCGAGAGGTGCGCATGATTCACGAAGAAGGAGGATTTCTACTAAGAAGCTGGCGCTCGAACAGTAGAGAAGTATTGAAAGAGTTAGAAGAAACAAATTCAGCTGGAACAAAAACCGTCGTCCAAGGAGGTGCATTCGAACGCGTTCTAGGATTGCTGTGGAGTACTGAAACCGATGAACTCTACTTTTCAACGATGATGTCGACCGAGATCCAAAGCCTGGTTGATGACAATCAGCGACCCACAAAGCGACAGATACTGAAATGCCTGATGGAATTCTTTGATCCGCTAGGACTTCTGAGTCTATTTCATATCCACGGGAAAATGCTTCTTCAAAATGTCTGGCGATCGGGAATCGAATGGGACGAACTAGTGAGCGATAGAATTTTTGAGCGTTGGCAGAAATGGACCAAACTCATCGAAGAAGTAAGCGATGTGCGTATTCCAAGGTGTTATTTCCACCAAGCGACGGTAAAACGCTATGATGGATTACAGCTGCATGTTTTCGTCGATGCTAGCGAAGTAGCTTATTCCGCGGCTGTTTATTTTCGTTTAGTAAATTCTGATGGAGTAGGAGAGTGTACCCTGGTTTCCGCAAAAGCAAAAGTGGCTCCGTTAAAACCTCTCTCGGTGCCAGGAATGGAATTGCAAGCCGCGGTGTTGGGATCGCGATTGATGAAATTCGTTGAAGAAGGTCACTGTCTCGCCATAGTGCAGAAGTATTTGTGGAGCGATTCGGCTACTGTGTTGTCGTGGCTTCGAGCAGATCATCGCAGATATAAGCAGTTCGTGGCCTGTCGTATCGGGGAGTTACTTACGACAACGAATGTTAGCGAATGGCGGTGGGTGCCATCAAAATCTAATCCAGCCGATGCTGCAACCAAGTGGGGTCAAGGACCAAAGCTGACGCAAGACAGTATGTGGTTTAAAGGCCCAGAATTTCTACGCGGACCGGAAATAAGTTGGCCTATACAGAAGAACTCTGCTGTAGATACGAAAGAAGAGTTGCGTCCTTGTTACTCACACAGTAAAGTTGTGTTACCGAAACCTGTGATCGACCTGGATCGGTTTTCGAAGCTTTCTCGGGTGGTAAGAACCGCAGCGTACGTAGCAAGATTTCTGGCAAATTCGAAGCGGAAGCAGATTGGAGAAGAAGCAGTGAGCGGAAATTTAACATCGGAGGAACTAAAATCGGCAGAATATTCATTGATACGAATGGTGCAATGGCAGGCGTTTCCCGATGAAATGGCGATATTCGTGAAAAACCAGCGAGACTCGGCTGAGAAGACAGGATCTATAGGCAAAAGTAGCGTCATCTTCCAGTTGTCACCTATATTAGACGATAATGGATTGCTTCGCGTTGGCGGACGAATCGGGAAGGCTCCTAACATCAACTTAGAAGCAAAGTTTCCAGTCATACTCCCACGGAATCATAAGTTTACCGTTCTACTGCTGGACGATTACCATCGTAAGTTTCGACATGGTAATCACGAAACCGTAACTAACGAAATACGCCAGAAGTATTACGTGCCAAGACTGAGAGTACTCGACCGTTTACCTATGTGGGTGTTGATTTCTTCGGACCGCTACTCGTTAAAATTGGAAGAAGTAATGCAAAACGTTGGATCGCTGTATTCACTTGCCTGACCGTTAGAGCCGTTCACGTTGAAGTCGCTCATAACCTCAGTACCGATTCGTGCGTCAAGTGCATAAGGCGGTTCGTTTGTCGACGTGGCTCTCCGGTAGAGATACATTCCGACAACGGAACTAACTTCCAAGGAGCTGATAGACTGTTGAGGGAACAGATGCAAGAGATACAAGGAGAACTTGCAGCAACGTTTACCAACACGAACACGAAATGGCTATTTATACCACCCGCGAGCCCACACATGGGTGGGTCGTGGGAAAGAATGGTTCGTTCTATAAAAACTGCGATGCAAACAGCGTACGATAACTGTCGTAAGCTTGACGATGAAGCATTACTTACATTGGTTGTCGAAGCAGAGGCGATAGTCAACACTCGTCCTTTGACGTATCTACCATTGCTTCAGAGGAAAGCGAAGCGATTACACCCAATCACTTCCTTTTGGGAAACTCCAGTGGCGTTCGTCAGCCAGCAGTTAAGCCAACGGATTCGGGAGCGGCTCTGCGAACTTCGTGGAGTTAGATCCAGTATCAACTAGACGTATTTTGGAGAAGATGGACTCGTGAGTATCTGCCGACCCTCACCAAGCGCACGAAGTGGTTCGGTGATGTTAAACCTGTTGCCGAAGGTGACCTAGTGTACATCGTAGATGGAGACAGAAGAAATGGATGGGAACGCGGTCGGGTACAGACAGTGCTCAAAGGAGCGGACGGGAAGGTTCGTCAAGCAATTATTCAAACTGCGAGGGGGGTAATGCGTAGACCTGTCTCAAGGTTGGCTGTCTTAGAGGTGAATGGTAAAACTGAACCTGGTGGCCAGTGTTACGGGGGGGGGGGAGGATGTTGAAACTGGCAGCACTGTTATCGATGAAACAATTAACGAAGCGAGTGGCGGGAAATCATTAAGCGTGTAACGAAAAGAACTGTCAGAAATTGTTTGTTCTAAAACCGAACACGAGTATTAACAGCTATTTCTGTGAAGAATTAAAACTTAAACCTAATTATAATAATAATTAAAAGTTACAATCTTTAAAATTTGTTTCAAACTTAGAACCTAGTTAAAACTTATTGGTAGCTTAAATCTACGAAGAAAGATTATTGTAAGTAATTGAAACTTATGTAAAAATTCAATTCTAACCTACATTTTCCTTACATAGAGCTAGAAGTTTACACTAGGTGCGGGAGACTGCGTAAAATTATAAAGGCATACCGATTTGTGTGAGTAAAATTACAATTATTACTAAAACTTAATCTAAATTAAAAATAAATTACAGCTTAAAGCTAAAATTGAACTACACTAAAACGGTGGTTTGATTTGCTAAAGCATTTTGGAATCCCCACGTGCCCCGCGTTCTTGTTCTACGGGACACATGTATTTTGTTTTTGACGCATTTATGGCCAGTCCGATACGCTTAGCTCCAGTTTTCAGTTCGATGTATGTTTCCATCATCTTCTCAAGGTTACGTGTCACAATATCAATATCGTCAGCGAAGCCAAAAAGTTGTACGAAATTTCGGAAGATCGTGCCCCTCGTGTCGATCCCCGCTCTTCGAATCACGCCTTCCAAAGCAATATTGAACAGGGTACAATAGAGTCCATCACCTTGCCGTAGCCCTCCGAGATTCGAAAGGAATCGAAAGCGTCCCAGATACTCGAACGTAGCACATCACTCTATCCATCCTTGCTTTGACCAATCGCGTCAGTTTATCCGGAAAACCGTATTCGTACATGATCTGTCATAGCTGTTATCGTTCGATTGTGTCGTATGCCGCTACGTTTCGTGAGTACGTTGTATTCACGACACTTCTGGAGTACTTGTCTTATCGCGAATATGTGATCCGTAGTGGCGCGGGCTCCAGTAAATCCCGCTTGGTACGGCCCTACAAATTCCTTGGCTATTGGTGATAGACGACGGCAAAGAATTTGGGAGAGTACCTTGTAGGCGGCGTTCTGCAATGTAATTGCGCGGTAATTGCAACAATCTAGCTCTAGCGGTAATTGCAACAATCTAGCTCTCTGCAAAGAGACATCAAGCCCCCCTGCCCTGTCAGTATACGACCAAGGTCTCACCGGGGTTGGTTACTCGATCTTTTCTATGGTTACTCGTACCTCAGCCGGCACAGCGGGGAGGTAGGGATAGGAGTTACTGCACAAGAGGCTAAGAACCATATTTGGGCCTGAATTGTAGTGTATGTTATTGTAGTGTTCCACAAAAGTGAGTTTGGAGTCTAAGAGTAGTCTTAGACTCCAAACTCACAAAATCTCGCACAATTTTACATTTTTCTACAAGTTGGTTTTCTGGATGTATATCTATAGAAATAGTTTCATTTTTTCATTTTCATTTTTACATTTTTTACATTAAGCTTGAATAGAATAGATTGATTTCGTTCTGGAATATTGCGGCGTCGCTGTTGTTTCTAATTTCCATAAATAGCTTCATATCGTTTGCATATATCAGCACTTTTAGATATTTGAGCATGAAGAAAATGTCGTTTACATACAGTATGAAAAGAAGAGGCTAGAGGCTGAGAGCCCTGAGGTACACAAGATGTTTTTCCTCGGTGAACGACCAAAATGATTAAAGCCGGGGTAAAATAAATGATAGAAAAAAAAGATGTTACATTAATTGGTTCAGACAGAATGTTTTGAAAGCGAACTACTTGTACACGTTTCGTTAAAAATGATTCGAGCCACTGTAGTAGATTATGTTCTATGCCATATTTCTGCAGTTTGTATCATAGCAATGGTTTGTCGATACGGTCGAAAGCTTTACTAAAGTCGGTGTATAGAGTTTCTACGTGGTTGCCAGAATCCATGGCATTTAGAGTGAAAGTGATAAATTCTAGAAGATTTGTTGTGGTTGAGCGACCTTTAAAAAATGCATGCTGTTTGTTTGTTATTACATTTTCCCAAGTAGCGCACGTTATTACACTTCAATGACAGTAACTTATATGACACAAATTCATGGAACAAGTTGAAGACTTTGAAACGTGCATTATAACTACTATGTAACCTGAAAAGCGTAAGAGGCGGAGCTTGTGCGACTTACCAAGGGTTGCCAAACAACTTCTCAGTATTAACACATGATTTTACACCGCACTTCATTATTCTAAAAAAATCGTCCAAAATACGAATGCATAATGTACTAAGGCTATAACAAAAGCCCGCGCGCGACGTTGACTACGCGTAAAAAAATAAATACTTATAAATTACTTGTGGAGCACTCGAAAAAGCGAACCGCACCCGATTACTGTTCGAGGCGAAACACACGATAAGCATGCTGTTATATTATTCGTGATCTTACAAAAATGTACCTGTTGATTGTTACAGACCCACAAATAAAAATATAAACAAATATATAAAACAATTTGCTACTGCGAATAAACAAGCTAGTGAGAAATGAGTGACAGGCATGTTATAATGAAGTAATAACAAGAAATTGCTCAGAGTTGAAGAATGAAGAACAAAATTAATAGCTTCTTCTACAGGGATTGCGTAAACGTGTTTTCCAAAAAGTGTTCCAAAAGTGATGTTTTTGGTTAAATATACCATGGAGAAATATCACAAGATAATAAACAGTATTAGAAGACATAAAACTCTAATCATAAGGCTATGTTTAGAACAAAAAAGTTAGTTTTGATAAAGGAAGAATCGAAGAGTTGTATAAAATAATTGAGCAGCTCATGGACAGCCAAGAAAATAAAGAAAACGTTTAATAACAGATCGGCTGAAAAGTTCGTATCGTTTCTATGAGAGGGCGCCACTAGAATTAAATCCATACCATTTTCAGTTAGTACCAACCTTCAAAAGATTCGTGTATAAATTTGACAGCTGTCTGATTATTAGTTTGTGAGATATTGCATTTTGAGTGAAGCTACTTTTGTTATTGTGAAAAAAATGGAAAAAACGGCATTTCGTGTGTTGATGAAACACTACTTTTTGATGAAAAAAAGTGCCGCCGATACCAAAAAATGGCTTGATGAGTGTTATCCAGACTCTGCACCGGGCGAACCAACAATTCGTAAGTGGTTTGCAGAATTTCGTACTGGTCATATGAGCACCGAAGACGATGAACGCAGTGGACGTCCAAAAGAGGCTGTTACCGATGAAAACGTGAAAAAAATCCACAAAATGATTTTCAATGACCGTAAAGTGAAGTTGATCGAGATAGCTGACACCCTAAAGATATCGAAGGAACGTGTTGGACATATTATTCACGAATATTTGGATATGAGAAAGCTTTGTGCAAAATGGGTGCCGCGTGAGCTCACAATCGATCAAAAACAACAACGAAAAACCACACACTTAAAACCGATTCTCGAGCTCGGCATTATGAAATGCCGAATTATATCGGCAACACTTAATTTTACTGACTATTCAGTAATTAACATGCTCTTTTCCGAAAATCGTTAAAGTTCTATGCTGATATCTCGGTAAAGCGAGTTCTTTTGCTGAAGTTTGGCAAAATATTATACTGAACGTGTCAGTAAACTACAAATATACCGAGATCAGCAAACCGTTTGCCGACATTTCGAACAGCGACTTAGCTTTTACTGAAACTCGGCGAGACACTTGTCATCTAATGTTTCCTTTCGATTTTCCAAGCATCACGTCGCCATTGCTCGTGGAACTGGAAAACATCTAAATTGGATGAAGGAAAAGGATTTGTATATTTTGTTAAAAGATAAGTAAAACCGAAAACCATCTAATTTGCATATATATTTATATCCGCTTATTTACAGTAAAGGCGTGAGGAGCACTAGAAACAATTGTCTTTAGCCGTGATGTTTTCATTTGGTGTTTGCGCTATTTTGGTTTGCTATATTGAAATGAACATCAATAAAATATTCCTTTCACTAACATTACCTTTGGGATATTAATTTCATACAAAAATAAAACAAATATCTTTCCTTTTTTCGATTACTGATGACTCGGCAATTCATGATTCCATCCTGATAACTTTTGCCGAGCTGACAGCAAAATTTCTGCTGACAAGTTCGCCAATAATTGACAGTTGACAAATTTTAGATTGCCGAGATTCTCAGTAATTATACATTTTGCCGAGACGATTACCGAGCACTCGGCTGTGCAAATCTCGGCATTTTTTTGCCGAGATTAAGCAAGAAATTTTAAGTGTGCATGCTGAAATTGAATTGCTCCCTCATCCACCTTCGAATTGCTCCCTCATCCACCGTATTCTCCAGATTTGGCCCCCAGTGACTTTTTCCTGTTCTCAGACCTCAAGAGAATGCTCACTGGTAAAAAAATTAGAAGCAATGAAGAGGTAATCGCTGAAATTGAGGCCTATTTTGAGGCAAAGGACAAATCGTACTACAAAAATGGTATCGAAAAGTTGGAAGATCGCTATAATCGCTGTATCACCTCTGATGGCAATTATGTTGAATAATAAAAACGAATTTCGGCAAAAAATGTGTGTTTCTATTAAACGATACGAACTTTTCAGCCGAACTGTTACGACGATATATACGGCAACGGAAGCAAAAAGATTACTGAATGAGAGCGATGTGTATATTATACTATTGGAACGAGGACAACGTTATGCAATTTTACGATGATGATGAAACCAGCCAACCAATGTCTTGTCAACGTGATTATATAACAGTTAGGAAGGACGGAAAACGCCAAGCTGTTCAAAAAAGGCTAATAACACCTACATTACGAGAAGCCTACAACCAATTTAAGGAACTGAACACTGAAATACAAATTTGATATTCATCTTTTACTCAACCTTGGCCTAAGAACTGCAAATTATTAACAGGCTCAGGGACTCAAAACGTGTGTGTATGTCATTAACTTTTCGTTTGAGTGTTTGAACAGAATGATTTTACAAGGATAAATTTTTAAATATTACCATTTAATTATGTTATAAGTATATCACGTCACTATACAAATTCACTACGTATCTCACGACACTATAAATCTTGTATAATAAACGTCACATCACATATGCACATTTCGAATACAATTTATATTCATCTTCAGTGTGATAGTTTTGTTTAGTTATTGAAAGAATGCTGTAATGTTGTTCCTTTTATATGGAACGGAAGTAGGTAGATTCCTACAACAGGTATAAACACCTCGAAAAAATTATCTAATTTGTTTAGGGTAGGGAGAGATTAAGTGTTTTCTATGTTTGTCTGTCCCCTGTGTGTAGGTAGTAACTTAAAGAGCCAGGAATACCTATTTCCTTGGTCTCTGTTTAGTAAAGAAGTGGAATTGTGTTTGAAAATTTCCAGACTTTCTGCCGAATCTAATTTCCATGGGTTGGAAATTTGTCTTAAAATTTTTATGTCATTTGTAGTGAAATCATGGTTTTCGGAAAAGGCATGCTCAGCTACTTTCGACTTGAAATGGTGTGATAAACCCCGTTCCAGATCCTTGGATGATTTCCCTATTTCCGCTATGTGTTCCTTGAAACGGATATCTAATGATCTCTTTGTTTGTCCAATGTATAATTTATCACAATGAGAACATGAAATTTTGTATACCCCCGATTTTTTCAATTTGTCAGTAGGATCTTTAGTAGATCCTAGTAAAGTTTTCAACTGGTTGCTAGTACTACTGAACACTAAATCCAAGCCAAAGGGTTTTAATTTTGATTTAAGTGGATATGCCATGTTAGAGTTGAAGTCTACCGATATTCTTTTCAAGGTTTCTGATAGGGGGGTCAAAGTTGTGAGTGATAATTTTTTCAATGATCTTAATTTCTTATCGAGGATTGTTTGGATTGAGCGCTCCGGATATCCATTGAGCTTTCCAATTTCGAAGATAAAATTTTTCTCTTTCACTACCGCATCATCTCTGAGGGGTAATGTTAGCATTCTGTGAAACATATGGTGAAATGCAGCCATTTTATGTTGGTGAGAATGGTTAGAAATATTAGGTATTACTCGCTCTGTATTGGTTGGCTTCCTATATATTTCGAAAGATAAAGTTTTCGCCTCCCGTATAATGAGAACATCTAAGAAAGGTAAACTGTTGTTTGTCTCCCTCTCGCAGGTGAATTTTATGTTCCTATGTAAATTGTTTATTGTATCCAAAAAATTTTCCAAATCGTTACGCTTGATGATGCAAAATATATCATCAACGTATCTCCACCAGCGATTTGGTAGTAATCCTCGTTTATTTAAAAGTTCTTCGAGGTTTGCCATAAATAATTCGCATAAACATGGGGAGAGCGGATTACCCATTGGGGACCCTTGTAATTGTTTATAATATTCCCCTCTGAATTTGAAATAATTTACATCCATGCAAAGCCGGGTTAGAGTAAGGTAAGACCTTACTTTGCATTTCCAAAAACTACTACTTTTTTGTTTAACTAACCAATCTTCCAACAGATTGATTGAGTCCTTCACCGGGACACTTGGGAATAAGGAGGCTACATCGAAGGATACCATTATTTCGTCATCTTCGATTTCACCTGAGTTCAGAAGTTGAGTAGCGAATTCCTGTGTATTGGGAATGGATCTACTAAAAAACTTTTTCGGCATATTTTTGAATTCTTCCACTAGCCATTTGGAGATTTTTTGGGTAGGGGCTCCTACTGAAGAGATGATTTCCCTTATTTCATTCCCAGGTTTATGGACTTTAGGTAATCCTTTGATTTTTGGTAATGAAGGGTTAGGGACTTTGAGGCGGCTGAGATTGATATCGAAGTTAGGGTTACATTCTATGAGAGTTTTATCTATTTTTTTGATAATTTCTGGAAGGGGGTCGGACCTTTGTTTCCTATATGGTCCGTCATTAATTTTTTGGATGATTATGCTGTCATAATCATCCTTATCTATAATAACAACTTTATTTCCCTTGTCAGCTTTAACATAAAAAACTGGCTTTTCCCGCAATTGTTTAACTAGCTCTCTTTCATTTTTAGTTTGTTCATTTCTTAAGGGAATATTTTTAATGACTTCAGCTACAATAGTCCTGGCGTCATTTATTTTCGAAAAAGGAAGGTTACAGCTATCTAGACCTGTTTCAACGTCTATAATAACCTGTTCGAGATTAACTTTGGAAGAAATGGCATAATTTAACCCCAAGTTGAGAAGATTTGTTTGTTCGTGTGTGAAATTTTGTGATGAACGATTAACTAGGAAGTTTTCTGAAAACTGTACCGAAGGTTTTGGAGGATGGACCATACGGTTTTGGGAAAGTAAATTTTCAAATTTTTTGTTGAGTAGAGTTCGTTTGCGTTCTGATTCACAGTGCTCAGCGAACTTTACTTTGGCTAGAAAAATTTCGAAACCATGGGGGTATTGTTTTGCTAGTTTTAAATGGAGATTATAACATTCCAAGGTTTTTATACTTTGGATGCTATACAACTTTTTTAAATTTTCTTTTAAAATTTCCCTCTGAATTTTACCCATAATGTTATTAGAGAAAGATTTCCTACCCCGTATTTTACAGCATGTCGGAATAATTCCAAAGCTCTTGCACCTTTTCAAAAATGCAATATCTTTCGATAATCCCGCAATTTTCTTTCTTAACTTTAAAAACCTATTTAACTCACTAGGCTTGGTAGCCATTTTCATTAACTTTTCGTTTGAGTGTTTGAACAGAATGATTTTACAAGGATAAATTTTTAAATATTACCATTTAATTATGTTATAAGTATATCACGTCACTATACAAATTCACTATGTATCTCACGACACTATAAATCTTGTATAATAAACGTCACATCACATATGCACATTTCGAATACAATTTATATTCATCTTCAGTGTGATAGTTTTGTTTAGTTATTGAAAGAATGCTGTAATGTTGTTCCTTTTATATGGAACGGAAGTAGGTATAAACACCTCGAAAAAATTATCTAATTTGTTTAGGGTAGGGAGAGATTAAGTGTTTTCTATGTTTGTCTGTCCCCTGTGTGTAGGTAGTAACTTAAAGAGCCAGGAATACCTATTTCCTTGGTCTCTGTTTAGTAAAGAAGTGGAATTGTGTTTGAAAATTTCCAGACTTTCTGCCGAATCTAATTTCCATGGGTTGGAAATTTGTCTTAAAATTTTTATGTCATTTGTAGTGAAATCATGGTTTTCGGAAAAGGCATGCTCAGCTACTTTCGACTTGAAATGGTGTGATAAACCCCGTTCCAGATCCTTGGATGCTTTCCCTATTTCCGCTATGTGTTCCTTGAAACGGATATCTAATGATCTCTTTGTTTGTCCAATGTATAATTTATCACAATGAGAACATGAAATTTTGTATACCCCCGATTTTTTCAATTTGTCAGTAGGATCTTTAGTAGATCCTAGTAAAGTTTTCAACTGGTTGCTAGTACTACTGAACACTAAATCCAAGCCAAAGGGTTTTAATTTTGATTTAAGTGGATATGCCATGTTAGAGTTGAAGTCTACCGATATTCTTTTCAAGGTTTCTGATAGGGGGGTCAAAGTTGTGAGTGATAATTTTTTCAATGATCTTAATTTCTTATCGAGGATTGTTTGGATTGAGCGCTCCGGATATCCATTGAGCTTTCCAATTTCGAAGATAAAATTTTTCTCTTTCACTACCGCATCATCTCTGAGGGGTAATGTTAGCATTCTGTGAAACATATGGTGAAATGCAGCCATTTTATGTTGGTGAGAATGGTTAGAAATATTAGGTATTACTCGCTCTGTATTGGTTGGCTTCCTATATATTTCGAAAGATAAAGTTTTCGCCTCCCGTATAATGAGAACATCTAAGAAAGGTAAACTGTTGTTTGTCTCCCTCTCGCAGGTGAATTTTATGTTCCTATGTAAATTGTTTATTGTATCCAAAAAATTTTCCAAATCGTTACGCTTGATGATGCAAAATATATCATCAACGTATCTCCACCAGCGATTTGGTAGTAATCCTCGTTTATTTAAAAGTTCTTCGAGGTTTGCCATAAATAATTCGCATAAAAATGGGGAGAGCGGATTACCCATTGGGGCCCCTTGTAATTGTTTATAATATTCCCCTCTGAATTTGAAATAATTTACATCCATGCAAAGCCGGGTTAGAGTAAGGTAAGACCTTACTTTGCATTTCCAAAAACTACTACTTTTTTGTTTAACTAACCAATCTTCCAACAGATTGATTGAGTCCTTCACCGGGACACTTGGGAATAAGGAGGCTACATCGAAGGATACCATTATTTCGTCATCTTCGATTTCACCTGAGTTCAGAAGTTGAGTAGCGAATTCCTGTGTATTGGGAATGGATCTACTAAAAAACTTTTTCGGCATATTTTTGAATTCTTCCACTAGCCATTTGGAAATTTTTTGGGTAGGGGCTCCTACTGAAGAGATGATTTCCCTTATTTCATTCCCAGGTTTATGGACTTTAGGTAATCCTTTGATTTTTGGTAATGGTGTGTGTATGTGCCATTCACGAAGATGTGAATCTCATAAAAAAATAACTTAAAAAATACAAATAGTTTGACATATGAACATGTAACAGTAGAATGTTTTTAACGTCAGAGCGAAAATTCCATAGATTTAGCCTCACTGGAGAAAAGCATATAAGAAGAAATGGATGAAAAATTCAACATTCGATAAAGCTAGGGAAATCGCGGTTTCAATGGAAGAATCGGGCGAGGGCGCAGAGGTGCGGGAGAGGAACCAAGAAGTCAACTATGTTGAGCGACCGAATACTCAACGAGAGTCTAGATCTACTAACAGATAGTGCTTTCAATGTGGAAGTAGTACTCATTTAAAGCATAAATGTAAACACAAAAACGTTACATGTATATTTTTGTAAAAAAGTAGGGCATCTTCAGCGGGTATGCTTTAAATTTACACAAAACACGGCAAAAAGGCAAAAGTTTAAATCGAAATGGCATACAAATATTATCGAAGAGAGAAGCAATCAGAGTTGTTCAGTAAGTAGTGAAGAAACCGAGGTGGATGATGTTTGTGTACTAGATATTTGCAAATTTTAAGATAAATACCAATCTCTCTCAAAGATCATATTATCGTTAAAAGTAAACGACGTCGTTATTAGGTTTGAGGTAGACTGTGGGTCGCTAATTTCGGTGATTAACTCGACAGACAAGATAAACTTTTTGAAAAATGATTTCCTTGAACAAACAAACGTCAACGTGAAGGTTGAGTATAAAGCGTATTGCGCCTATTCGTCGTAAATATACAGAAGCATCCACTTTTGGGACGGGAATGGACGCGGGAAAATTTTGATTGGAATAAGGTCATACGCAATTATCATTTAACTGTCAATACTACTGCGGTCCGAACGCATGCCGCAAGTTTGTACTTTTCCGCTGTTAGAGTGCTGCTAGAGAGATAACCAAGTGTTTTTGAGGACTCAACACATCTCGGTTTATACCAATCGACACGATTAATGTGTGGTGTAGCACCGGAACCAGCAATTTTTCAACGTGAAATATATTTATATATATATATATATATATATATATATATATATATATATATATATATATATATATATATATATATATATATATATATATATATAGATATATATATATATATATATATATATATATATATATATATATATATATATATATATATATATATATATATATATATATATATATATATATATATATATATATATATATTCTGACGGATCCGAAAAACCAATACAATACGCATCACAAACCTTGAATAAGTCTCAGCACAAACTACATGCAAGTCGATAAAGAGGTATACGCGATTATATTCGGCGTTAAGAAATTTTATCAGTATCTCTTTGGTAAGAAATTTATTCTAGTTATTGATAATAAACCTGTGGCAAATTTTGACTCCAAACATGATTTTTCCGACTCTATCGGCATTAAGAATGCAGCACTACGCCATATTTCTTGAATCATTCGATTATGTCATTCGTTATCGTTCATCTAAAGAAAAGCGAATGCAGACTCCATGTCCCTGCTCCCCATCGACGATGTAAACAATAAAAACCGTATAGAAGAAGTTGATATTATTGAATTGAATTTAATAGAAACTTTACCAGTAACTCCGGAAGAGTTAGCGGAATTTGCGAAAGAGGATCCAAACGTGCGGATTTTGCTGCAAGGGTTAAAAGTCGGGAGAATAGTAGAGGGTCGTTATAGATTCGAAGTTGATCAGAATGAATTTCCTCTTCATAAGGATTGCATTATGAAAGGAATACGCGTATACATACTGTCGTGTTTGGAGCTGTAACTCAACATTAACACGTGGGATCGCAGACCTGAACAAAGCAAAGCAAAGCCTTGGTATTACATTCCTGTAGTGGAATTTGACCTTCTGTTTCAACAGACTTTGCAGCCGATTCAGAGTGTACAGA